>NC_137800.1:29048971-29620941 GCF_963383645.1 Muscardinus avellanarius
GTTAAAAAAATATGGCAATAGAAAAATAAGGAGTTTTTTTAAAGACAAAATAATATCTAACATTAAAATTACTGACTTTGATAGGCCTCAAGCCTACTTCCATGATAAAAAACAAATACCCTGGCAAGAAACTAATGTGCCTTGTAATGGTTAAAGCAGCATTAAGTCAGCCATATGGATAGCTTATAAGAACTCCCTTAAATCCATCTTTGGTATAAGAGATGTTATCTTGAAGGTAAAGATAATAAAAACATGAGTTTTATAGAAATAATTATGGATTTATCTATGTGAAAGCACCGAGTTCTATAGAAACAAATTTGAACAAAGTTGGCATAAGCATTAATTTCTAAATGCCAAAAATCTCTTCACCACATTCTTCACCACAAAGCTTTAATTATCCTTAAAAATAATGCATCTCATTCTACTCCTTGCTTTGAATGGTTCTTTATATAGTGAGGATTACCTTGCAAACTGGAACTAGTAAGAGTGCTTTTAATAATCAGTGAAAAAATTATGGTTATGGTTGTTCCATGACCTTTACAAATTTCAGTGAAAATATTACACACTTTTGCTATCATTTATAAATGCATAGAAGAATAAAAAATGAACAAATGGTAAAGCAAAATCATTTAACACACTATAATTAGACTATCATTGAAGATTAGTATCTTTTGTTTTTTAAAAATTTCCAACTAGTTTTGAATAGTTTGGCTTTTTTATTATAGAACTTACATGATGATAGAATAAGTATTCTTTAATGTGAGTCTATACTAATTGCTATACTCATTTCTAGATTCGCATCATCATTTGCATCTAGATATGCATGTGTATTATATATAAATTTTTTGCGGTACTGGTAATGGAACCCAGGGCATTTTACTTCCAAGCTACAGCCTCAGCCCTATTTTTTATTCTTTATTTTAAAACAGAGTCTCACCGAGTTGTAAAGGGCCTTACTAAGTAGTTAAGGCTGTCTGTGAACCTCCATCCTCCCTTCTCAGCCTCCGGAATGCTGGGATTACAAGCGTGCGCCACCACACCTGGCTCATCTTTTATTTTTAACCTTTGTGCCTCCAATATTGTTTAACATCTGAGTCCCTTGAACATGAGGTTCTCCCCGTTTTTCTTCCTCCTTGTCACACTTTTCTCATTTATGAGGAAGCTTATCTTCATGAAACTTCTCTGCATGTCTATAGTCTCTTGAATGGCAGAGTATTAACATTCTCAAGATCTATTTCTTCTATGGTACCTGATTCGAGTCAGACTTCCAGCATTGCTTTTTTCCCCCCTGCATTTTCATCTACATCAGCCATTTACCCTTTCAAATATCCAGTCTTTTGTTTTTAAGTTGTCCTTATGTAGTACTATCATACAAAAGACAACACATGATACACTGTATGCATGGACCAAGTAACAGACGCACTATGATGATCAACCAGTAGATCTAAATAGTTAAGGTGAGTTACCAGTCATGATACACATGTTATTTATGTAGTGCTTTTTTATTTCAAAGGGCTGTAAGAGATTATGTGGTTATGGTTAATATACTGCACTAACTAAAATTTGAAGTTATATAAATAAACCATCATAACAGAAATTCAAACATATTGCAGCCATGTGAAGTACGTATGGCCCAGGTGTGTGTGTGTGTGTGTGTGTGTGTGTGTGTGTGTGTGTGTGATTTTTTTTTTGTGCTCTGGGGTACTGTTTTATACAGGTTTTCCATTTTATGTAAATCAGAGTGTTTGTCGGGACTCTCACTGCTGTGATCCCCAAACCCTGATTCATATAACATTAAGGACAGAAGACTTACTTTCTCACAGTTCTGGAGATTTTATAAGTTCAGTCCATATCAGGCCATATCATGCCTGTGGAGCTCAGGGTACAGTGGTGGGAAGCAAAGAGAGGGGAAAAAGATTTTGGAGGCTCTTGAAGTAAAAATAAAGCTAGCAAGGAGATTCAAGGATAAAGCACTGTCTCCAAGGTCATGCCCTCTAGGGCCCCACCTTTGCTAGCCACGCCTCATTCACCTGTGTCACCACTCAGTAAATTCATTACAAGGACCTGTGGACTGATGAAATTGCAACCCTCATTACTTAATTGCATCAACTCTAAACATAAGTACATGACTCTTCCTAGGAGAGTCTATAACTAAACTATGACACTGACGATGTGCCATTTCTCAGTATGTAGGCCTAAACTGCAGGATAATTCTTTTAATTTGTAAAACTTCTAAATGCCTCTGGTTTTCTCTGAGGCAACTTTTTATTTTTTCAGTACTGGGCATGGAACTCAGGAGCATTCTACCTCTGAGCTCCACCCCTAGCCCTATTTTATTTTATTGTTTATTTTGAAACAAGATGTCACTAAGTTGCAGATGCCCTCACTAAGTAGCTGAGGCTGTCTTTGAACCCATGATCCTCCTCTCAGCCTCCCAAGGACTGGGATTACAAGCATTTGCCACCATGCCTGGCTCCTCTGAAACAACTCTCTCTCTCTCTCTCTCTCTATATATATATATATATATATATATATATATATATATATATATAATCTATCTTGTGATGTTATATGATTTTATCTCTTATTGTATTATATACCACCATTCTGAGGAATACTTTTCTAGAGGAGAGGAGGCAGAAAGTTAAATAATTAGGCACAGTGAGTCATTTGACACTTATAGTTTTCTATAACTTTATTTTAAACAATTTTGCATATATAAAAACAGACATAATTTAGAGAATATCTTTATTTTGTTAAATGTGTTTCTTTTCCATCTAAGCTATCTGTAATACAGCATTAGGTATATACTGTTAAAAGTATTTCATCTTCATTTTCTATTATATGCAGTTATTATGGTGCATATATCCTATATAAGCATGTTTCATGTATAACTATAACATATACATGTATGTACTATATACAGATCATAGTATGTTTGTTAATAGAAGTAATTTAAGAATAACATTTGAAGTAAATTAACTTGGGTGTTTTTGAAATTGAAGGGAAGAACCTCTAAGTTTTTTTCTATGAAAGTTTCTCTTTACCAGCATATGACTCATAGTCTCTTTGATTTCCAAGCTAGAGAAGAACCTGGACTTCTCTCACAACTCTTTCACTTTATAGATGAGGAATTGAAGAAGATAAGAGAAGCAAAATGGAAGTGAGATCATATTTTCTTGAGTCACCTAGTGCAGTAAAATACTTATAACCTGAAAAATATACTCTTGTATCTATTTTACTTAATGCTTGCAATAACTGTATGAAGTTGGACAGCAGGAATTATTAAGGTGACTGTACAACAGAAAACCAATCTCAAAAAAGTAAAATATTTTTCCTGAGGTGACCCAGCTGACAGGCAGAGACTCCTTACACCCTTATCTCCTCACTGGAGACCCAAGGCTGTATCTGTTACCCACCTCGTGGCCTTTGTGTAATTGGAAATGGAAACAGTATCCACATGCATGCCTGGAGCCTCATTTACAGAAACAAGCGAATAAAGCTCTGAGTTTCTGCACAAGTCCTTGGAAACCTTGATCTGTTCTCAAAGGTTGGCAGGTGTTATTACTATAATCTGTAGAATATAATTGGCTAGAAATACTTTTAATTCAGGGTCAGGTCAAAAGCTTTTTATACTCTTGCACAGAATGAAAATGATTAAATGATTTACTCTTAGAACATGGACTACACTGCTTTTAAATCACTTGTGTACTGCTAATTCTTTGTGTAGTGGTCCAGGTGGGCTTGGAGTCAGTTCCTGTATCTTTCACTTCTATCTAACCTGGATGATAATGACCTCATTAGTTGATTGTCTTCAAAGGGCATCTAAACTTTTCAGACAAGCTTTTCATTAAGATGAGTGTGCACATCTACACACCACACACACACACACACACACACACACACACATTCACATTCGGGATTTATCTTCTACTAAATTATCTAGGAAAGCAACTTATAGATGTATTGGCATAAATTATAGAAATAGGCAAATAAGTTAATGTTATTAAGTTTTAGTGCAAATCTATTTTTACCTAAGGATCTTATTTTTTAAGTTCTCTGTCAGTGTTATACATGTAAAGCAGCTATCCTAAAATAAAAAAGATGCTTGCCATAAAATGGTGACATTCTCAAACAGGTGAAATCTAATATGTATTTAGATATTATAAATGATATCTAAATGTAGACCACTGATTTCCCCAATGTAATTTTATGCTCAAATACTATATATTACGTTTCGAGAGTGTTTAAACTCTTTGTACAGAGAATCACATGTCCATAGAAAATTTTATGTGAATATGATAGATAAATCATAAACATCTCTAAATTCATATCAGCATAAGATAAACATAATAAATGTTAGAAACATAATAGGGTAAATCTTTCTAAGGATATTTATCATTAGAATATTGCACGATGCTGGGCGTGGTGGCACATGCTTGTAATCCCAGCACTCTGGAGGCGGAGACCAGAGGATTGCGGTTTGAGGACAGTGTCAGCTACTTAGCAAGGCCCTTCGTAACTCAGTGGGACCCTGTTTCAAAAATAAAAGACTAAGCACCGGGCATGGTGGCACAGTCTTGTAATCCCTGCTCTTGGGAGGTGGAGACAGGAGGACCACAAAGGTTAGAAGCCAGCCTTGCTGGCTTAAGAGACCCTGTTTCCAAATTTAAAAAAATATATATAAAATAGGCCTGGGAGTGTAGCCCAGAGGTAGAAGGGTTTACAGGAACCCCAGCACAATAAATAAATAAATAAATAAATAAATAAATAAATAAATAAATAAATAAAATGACTAAAATTAGTGATGAGGTGTAGCTCGGAGGTACAATGCCCCTAAGTTCCATCCTTCCCTAGTACTTAAAACAAAATTGCATGGTTATACTGCTCTTGATGTAACATCTTGCATGGTGTAGTGGTCCAGGTGGACTTGAAGCTCAGTTCCTGTATCCTTCACTTCTATCTAACCTGGAAGGTAATTAACTCATTAACTGATTGTGATTTTAGTAGCACACAATCAATTTTCCCTGTATTCATAATTAAAAAGGTCAAATAATTAGATGTCTTTCTGAAGATGATAACAAATGTTGAACAAACTTATAAACATCTTATAAAACAAACTATTATATAATTGCCATTTAAAAGCATTTTATTCAAATTTACTTTCAAGTTGCATTTGGAAAGCCTGATTTATAAAATAGTGCGGTGGGATAATATACACTTAACAGCCTGAGACTCCCCTTGGAGTGAGCTGTATGTAACAAGCAATTTGTTCAAGGTGAAGAATCTGACTTAACCATATGTGAGGTTTGCGTATTTCCTAAAGGCTCACATTAAATCCATCCAACAGTCTAACGACCTTGCCACCAGCTTCCTCCCAGAAAACTGACATTTACATTTGTAAGGTTAAATGAAATATATAATGGGAAAACCTAAACGAAGAGCCACTATGAATCAAAGAAACATAGCATAGGGTTTCTCATCTTCACTGACAATTTATACCTTTATATAACGATCATGTCAAGAACAATAGCTCTTCATGTAAGTTGTCCAAGTATTGGGGCTGACAATTCAAGTTCAGTGTGACAATATGAAATAACTGTTTTACATATCAGATAGGTTTTTTAAAAGGAGATTATTCTGAGTTATAATCTCAAGAAGTTTACTTAGACTATTCTTAGTACCATACTTAGCCTATAAAGATATCTGTAAGATGCAAGCAATAGTATGGCACCAATTCAGTAAGCTATTTTAGGTAACACAAACACAATTATAGTTCAATAGGAAAACTATTTCCTTGAAAGAATAATAAATTCTTAGGAAATTATAACAAGATAGATTTTAAGTATAATTGGATTTAGTTAATAAATTAAAGGAGTTTAAGACACAAAATTATTGGCTCTCTTGATTTAAAAAATTTTCTAAATTCTTTTATTCTAAAACACTCTGATCCCCACAAAATCCTCACTTTGTATTACAGCTCTGTGTCTGGTCATATATTTCTACAAATACATTTCAATAAGACTGTATTTAATCTCTTGAAGACATTAGGAATTTTAAATAGGTCTTTCTTTCCAAAATTTCACTACTTTGCATATAGTTCTTATGTTTTTCTTTGAAAAACTGGATTCCTTTTTTTTTTTACAACAAATGCAAATAACTCATTGTGCCATGTATTATTTATTTTTTCTTTCCTTAGGGATAACTAAGAGCTTACTGTGGTTGTCATTCTGTTTTTGGTTACTTTCTGTTTTTCAAGTGTTTGACATGAATTTCTGGATTTATTGACACTTGATGTAAATATTAGGTTGGGTTATATTAGCTACAGCATGGTGTGTTTACCCACTCCTAAGTGTCTGCCCTCAATTCTGTCCTCACTCAGCAATACTGACTGGATGGGAGAGTTAATACACCTACTCAGCAGCCCTCTGGGAGTCAGGAACACTATTGGCCCATGTTAGAATTGAGAATGGTATAATTTGGCATATTTTCTTCACAGTAAAGCATTCTAATCAAACCAGTTAAATTTAACTTATAGTCAATATTAGCAGAATAAATCTGTGGAATCTCAAAGGACTTAATAAAATAAAATTTATTCATAGAGAAATAGTGCCTATTGTATTAACAAACTGATTTTACTCCTTGGTATGGGTTTGTGTAGTGTGTGTGTGTGTGTGTGTGTGTGTGTGTGTGTGTGTGTAGTAATGGGGATTGGACCCAGGGGTGTTGTATCTTAGACCTACAGCCCTTTTATATTTGGAAATGGTCTTTCTAAATTATCATATGATGACCTCAAATCTGCTATCTTCTTGCCTCATCCTCCTACATACTGCGATTACATGTGTAAGCCACCACACCTGGTCTGGTTTTATTCTTTATACTAAGAAATACACCTCTGGGGCAGCAGGTCCTACATCCTTAAAAGTGGATTTATTTTTGGCACTCTGGTATCACCATGTTCCAAGACATAGAACAAACCGGATGACAAATAGTTCTCTCTCTTAAATGGCATTTATAACTTTCAGTTATGTTACTTTTGTTTTTCTTTCTTGAGCCTGCAGCCTGTCTAGTTTCTTAGACTTTTTCTTGAAAATAAATGCTTTCAATAGTTGGGAAATTTATTTCAAAGATGCTATGAACTATATATGAGCGCATATATATATATATATATATATACATTCATACACATATACCATTTTATCACATGAGCTAACAAAATATTAGCTAATGTTCTTTTTATTATTATAATGTACAGATCACTATGGAGAATTCAGAAGTAAAAATAACATTATTTCCTTCCAAAATGTAAATAGGCTTATTTATTTGTACAAGGTAGTGAATAGAAAAAATATAGTTTATAGTGTCTGAAATTTAAACTCCATGCTTGGATATGACAGCAAATTTACAGAAGATCAAAAGCTCTCATATTAGAACTTCACAGATTCATTTTCAGTTTGGATAGTTGACTTTACTTGAAGCAGTTGTTTTCTAATTCATAATTTTCATTAAATCAAACTTTAATTAAAAACCTTTCTACCTGGAGACACTTCCTTTGATATCCCAGGCAAGGCTCAGTAGGACTGTTTGCTTGTTTGTGACAATATGAAATGTCAGGCTGACAAATGTTAGCTCAGCAGATGGATAATTGTACACTTTAACACTTATAATAGATGTAGTTTAGCATACATTTTAATATAATCTGTGATTAAAACCATAACTCATGTAGTAACCTTGCTATTATACATATGCTAATGTACATCGATAATATGCATTTATATAGTACTAGTTATATAACACCAATATTAAAATAAGTATGTCTAAATCATTCTTAATATCAAAAGCTTTCTATTAGGCACGATGTCTTAGCTGCATTTCTGAACATACAATCTGAGGCAATGTATATTGTACTTATTTGACATCTGGTTCCAAAAAGTAGGAAGCAGGGAAGGCCAAGCCTTTGCTACCAATGGTATTGCTGTGGGTAACAAGAACTGCATTTGCAGGGACATCTGTAAATGTCAGAACTATCTGTAGGCTGGAGCATTTATCCATCATCAACCATCTGTGTAGACTGAGTTGCCCTGGTTGACCTGGTTGTCCCTAATTTTGTACTATACCTGTGTAGTCCCAGCCAGTCAGTATCAAAGAGTCTAAGGATGATTCTGACAGAAATCCAGAAGAATTTGGAGTTGTAGGATGCTCCCAGTTAGAAAGGCAGTTTGCATGAAATTGCCCACTTCAGCTGTGGCTGAAATTACATTTAGGCTAAGGGGGTAAGCAAACAGATCTTCCATCTTGTCTGCATTTTGTCTGCTTTTTGCTTTGCTTAAATCCCTCAATATGCCTGTTTAGTAATCAGGTCTATAAGATTGTGGCTAGCCACAATTCCAGAAAGATTTTTTACAAGGTGTAATGAAACATTAAAGTGAATTAACCTGCTAGATTGCCTTCAGTGTGTGTGTGTGTGTGTGTGTGTGTGTGTTCCTGGGGATTGAACTCAAGGGCATTCTAACACTGATATACTGATATACACCTCCATTCTTTTGTTGAAATGGGATTGCACTAAGTTATTGCATGCTGCTGGCCTTGAACCTGTGCTCCTCCTATCTCAGCTTCCCAAGTACTGAGATTACAGGTGTGCACCACTGTGCCTGGCCACTATCATTCTTGGCCACCATTTCCTTTTACTAGAATAGATAAATGTCAGAATTCCATTGCTATGGGGATTCATCTATCAAGTCATGACCACTGTGGTTTCCCATTCACTGCCATCAGCAGATGCAGAAGCACCAAGGACTACTCAAGATTTTGAGCTACTTACTCTCAATATATAATAACAACCCTAGATATTAACGATATTCAGGTTTACTACTACTTGTGTAATCTGTAGATTATACTATTCGGTAGTGACAGACATCCTAGACTTGGCAACAGGAAGCCTATGCTTCTGTGTTCGTGTAAACTTTGTCCTTGCCACCAGGCTGCTCCATTTGTGAGCAGATTGTACAGGAACTGGGATGGTTGAGAACAGAGACTGATTGAAAGCCCTGGAAAAATCATCTTATCCATCACATCGAATACCTCCTCTGTGGAGGAAGAGCCTTTCTGGTGAATATTGATATGAAATGCAAGGATTCTCATACTTTGTAGCCTATTCCAAATATCCATCCACAGGTCTAGTCTACAAACCTCTCCTGGTTTATCATTTTAATCTTGCTATATTGAGGATGGCAGTATACTTAGAATCCCAGTATTTAAGAGGCTGAGACAGGAGGATTTCAGGTTAAAGACAAGCCTCCGAGATTTTGAGACTCTCAGCAACTTAGTGAAACCCTTTTTGAATAAAAAAGTTAGGGGTCTAGCTCAGAGATAGAATGCCTCATTTCAGTTCTCAATCACACACACACACACACACACACACACACACACACACACACACACACACAATCAAACATGACCATACATCTAAGATGTTTACCACTGCTGAGAATTTTATGTATAGCTTGATCTTATACTAATTCTGCCTATAAATGAAATAGCTTGGGATATAGTAAACCAGCATGGGACCCTGGAGAATAAAGAGGGAGGTTGTCTCATCATTATCTTTTATATCTCTCCATGGGCCTGCTATAGCAACACAATCACATTAACTTGACCTGTCTTCCATCTGGAAAAAGTGTATGACATCCCTCTCCCCCATACATTGGTTATAGAGAACCTTCTTCATCTCATACATGGAGTTAAAAAAGGGGTTTTGGGCAAGATGTTGGGAGGTTTAGAAGTTCTCTTCATCCTGTTTACTAACCTTATTTGGACATTTGGATCTGCTTGAGCTGGATCACTCATATGTCATCTTTATTGTGTGAAGGATTTATCCTCTTCCAAGCTAATCTTATGACTTAAAAACCCATTGATACCACATGGTAGGCAGTTTTGGTGTTATAGTCACTGATATCCCTGGATAAGATATTAACTGCTGGGGCCGAGTGGTATGCCAGAAGCTATTTATCAAATATGTACTTTTTTATGCCAGGTGTGGTGGTGCACACTTGTAATCCTAGCCTTCGGGAGGCTGAGACAGAAGTATCACAGTTCGCGGACAGCCTCAGCTACTTAGTGAGGCCCTCTGCAATTTAGTAAAATCCTGTCTCAAAAAAATAATAAAACAGGCTGGAGGTATAGCTCGGAGGTAGAATTCCCCTGGGTTCCACCTCCAGTACTACAAAAAAAAAAGATATATTGTTCTGCCTCTAATAATAGCCTTGCTATATCATTCTAGCAGTCTGTACTATGACTTTCCTCTAGGGCTTGCTGGAGACTTCTCAGTACATCATTATTTATTGTGAATTCTTAGGTAGCATTCACTCTTTCAGGTCTTGCAGCTCAGGTAGCAGGGATTTTGCAGCATAGCCTGGACTTGACAGTGCTCTCTTGCTCTAAGCCCTACTCACAACATAGCCATTTACTTCTTCAATTTCAGGAGTAGAACTTACCTCATGCTTCAAGTCTCTTTTTTTCAGGAAGAGCTCCGTTTTTCCTAAAGGCACACCTGAGTGGGCTAGTCTCTCTCTAAATGTTTGTGAATATGATTCATTTAAGAACCTTAGTAATTTATATGAATTTTCTTCAACTTTTCATAATATAGCCTAAATATGGGAGTGAAATCCATATACCCCTTCCCACCCACACTCTTGTGGATGGAGTACACAGGATGGCCCACCAGGGGGCAAAAATCTTGAAGAGCTTAGGATTTTCTGCTTCTGTATTATCAACTCAGAAACTATATCATGTCTTCTGAAATGTTTGAATATTTTCCTAATAAACCAGTTACCCAGGTAGATGGGTACAGATCTTATTGGGAAAAGATTTACATCAGTGGGAAAGATTTCCATCAGATTTCCATCTTTGATTGGACTACATAGGTAAGTCATAAGGTCCTCTCACTAGTGTGCTTATGTGCAAGTAAGGGAAAGAAAAATATTCTGGGAATCATTACTAACAGCACAGAAGAATGTTTCTGATTTCTAGCTAGAATAAAAAGAACAATCAGCCGGGCGTGGTAGCGCGTGCCTGTAATCCCCGCACTTGGGAGGGGGAGACAGGAGGATCGCGCAGGTTTGAAACCAGCCATCTGGCTTAAGAGACCCTGTTTCCAAAAATAAAATAGGTCTGGGAGTGTCCCCATCCCACTCCCTCCCCCTCCCTCATTCCCATGCTTGATTTAGTGATTAACTTTGATATATTTATTTACGTACATCATGTGTTTTAAAGAGATTCCATCTTCCCCCATCCCATCCCCTCTGATTGGTCACCTTAACTACTCCTCCATAGGGCCCTTTCTTCAAATAGATTTCATCCTATTACCCATTTCTTCCTAGTTTTTGCATATTAGGGAAAGCATCTGATTTTTTAATTTTCTGTGATATTTCTCTGTGTATGCCACATTGCAAGTTCCGATCCCACTCTTGAAGACCCTGGCACCAGCCTGGCCACCTGCCAGACTCTGATGCTGGCCTCGCTGGCTCCAGCACAGCCTTGCCTCATGACAGGCTCCGATCCCAGCCTCAGAGGCCTCAGCACTGGCCCTGCCTCAAGGCAAACTCCTATCCCAGCCTCACTGGCTCCAGCTACGGCCTCACTGCATGGCAGGCTCCAATCCTGGCCTCAGAGGCCCCAGCACCAGCCTTGCCTCATGGCAGGCTCCGATTCCGGCCTCGTTGGCCCCAGCACCAGTCTCTTATTGAGATGGGCTTTAATGAAATACAAAGAGCAGAAACCTCTAATCATTCTAGATATTCAAGTATTATATATCTTAAGTCTGAAACTGTAACTCTGAGCTATTTTGAAGGAAGAAAAGACTATGCCTTCAAAATTAAATTTTAGTAGAATAAAATTTTATTTAACATGTAATTATCTGTATAATTATTTGACTGCAGAAAATGTTGCCACTTTATACCACATTTAATTTTAGAGATGCACAAAATAAAGGTTTTGAAGTCACCTTTAACTGTATAATTTATGCCTAAGAAGGTCAAGTATTAAGCTAATTTTTGAATCTCAAAATAAAGATTCTCAATTGCATAGCTGGGACTGGTTACTCAGGCAATTTTTAGAATGCACTTAATAAAACTGAAATTACAGATCATTTTGTTGTACTCAGATTCGTGACTAAAGTTTTCACTTACTGGAATTATCCAGGAAATCATAGATTGTTCTAGGAAAGTTTATGATAATTACAAGTTGAGGCCCAAAAACAAAAGGCAAAAATTCCTGTTTCTAGTGGTTAATGGGGTCATCTCCACCAATAAATATGTGTTAAGTTTTTCTAGGAAAACAGAGTTGATGAAATTATATAGGGAAAGGGGAGAGAGGAAAGAGTCTTATGAGGGTATCTGGCTTCCATTATTATGGAGGGTGAGGAATTTCACAGTAGGTTGTCCTTAGGCTGCAGTCTTGGAATCCAGTAGCATCCAGGTCCAAATCCAAAGACCTCAAAACCAGGAGAATCTGATAGTGTAATGCTTAGAGGATAAAGGCTGAGAGCTAGGGTGGCTACTGGTACAAGTCCTGAAGTTTGGAGATGGGAGAAGCTGAAGTCTGAGCTCCAGAAAAAAATAAATTTGCTTTTCTTCTGCCATTGTGCTTTGTCTGGGCCTTGAGCCAATTGGATGGCACCTGACTACTTTGAGTGAGGGTCAATCTTCCTTACTCAGTCCATTGATCCAAACACCAACCCATTTTGGAAACACCCTCATATACATACCCAGAAATAATGCTTTACAAACTCTGAGTATTTATTAATCCATTCAAATTGATCTTAAAATTAACCAATTATAGTAAACAATTTTTTAATTTTTGAAAAATGGAATTTTGAATATTTGCTTTGAAACTCTCCTCTCATATATGCTACATGTCTTTATCTCCTCAGAGTATTTTTATAAATATTATTACTTTATACTTTTATATATTAACCTAGAAATATAATAATCTTCACTTATTGCAAATACTTTGTTATATATTTTATTAATTTAATCTTGTTTTCAAAATTGGATATCTCTAACTGTACAACTCAGGGGTAATTTCAAAAAGTAACTGTGATACTCTAATGAGGATGTTGGAGATACCTTGGTTCTGTTTCATTTCATCCTTGAATTAAAGACCCATAATAATTTTATTCTATTATTAATTTTTAGTTCCACAGTATGCCCTCTGGCTTGATAATTCAGTTTCTTGTATGGAATTGCATACTATTTTTTATTAAGTTAGAATTGTTTTTTCTTGAGACACATTTTACATGTAGGTTTTATTAGCTTAGACAACATAATCATTAAAGTATAGAGCTATGTTCAGAATCTGTTTCTAAGTTATACATTTTTATAATAGAGTAATGCCCTTTTGTGGTGTCAGGTCCAGCCCTTTCTGATCCCTATGGGTCTATAACTTTATATCTTACTTGGATTCATTCGTCAACATTGACAGTGCACTGGGCACCTTTCCAGTCTTTGCTGAACTTTTTGCCTATAGTGCTCTATTCAGTATTTTCACTAACATTTCTCCAGTCTCCTTTGCGGTTTCTCTTAGATTCCAAAAGCTCTAAAATGATGTTCAATTGAACCTAGTGATCAGTTATTTTTATGGATCTAGTGACTTATTTGTCAACTCAGGGTACAGAAATAAGTCTTTTATCAGTTAGTTGTTTCACCAATAAGTGAGATTTTAAGAAAATTATCCTATTAAATTTTCTCAATTTCAAATTACTCCATTTGACAGTTATATGCTCAATCTGTATGTTGAACTAAAACCCCAGCCACTATCCTCTGTTTGTGAGCTAATTTTCTTCTTGTTGCTTTTAGGAATACTTTCCATTGTGCTTATTATTCCTCATCTTCAAGAGCAGGAGTGTAAGTATAGGCTATTGCAAACTGAGATGGGAAGGTGAACTTCCAGTGAGGCAGAATGTATAGCATAAAGAATAAGGGATTGAAAACTAAATTTAAGTGGATCTAACATGCCTGGATTATTTTCTGATAGTTGTCATTTACCAATCTAGTTTCACCTAGCTTTATCTTTCTTATTCATAAAATAGGTTAATATCTACCTTAACAGCTATTGGAAGGATTAAAAAAGGTATCCACCAAAAAAATGGGCAAGTGAACTGAATAAACAGTTCACAAAAAAGAAATAAAAATGGCCAATAAATATATAAAAAGGTTCAATATCATCAGCAATCAGAGAGATACAAACCAAAATTACACTGAGATTTCACCTAAACCTAATTAGAATAGCAATTATCAAATACAAACAATAATACTGGCAAAGTTATAGGGAAAAAAGAACTCGGGTACATTGTTGGTGGGAATTCAAATTAGTGCAGTCACTTTGGAAATCAGTGTGGCAGGTCCTCAGAAGAACAGGAAGGACCTATCATATGACCAGGTTATGCCACTCCTGGGTATCAACCCAAAGGGATTGAAAACAGACTACTGTAGTAACACATACTTATTCTGTATTTTTAGCAGCATAATTGAAAATAGCCAAATGAGACAAGCCTAGGTGTTAATCCACAGATGAATAGACTACAAAGTTATGGGATAGGCACACAATGGAATTCTTTTAGTCATAAGGAACAAAATAACTTCATTTGCAGGAAAATGGGTGGAACTGGAGACTATTATGCCAAGTAGATTAGTCAGTCACAAAAAGTGAAAGTTCAGATGTTTTCCTTTGTATGTAGAAGCTAGGGAGAAATCGGGATACCAAAGACACACTAAGCAAAGGAGGAGAAACCCGAGTAGAGGGGAGGGAGATTTGATGAAGAAATACTTCAATGGTCATGATGTACATACCTAAAATTACCAATGCCAATCTCAGTGTCCTGCATGGGGAGGGTGAAGGAGCAGGCTAGGAGTTGGGGGAAGACTCACTGAGTGCTATGTGCATGTATGTCTCAATCACTGTAAATGTCATCATGATGTATGATTACAATGCACCAATACATTTTATTTTGTAAAAGACTGGGGTATAGCTCAGTGGTAGAGTGCCCCTGGGATCAATCTCTAGTATTACAAAAAAAAAACACTCAGAAATGGAAAATTTAAAGGGACAGAACACAGATCAATGGGCTTGGGGTTGAAAGTAAAAATTAATTGCAAATGGCACCAGGCAACTATTTGGTGTGACTGATATATCCTCAAACTAGATCATGGTGTCACTTCTACCAACTCTAGAAATTTACTAAAAATCATTGAATCATACATTTAGAATGGGAGGAATATATTAAATATTACATATCTGTCAATAAATTTTTAAAATACAGAAAAAGCAAACAACAAAAATATTGTGCATATAATGGGCCATATATTGCTGACCTCTTAGTAGGCAGTCTAGAAATGGCCGTTTTCCTTCTCTGTCAAGGTCAACCAACTTTGAGAAGAATTGACCACTGAGATTGCCATGGGGTTTTTGTGATCATCCCACATGTATTTCTGAGCTGTGGGGAAAGAAATCTAAAGAGCTCACTTCTGAGTTTGATGTTGGTAAACTGTCTTGCTACCACCTCTTTGGCTCTGTGACTTGAGCCTAAGCCTCAATGTTAGGGATGAAGATATAGATATAAATATCTAGCATTCGGCTTCCTTTAATTTTTTTTCAGCTCAACTGGATATATAGTGAGTTTTTTTTTTTCCTAGAGTTTGATTGACTCAGGAAACTGGCATGGGTAGCTGGTTACTTTCCAGAGAAGAGAAATATGTGAACAGCAGCAGAGTAAACAGTGTTCATGTACTTTTTCTCTCCAGGTGTATTTGAGATAATAGTACTCTGCTGGGAAGTACTACTACTTCTTTCAGACTCTGCCCAGACACCTCATTTATATACATGACACTTGGCAGGTGTTTCAGTTTCTACCACCAATGAGTTTATGCAAAACAATAAACTTCAATGTACTGGGCAGCTAGGCTGATGAGAGTTATGATAAAAAATGGCTTCTTGTTCCCAGCATAGGAAGGGCTTAAAAACAACATTTTAATGGGAAGCAAGAGCTAGGGAACTTTATTTGTGAAGCTGTGTTTGAAATCCATTCTCACTGTGAAGGTTCTGTATTGGAGAAGCATGGCTAGCACAGGTTAAACATCAATATCGCGTCACCACTTGGTATAACCACTTTTCCAATAGTTTGTTCCATATTGTGTAGCTTTAGTTCTTAGAGAAGCAGTCGAGGTGGTCTTGCTTACTCGCCTATGTCTTATTTAGTGGATCAAAGCAGACTGAGATGATTTATGTAGTGCTAGACAGACACAGAACCTTGAAAGCTGGTGTGGCTTACTCTGCTGTTTGATGGTAATTAAAATGACTGTCATTGCTTATCATATTGTCTTTGAATTCTTTTGCTTTAATCTTTAAAATTATTTTAACTTTTTTTTTACTTCTCTGGTCAAAAAGACATTTAACAAGGCATATATTGTCCATAATTAAGATGGTATTTTTCTTTTATGCATAGAAATCAGCCTCTAATTTCCTATGCATTACACTAATACATTTCCTATGCATTTTAGTGTGTGTGTAAATCTACATCTGTGAATATATGCCACTCTATACCTAGGGAAAAATTACAACTGGAATGTTTCTTATTTTCAGCTGTGATTGCAATTAATCCTTCTATCTTCTGCATTGCTGGTCATTTATTTTTGTCTATGTCTCTTAAAATTGTGTTCCTCTATTTTTCTCATTCCTTTAGAAATATAGAATGAGTTGGAATACTTCACAATATTAGCTCTACTAATATACCTCCAATCTCATTTCAACTTCTTAATGGACTCCAGTCAATGTCTTGGTACTAAAAGCCTTTCATTACTTACTTTCACTCTGGCCTTTTTACACTTTTTTATTTGCTCTGTTAGTTTTATAGTCTAGTTGCTCTTTTTTTCAAGTGCTTTATAACATATTCTTCCAAGTACAATAATTCACCATCTAAAACAGCTGTAACTTTCATTTATAATGACTTTCTACTACTATATTTATCTCCTCTATTCGTTTTTGGAATAGCTAATAGAAATATGCATTCAATAGCATTCCTAATTTTTTTTCTTTTCCTTTTTGCTAATTTAACATGTCCCCCTTAAAAATATTGTTATTACCCCCAGAGCTATCATCTAAGAAGGTGGCATTTGGGGAAAGTGGTGATGATGGAAATTCAAGGAATAAAACATTTTAAACACATATTTTACAGAAACTATATGATTTCTTTTCCCCATCTAGTAAACTGGGCACTACTCACCAATATGCATTCTGAACATGCTGTGATTTTTTGACATGGAGTAGAAAATGGATTTTTGGGTTCCATAAGTGCATACTACAAATAGCAGTGTGTTTATATTGAAAGGATTATCATTTTAGTGTATTGAAATTGGTTCTCTTTGCTAATTCTTTACAGCTAATTTATGCCAATTAGTCTAGAGAAATCTACATTGATTCAGAGTCCTCCTTATTTTGAAAACCTCCAGAAAGCCAGCCAGTTATGAGGTTTACATATAGGTTAAATTAATTCAATGTCTGGTATAGTTAAAGAAGTAACTGTTCATTCAGGATACATGCACTACATGTGTTCCATATTCCTGGTTCTCAGTTCATACCAAGAATAGGCTCTGTGCCAACCAATTGGTGGTACTGAAATCTATGGGCTTGCTTAAGCTTTTACACAGCATATTTAAAAAGATATGATTATTGCTCCTACTGTAGTATCTCTTCAACTGAAATGACTTTCATTTAGCTTTCAAGTACTTGGCAGTGCAACTGAAGGGTGTCTTTTTTATTATATAGCTCTTTGTAGCTCTGCTCTTCAAACTGCATATTGAGTTAGCCATTACTCAAACAGCCATCATTAAAGTGTCTCATGTCAGTCGGGTTTGTCACTGGTTGCTGCTTGTTCTAGAGATATTCACCAAATACATGGACACCTTGCTACTGCTGCTCCATTCCAGCTTCTCCTAGATTGCTTAGCTGTCCTGCAGTCACCACTTGCGCACAGCCATTACCTAAAGGAATCAGGCTGTGCAGAGTGAGGCTGCGGTGCCATGGCTTGGCTAGACTGCCCACACTCATGGGGCTTAATATCTTTTTCTGCATTTGGTGGTATATGTGGAAATATGGGTAAACAATTCAAAAAGATTATGCAAATTCTATTGTTCTGGGTGTATACTTTTCAAGTTTTTAATTTATGAAGCTTTATAGCAACAATTGAATAAGTCAAATGACATGTAGCTTTAAACTTGTTACACAATTACAGGCGCAAATGTTTGAGAATGAGTAGTAAGAAATTTCTGGATGTCTTTCAATGGAAGATACTTAAGCTACCTTTCAATTATGCCTAGGTTTACATACAGGGAATATATCCAAGCAGATTGTGTTATTTGAGCTGTTTCCAGCTCCCACTTCATTGTTTGTGCAGTCTAAAGAAGACAGAAGCAGGAAGCACAATCATCTTTTTAGAGTCATAGCTATCTTCATGGCAAAGAGGCTTGGACGGTATTCTTTAGCAAGATGCCAAAACAGTTTAAACCCCGGGATTTTCCAAATGCTTTTTTTTTTTTTTGCATAAGAGATATACTGCTAAGAAAAAGAGGAAATCAAAGGATGAGAAAGATGCAGAACATCTGACTTAAATATGTATTATATAAATAATCTAGTAAATACTATAAATGTTTTGTTATAAACAAAGCTGATCTCCTATCCATCTGCACTGATGCCTCTAATGCAGATGAATGTTTTTTTAGCCAACTATATATATTTCATTGAAATGTTCCAGTACATTTAATGTTCTGTTTTGTTTTGGAAAATATACCTCTTTGATTGTAATTTATTAGTTAACAAACACTTTCTTAATTATATCATGTCTTTTAAGATTTGTTTCATAATACTTCATTTTTGGGTGTGACTTGGAATTGTGCATTAAGTTTTGTGTTATGTTCATGTAGGTTTTAAGTTTGTGTTGCAGAGAACTAAATTTACCTGTTGATTTTTAAGACTTTTTTTTATCAATAACCTTTAAAATTTGATTTCATTTTTATTGATTTTTTAAAGGCACCATTTTAGGCATTGTTAAATATTTTGTATAATCACAAAAATTTCAGTGTGCCACCTGCTATGGACCAATGAAAGAATGAGTATACCTGGTTGGCTTAATGAATAATATATTTTTATATTCTTGTTATTCCTGTCTTATTCTAAACATAGTGCTATAAAGTAAATAATTTTCCAATACATCAAGCCCTTGCTTAATAAAATCATTATTTCCTCTGATTATGATACAAAAACTAGACCAATAATTGAGTTTTAGTTTTATAATCTATTTAATCAGAATTAAAAACTTTCTTGCTTGAGAGTGGATATATTAGTGCTATATAGTGACCATATTTATAAGAAAAATGTTTCAGAGTGCATTACTTCTGAAGGCTTTTTTAAAAGCACTGGTAAATTTGTATACTTCAGTGAAGCAGGATAAATGCTTGCAAGGCCTTTATTTATTTATTTATTTATTTATTTTTGCGAGTCTAGGGATGGAACCTAGGGGCACTTGATCTCTGAGCTACACCCCCTCCCCTATTTTTTATTCTTTATTTTGAAACCGGGTCTCACTGAGTTGCAGAGGGTCTCACTAAGTAGCTGAGGCTGTCTGCGAACCGCGATCCTCCTGGTCTCAGCCTCCCGAATGCAAGGCCTGACTTTTAATGTCAGAATCATTGCATATCTCTCCTAGTAAAATGGACATATGCTCTTAAAATAAAATATATTGACAACTTGCATGAATAGGCAAAGTGCTTCTGGGTGATCACATACAGTTGTAACAGAGGCACGGATTTGCTGATACTACTTGAAATTACTTGGATATCCTATTCTTCAGTTCCAAGATCCAATCCCAGTAATCACATAATATTTAGTCTTTATGTCTTGTTACTCTGTTCTAATCAATGAAAAATTCGTGGTACTTTTTTGTCTTTCATGACCTAACACTTCTTAAGACTACTAGTTAAATATTTTTGTCTAATGTTCCTTAACTTGGGTTTGTCTGGTGTGTCTCCTGATTAGATTGTAAGGAAGTTTGTGGAAGAATTGGAGGTATTCTTATGTCAGGAGTAACATCAGCCACAATTGACTGACTGTTGGTGATATTATTCTTAACTATTTGGATAAAGAAGTATCTCCTTGATTAGTCCAGCTAACAATTATTATTTTTTTCTTCCCATACTCTAATTATTAGAAGAGTTGTTTAATCCAGCCTACACTTGGGTAGTATTATGGTGGTGGTTAAATTTCATCTCTGAAACCAAGTTGTATCAAATAATTTGTGGACATTTGTGTTTAGTAGGATATTACATCTAGAGCATCTAGTGTTATAATGACCCTCTGAGTTTTTTGCTTTCATGTGCATTTTATAGAGGAGGAAATGAAAGTTCAGAGAAATTAAGAAGCTAACATAGAATCATAGTTATTGGGTGACACATATATTAGAAACTAGGCTGTTCTCCTGCTAAGGCTTAAACATTTTACAGTCATCTGCTAACATCCAAGCTTCTTACCTTCTATATTAAGCATATATGGAAGTAATTGAGAAAATATTACAGTATCAGACTAGAGTTATCTTTAGAGGCAGCTGATTCTCTTCCAGAGTTCTACAACTTTGTCATTAAAAACAATTCATTTCCAAGTTTGAATGTCTTTCTGTATGAAGAAGAAAGGATCAATTTCCATGCTAGGTTGTCATTTTGGAGAATTCCCTAAGGAATACTCAAAGCTCTTGATGTAGTTATTGTTTTTGTTTAAAAAAGCACTTAACATAATGTTCTCCAGTTCCATCTATTCCCTGTAAATGATGTAATTGTGTTTTTCTTTATGGCTGAGTAAAATTCTATCCCATACATATCCCATAGTACATATCCCATAGTTTTGTAATCCATTTACCTGTTGATGGACATCTTGGCTAATTCCATAGTGTGGCAATTGTGAGTTGGGCAGCTATGAACATAGATACACATACCTTAGCTTGGTTTCCTTTCTTTTGGGTAGATACCCAGAAGTGGTATTGCTGGATCATAAAGATAAGTTCATGAGAATTCTCCATACTGTTTCCCAAAGTGGTTGCACTAATTTGCAATCCCACCAACAATGTATCACAGTTCCCGATTCTCCACAATCTCGTCAGCATTTGTTGTTGTTTGTGTTTTGAATGATTGCTATTCTAGTTGGAGATAGGTAAAATGTCAGGGTAGTTTTGATTTGCATCTCTCTGATTGCCAATTATGTTGAGCATTTTTTCATGCGTTTATTGGCCATCTAAGTTTCTTCTTTCATGAAATATCTATTTAGTTCACTTGCCCATATTTTGATGGGTTTTCTTAGTGGTAAGTTTCTTGATTTTTCTGTATATTCTAGATATTAGTCCTCTATCATAGTAATAAGTGGAAAAACATCTCCCATTCTCTTTGCTCTTGGTTGAGGCTCTTGATTGTTTCTTTTGCTGTACAGAAGCTCTTCAGTTTCATGCAGCCCCACATATTGATTAGCCTTTTAGTTTCTTGTGTCTTTGGGGTCTTGTTGAGAAAGTTTTTACTTGTGCCTATGTGTTGCAATGTTGGACCTATGCCCTATTCAAGGAGCCTCAAGTCTTTGATCCATCTTGAATTGACTCTTGTGCAGTTTGAGAAAGTGGGGTTTATTTCCATTTTTCTGTATATGGTTAGCCAGTTTTGCCAACACTTGTTCATTTGTTGAACAGGCTATCTTTTTTCCAGTGTATGTTTTCGGCCCCTTTATAAAAAATCAACTGGCTGTAAGTGTGTGGATTTGTTTCAGTCTTCTATTCTGCCTCATTGGTCTTTGTATCTGTTTTTCTGCCAATATCATGTTGTTCTTATGGCTTTGTAATATACTTTATTTTATTTTTTATTCATTTACTTTAATTTTTATTTTTTGGTGGTGCTGGGGATGGAACACAGGGGCCTTCTCTTTCCAGGCTACAATCCCAGCCCTATTTTATATTTTATTTGGAAACAGGGTCTCGATAAGTTGCTGAGAGCCTCACTAAGTAGCTGAGCTGGCTTTGAACTTTTGTGATCCTCCTGTCTCAGCCTCCCAAGTGCAGGGATTACAAATGTGCACCACCATGCCCTGGCTTGTAGTATAATTTAAAGACAGGTATTCTAGCCTGGCAGGTTCAAAGCCAGCCTCGCTGGCTTAAGAGACCCTGTCTCCAAATAAAAATTTAAAAAATAGGTGTCTGGGAGTGTAGCCCAGAGGTAGAAGGGTTTCTAAGAACCCCAGTACCACCAAATAAAAAGTCAGGTATTGTGATTCTTTCTGCATGGTTTTTATTGCTGAGAACTACTTTAGCTATTCTTGATTTTTTTGTTGTTCCAAATAAATTTAATGACTGATTTTTCTATGTGTGTAAGGAATTACCTTGGTAATTACATTGAATGTGTAGATCACTTTTGTTGGAAGTATGGCCATTTTGATGATATTTATTCTCCCTATCCATGAACATGGAAAATAAATTGTTCCATCTTCTAAGGTCTTCCTTGATTTCTTTTTTCATATATATATATATATATATATATTGTAGAGGTCTTTTACCTCCTTGGTTAAGTTTATTTCTAAGTATTTTATTTTTTTGTGGAATATCTTGAGTGGATGTTTTCTGGATTTCTTTTTCAGTGAAATATGGTTAGTATATAGAAAGCCTTTCGATTTTTTAAGTTTGATTTTGTATCCAGACACTTTACTGAATTTGAGTCTAGTCAGTCACAAAAATATATATAAATAAATCATATGCTTTCCTTGATATGTGGAAGCCAGGGAGTTCTCCACCTTCTTGTACTCCATTGTACTTCTTGTACTTAATTGTCCTCCATTAAATACAATTGTACTTGTACTCTTAATTGTACTCCACCTTCTTGTACTTAATTGTACTCCATTAAGATGTGTGACTACAATGCACCAATATAAATTTTTTAAAATGGCACTTAACATAATTCCCCACTCCCAACTCTCTAAACAGTATGAAATTGAATTATTTAAATTTATTTATTAGATATTTGATACCTCTCTTTGACATAGTAACTGTGACAGCAAATCAATTCTTGCTAATGTACATCATATGTAAAATTTTGATTTCTTACTAAATATATCACTGTTATTAATCTATACTTTGGGAGTATGAATATTTCAAGCTTTTGGTGACTAATTTAGCATTTGTTAATGGATATTGTCTCCGTATATTTCTGTGATGTTTCATAATACAAAGGTTCACTAGTAGTAATAGAAAACCAAACCAAGGTTTTTATTTTCAAATATTGTTCTACAATAAAGGAAACTCATTGGTAAATGATTGATTTTAGGTTTGGGGAAGTAAATACACAAAGTGAACCAGGAGTATCTTGTATTTCTAGAAAGTAAATAAATATTAAAAACAAAATTAAAGAATGAGGGGTATGTGTAAGAGACTCAGGAGCGTTGGGAAGAGTAGTTCCATGGTAGAGCACTTGGTGGGAATGACTAAGGCCTGGATTCAGTTCCCAACCAATAAACACACACACACACACACACACACACACACACACACACACACACACACACTCACTCACACCTCAAGAGCAAGCCCCTTAAATTTCTCAATAGCCAAAGCTAGAACAATTTGGCCAACAAAGTTGTTGGATTGTAAACACCAAAGTAAAATATATACCTGAAATCCATAGTCATTAAATGACTGAAGAAGTAAATGGGAGAAAAGGGACAGATTTCTTACAAATGAATTTCAAGTCTTAAGTGTAGAAACAATGTATCTTGCAGTGATTTTTCTAATTAAAATATCCATCCAATTTGATATCACCTGCCAAAATAGGTATTAAATAGATTTTATCAATTACATAAACTTTTGCATACTTTTCTTTTAGTTAACTTATACACACTTATGCTATATGTTATATATAATGTTTAAATTGTCATTGTAGAAAATATGAAAAAAGCCATAGAATTATAAGGAAAAATGTATGCACTTAGGTCACAAAAAATAAACTCTTTTTTTTCCTGTATTTTATTTTATTTTTTGTGGTACTAGGGATGGAACCCAAGGGTATTCTCCCTCCAAACTACACTCCCATCCCTATTTTTTATTTTGAAACAATGTCTCACCGAGTTGCAAAGGGCCTCACTAAGCAGTAGCTGAGGTTGTCCTGGAACTGTGCTCTTCCTGTCTCAGCCTCCTAAATGCTGAGATCACAAATGTGCAGCAACATGCCTGGCTGCAATTTCAGTATTTTAATTCACATATTTTCTTTCTTTCTTTTATTTTTGCATTTTATATTGTATTCGTCAGCTTTTTGTTGCTGTGACAAAAGAAATGAGAAAAAATTAAAGAGGAAAGATTTATTTTGGCTCATAGTTTTGAAGATTTCATTCCATCATCTGCCTGATGTGTTGTTTTGAGGAAGGTGAGGCAGGAGGGCATTGCTGAACAAAGTTGCTACCTCAGTACAGCCAGAAACCAGAAAGCAGGAGAATAAAGAGTGGTCAGGGACAGAAGATACCTTGCAGGGCATGTCACCAGGGACCTACTTCTTCTACCTTGGCTCTCCCTTCCAGTTTTCATCATTTCTTCATAATGCCATCAAAGTATGAGTCCATCAGTGGGTTAATTCACTAATGAGATTTGAGCACTCAAGATACAATCACAAAAGCCCTATCTCTGAATTTCGTTGTGTTGGACATTGGCCTTTGGGGAACATTCCACATCTAAATTCTAACTTGGATTTGTTGCCATTTGTTGCCTATGTTGACTCCCTACTTGCACTGCAGCATTTGTATGAACCCCTCCCCCAAGTGTTAGGTAATTAATAAAGTATGGACTGAATTAATGGGTTCTATTATACAGGCAATTCATATACACCTCTACAAATCCCACTCAGATATTATAAATGCCTTTATTTATACCTTTGCATATGAATCTTTTCCTGTACGTCATGGCCAGGGTAAATTTTTAGCACGATTAGAAGGTCAAATAATATAACATTTAAAGTTCTTATGCAGGTGACCGTGACTTTCTAATATAATACTAGAGTGCAATTAAATTTACTATTCTAAGCCGGGCATGGTGGCGCACGCTTGTAATCCCTACGCTTGGGAGGTAGAGACAGGAGGATCACGCAGGTTCGAAGCCAGCATCCCTGGTTTAAGAGACCCTGTTTCCAAATAAAAAAAATATATAAAACATAGGTGTCTGGGAATGTAGCACGGAGGTAGAAGGGTTTCCAGGAACCCCAGTACCACAAAAAATAAAATAATAAATTTACTATTCTAATATTTTGTACATTTATGTAAATTCCAGGTATTTTTACACAATATTGATGGTAGTGCTTCTTTATCTAAATTACTGACTGGATTCTCAAGAGTCCCAGGCTCCTAATAGATTTGCTAAATGGATTTCCAAAATAGATTGTACCAGGGCAAATAACCATCAATGATTGATTGGCTCATGTACGTTAAATCCTTGTTAATTTTATGTGGTAAAGTTATCTGGAACAATTACTTTTCTTTGTTAGCAAGATTGAACATATAGCATTGAAAGTAAATATGTTATTTGGGAATGTTTTATAACATGATATCTATATACATTCATCTTTCACATAATGTAGCTCATATTCTCACTTATACTCAATCAAAAATCACTACTATAAAATTCAACATAACTTTAATATGGAGTTGTATTCAAACTTGCTTTTAAAGGAAGTATATATTTCTGATGGCAGTCAGAAAGAACCTAGGCAAATAAAATGTAAATAAAATACTATAAAAACGAACCAGAAAAATATGTTAGCTTTGAGGAAAATATTTTTACTCATACCCATTTAATTCAAAAGTTTTTATAGTTATTTTATAAACATTAAAATCAATATTCTAATTTTATATCATTTGATCAGATAATGAAAATTCAAAGTAATTTTTACATTATTCCATCAGCAAAAGTTATAACAATTCCAATATAAGATTCTTAAGTAGTTTTGAAATATGGTGAGCTCTGTGTGCATTAGTAATTTTTGTTGAAATGTACATGTGTAGCCAGGTATGGTGGCACATACTTGTGATCCCAGCATTTGGGAGGCTGAGACAGGAGGATCACGGTTGTAAGACAGCCTCAGCTATTTAGTGAAGCCCTTTGCAGCTCAGTGAGACCCTGTTTCAAAAATAAAGAATAAAAAATAGGGCTGTAAGTGTCGTTAGGAGATAGAATGCTCCTGGGTTCCATCTTCAGTACCATACACAAAAAATGTAGGTGTGCAACTTGAAATGTCCTACTATATTTTTATGAGCATTAATTTGTTTATGCTAGTAGGTCTTATAAATCTAGCAAAATAATAATACTTGGATAATTTCTACTGTGTTTTCTGCCAAGAAAAAAAATAAAACATTAAAATAAAATCTTTATTTTTGAAGCACCTGAAGAGGCCAGAAGGGACTCTAAGTTCTTTGATAGAAGTGCAAAAAAATGCAGAAATTAAGTCAGAATGCACATTTTCATTATGTTAATTTCTTTTATCAGCAAAAGTAGAAAAGCCATCCATCTGTTGAATTAAAAAGCATGTTTACCAAGCACTTTATTCCTTTTATTTTTAATTCTTGTGTATTTTAAGAGAAATTAAATCCATATGTTTGCTAATTTTATTTTGAAATTCTACCAAAGTTATGCAAGTTGACTCAATTTCATTGCATTTCCTCAGTCTCTTCATTACTAGTTTCAGATGAAGAGTTTTAGGCACAAAAGTCTCAGAAAATAAAACTTGATTATTGATAAATGAATTGTCCTTTTTAATTCACTATCATTCATTCATTTCCTTTTATGAAAAAAATGAAGTGGCAGGCCATATTAATGACTGAAGTTTGTGTAAAAATTTGAAGATTATTCCTGGAGTTTATCAAGCTGCTCACACCCCAGTGGCAGGAATAAGTAATGTGACCACAGCCTGGAGAATTGCATTCAGACCACAATATATGAGAAGGGGTGTGTATTTTTTTTATATATAAAATGTAAGAGGATAGTTACATCACTGGAGTGAGCACAGGTACCATTTGATTTCTGGTTTAGAGTTGTATGTGGTTAGCTATCCCGGCAATCATAATTAATTGTGAGCAGAGACATGTGAAAATAAATAAAAAACAATGAGCAATCATAAATGTAATAGAACTGAATGAGTACTTGGATTCATCTGGGGGTATTTTTGAATAGTAATGACAGCTAACACTTCTATAAGCATATTATGTGACAGGCACTAGTCTAAGAATTTTATCTGTGATATAAGGTTTAATCCTTATAATAAGCCTATTAAATAGATATTATTTTCCCTGCTTTACAAGTAAAGAGTTTGAGCCAAGTTTGATCAAATATACTTGAAAGACCTGGGTTATAGTCATATCCCCCTGAAGATTGTCCTTGAAGCCTGTGAGAAAATAAAAATCAGTCTTTTTCTCACTAAGGTTGTTGGCTAAGATCTGATGGTTTGACCAGATAAAGTACATTTTCAAGTGTCAATTGAAAGACTATTAATCACAAAAGGTTCTCCCTGTCTCTACTGTTTAAAGCCCTGTGTATGCGGTGCCACCCCTTATACTATGTGACATACCATCACATACTCCAGTTTTATCACCGGACACTGCAGTCTATGTCAAAATAACACCGAAATGAATTAATAATGCAGAGGGCATGCAAATAAGAGTGTAGCTGCTCAAAACAAATACCAGAAAGACTAAAACAATTTAAATTATTGTGCTGTCAGATGATAGTCTTTATTTTTTTTTTTTTAGATTTCAATATATGTATTTGGAGACACACAAATATTATAACCATGGTACTTTGTAAAATGAGAATAGGCTATTGTAAAGGTTGGCCAAGCCTTTACACGCTCTTCCAAGGAGGGAAGATTGCTGTTCCAGCTCCAAGATCATAGGAGACACTGGGATTTTTTGTTCATTCCCATACAAATTGAGCACCTACCCTGTGGCAGGGAAATTAGGTAATTACTGCAAAGATTTCAGATTTCCCACATGGATGGTGCATATGGATCATGTCTTGGGGTGGTTCCAAAATAATAGTCAGGCATAATACCTCAGGGAAGTATAGTAGGTTTGGATTAGATTAGAGTTGAAGTACAGCAGTACCTTCTCTGGCATTGAGGACTCATGAGCCTGTGGGAATTCTCCCCAGTCTCAGGATTTGTGTACCCTGTCTAACTCAAAAGAGTGGTAGGAGGAATCCTGAGCCTAATTAAAAGATTAGCTTTTGAGGGCTGGGGGACACATTCCACTGTAACAGAAGGAAAGATGGAGAAACAGGTATCGACATGGGTGGGTTTAATATATGGTGGTGGAAAAGTGAAAGAGTTCACATTTAATAATGTCTCTTTTTCTCGGGAAGTATGAGTCAAAGTCGTCAACTGAGTGTGAAACAGTGAGGAAGTGTAGGTGGTTTTGGGAAAGGGGATGAGGTATGAAATAATTGTCTTAGAGAGTTGGAAAGTGAGCTTATTAGGAAACACAGTAGACATCCCAAGCAGTACTAAGTGCCATTTGAGGCTTAAATTCATGAACTTAAAATCATTTTCCCTATCATAATTCAAGAGAAGTAGGTATTTAGTTTCAACCAGGGTTTTGTTAGAATAGGACACTTAAAGGAGAGTGAGAATAATGATAAACCACAGCATCTAAGGTAGGAAAAGAGGTAAGTGAAAATAGGTGTGTATGTCAGTAAGAGGTCAAGATTAAAAAATTGTAGCAGTGGAGGAGTTTATTAAAAGAAGAACTCAAAAAGATTAGTTATTAGAAATAAGGTACTGAAGCTGAGGTTATGGGAATGGTAATGATAATGTTAGGGTGGACAATAGTTATAGAAATGCCTGGCTGAGATGGTGCGGGAGAAAGTCTATGGAATTGAGAAGGATAAGAAATTCAGATGCTGGGGGATATATTGGGTAAACCATGTGGATTTTGTCTTCACTAAGAATGATGACACAAGTGAGCATGATAAGGAAATGCTGATTTTGAGCATTTCCTTATCTGGAAATGGTCCTGTCCAGAATCAAAGAAAGGAGAGTAACCAGGAGATAAGAATGACAGAATCCAGGAAGTAGGACAGGACAGCTGCTGGAGTAGCCAGCATGAGCCTCGAAACTATAGAAGGAAGAGGAAAATGATCTGTTGTTGTAATGGAAAGCATAAAAGACAATCTCTTTCTTTCTAACACACACACACACACACACACACACACACACACACACACACACACACACATATATATATATAGTATGGAGAATGTGAGGGGGGAAACCCTCTCCATGAGAACATTGCAGGAAAGCAGCCTCCTAAGGAGATAGCCTAATTCCATTTAAAACAGAGAAGGAGATGTTCAGAGAAGATGATAAAGTTACAGTGGAATTTATAAAGAGTTTAAGAGGAAAATTTGGAAGGGAAAGGGTCATGCTGGGTCAAGTTTAGGAATGTGCTATAAGCAGAGTGGAGACAAATGATGATCATGAAAGAGACCCTGACTTCTAAAAGGAAAGGGATAGAAGCAAGTGGGTCAGGAGAGGATAAAAACAATTTTCCCAGGCACAGGGCCTTAAGGAGACTTATTATACAAACATTACAACTGTACAGGCTTCTAGCCTGTGGCTCTGAACCTATATTCACCCCATTTATGAACTTGGAGTTCAGGTAAAGCTCATTAATTAAATATACTTGGTAGAAACGTTTAGAGTTAAGAAATAGAAAACATTGGCAATTGGAGACTGGACGACGGCTTGTTAAGTGACAAGCCACTGTGTTTTCACTACTAGAACTTCTTCTCCTGGTTTAGGTTCTCTGGAGAAAGAATTAATAATCATCATTGAATCTTCAAAGTGGTCTTCAACTCTCAAAAGATTGCCAATCACTGCTCTGCATGATCAAACAAATATTAGATAAGTTTATTTTTCCCCCAAATTAGTTGAAATTTAGACTGGATTTACTGATCTTTTTGTCATACTTGGACATAACCTTGATCTTTCATTTACATAATTCAGCTATTTGTGCTTTGTGAATTTTTTTTTGGGGGGGGAATTTGAGATTGAACCCAGGGACATTCTACCTCTGAGCTACCTTTTTATTTTTTATCCCCAGCTTTTATTATTTTTTGTTTCGAAATAGGGTGTTACTAAGTTGTTAGAGCCTCACTAAGTTGCTGAGAATGGCTTTAAAATTGTGATCCTCCTGTCTCAGCCTTCCCAGTACCGGGATGACAGGTATGTGTCATTATACCTGGCCTTTGTGAACTCTTGTTGCAATATAATGAAAACTACTATAACAGAGGAACCCCGGTAATTTTCCATATTTACTAAGAGAGGCTTTGCAACTTTTTATATTTCATAAATCAGCCAATAAATAAAGACACATGGTAAACAAACTACTACATGCTATTCCTGTGAATATGCTAGATTGCACAATTTTTAAGTCATTATGAACTACATGGGATGTACATAAATGGTCTGAAGAGTATCTCCAAAACAAACACCTCATTACCAGACTTTATTGGAACTGGTAGAACTGGTGAGATAGTCTTTCTTTAAAATTGAATGTACTAACTGGTTCATAAAACTATAAAAATTCTACATATTAGAGGGGTAAAATACAATGTTTTGATACCTGCATATATTGCATAATGTTCAAATCAGGCTAAAAATAACGATCTCATCAAACATCGATTATGGCTTTCTGGTAAAAAAAAATCTAAGAATCTTTTCTTCTAGTTTTCTGAGATATATAGTACATAACTGCCATCTATAGTCAACCTACTGTACAACTGCACACTAGAAATTTTTGTTTCCATTCATGTCTTTCCCATCCCTTCTTCCTCCTTTTTGTTACCATTCATATCTTTCCCATCCCTTCTTTCTCCTTATTCTTTCTGTTCTCAGGTAATAACTATTTTACTCTAGACTTCCATTAGATCAACTTTTTAAAATTCTGCCTATAAAAGAAATAATGTAGTATTTGTCTTTCTGTACCTGGTTTACTTCACTTAACATAATGAATACCACCAGTTCTATCCATGTTGGAAAATGACAGGATTTCAACAAATGATTATCTTATGACATATCTGACTACGTTTTCTTAGCTTCCTGTTGATGTGAATGGCTAATGGAAACTAGAAATGCTTTAGTAGAATTAAAAACAAATTGTAAAATGGATGGTGACTTGTTTTTCTCCAGAATGTGCAGACATGCATTAAAATGGCATGAAATTTAATCTTCCAATAAGAAAAGAATCTAAAAATGGAAACTTAAAATAAGCAATATTCTGTGTAAAATTTTATCATAAATGTGAGACTGCCTTCTACAAAATATTTAACTTGAAATGGGTATATCTAAATAATTGTTAATAATAATCTGTCATTAAGCCAAACATGGTGGCTCACACTTATAATCCCAGCATTTGGGAGGCTGAGATAGGAGGATCGTGGTTCATGGACAGCCTTAGCTACTTAGTGAGGCCCTGTTTCAAAAATAAAGAATAAAATATAGGGCAGCGGGTATAGCTCAGAGGTCGAATGCCCCTGGATTCCATTCTCAGACCTGCAAAAAATATATAATAATAATAAAATAAAAATAAGCCTTCATCTATGTGGGAACACAACAGAAAAATATTCTCTGATATAAAATGTCTCAGATAATATACTAATGTCTAATTATAAATCCAAGAAGATAGAAATAAATTTAAATATAAAAATCTCTCTAGCATACATACAAGTTTCACTTTTTTAATACAAAACACATTTGGAATAGAATAGTTGAACAGAGACTTGTGAAGTGTCTCCATTTTTCACCTAAAGTACTGATGAGTATTTGAAAATAATAATTAGTAATGCATGTTAAATATATGCTTTTGTAAAACACCCTAGTAAAATTAAATTTATGATGTGTACATCAAAATCAATGAAAAGATAAACACAAGCCAAGCACAATCTAAGAATGTAAGGTATAAAACAAAGAATGAGCAAAGTGAGAAATCATAAAATCACAAGGGCATAAAACAAGGAATCAGAAGCAGCTACCTATGTGAAATAAAATTTAAGTGGTTCAAACTCACATATTAAGTTGAAGTCACATATAGAGTTAAAAATAAAGTCCAGCTAATTACAAATTTCTGATGTAACATTAGTTATAAAATGTTAGCACTGACCTAGGTTCTGACCTATGGGATGCCCATGAAGTAAGTATTGTGCATCTTCTAAAAGGTAGTATCTTAAGAAGCCTCCTCAGGGCAGCTGTCTTGGTCAGATGCACTACTTTGCTTTTTCTTCTTCCTCCTTTTCACTTTCTAGACCAGAGACATACCACTGGAAATTTACTGGCCATCTTGGAGATCAGAGAATATTGAGGAGAAAAATATGCATTATCATAGAAAGATATAGAAAACAACTGGATAGCTGATGACAATCCATTGGCTGTTCGAAGCTTTATAGCCTTACTTCAGACTTCTTTTATTTTTTTATTTTTGAGATTTAAACTGTATTTATTCCTTATACCAATTAATAACTTCTTTTATATTCTTCTCAGCCTTTAACTAGACAGTCAATCTTTCCATAAAATAGTTCCTAAACAACAAGACTTCTTTTATAAAGAGAAAAAAATCACAATCTGTCTCATTCACTGTCATTTTGGACTTTGTCTATTATAGTCAAATACAATTTCTAACTAATGTAGAAATAAGAGGGCTCAGTTATAAAACTAAAGTTTAGGCCATTTTTGTATTACCTCCAAAAGACTAAATTTTCATTCAAGTATTCATAGAAAAACTTAAAAAATAAATCTGTACTTTGGTGTAAGAAACACTTTGTACTTATTAATTTTCCACAAAGCAGGAAATGAACAAGTACAACCCTAAAGTGTATCTAGACTCCAATAAAATTCTTAATTTAACTTAAAAGTTGCAACTATTTTGTGAAAGAAATGGCAAAAATAAAAAATACTACCTTAAATAATTGTCACTGAAAAAAGTGGAAATTATACCTCTATTAATGACCACAAGTTTCTAGGCTCAAGACCTCTGCTTATCTTGACCCCCTAAGAGATTAAAAGTTCAAGACACTCTGTGCTCCTACTCTCCTGGGAATGAGGTAGGATCACCTTTAATTATATACATTGGGTCACATTCTCAGAAGTGATTCATAGCTTATGGTATAGTAATCCTACTTCTAGATACATAATATACAGGAACAGTTTAAATGCAAACTAGGACTTGTGTAACATATGTTTATATATACCTTATTTAAAATTTAACAAATCAACCAAAATTTCTAAATCATGATAAGGCTTATTGTTATATCCAATCACTGTATGATGTTATCTTAGTCTACACAGGCTGCTATAACAAAAGGCTCAGGTGTCCAAGATTAAGGTGCTGGTAGAAGCAGGGTCTGGTAAGGGCTCAGTCTCTGCTGTATTAGATAACACCTTCTTGCTGTGTTCTTACATGGCGGAAGGGACAAAGAGACATTGTCAATCCTCCTTTATATGAACACTAATCCTTTTCTTGAGGATCTACCCTTGGGACCTAATCCCCTCTTGAATACCCAAACTCTTAATGCCATCACCTTTGGGGTTAGGATCTCAACATTCAAATTTGGTGGGCATAAATATTCAGATCATAAAATTCTACCTCCTTTCCCCAAAATTTACATCCTTATTCACATAAAATAGATTCACTCATATCCCCAAAAGTTTTAACTCATTCCACCAACAACTCTAAAGTCCTAAGCCTAAACTTTCACATATCTCAGCTGGCTGTGAATTAAACTTGGGGTACAAATAGTTATGAGGCAATGGCTCTCCATGCTTCTCTTACAGCACTGGGAACTGCCGTACTGGAGGCTCTGCCAAATATTTTTTGAAATCTAGTTGGCAGCAGACACACCCCTATAACTTTGCTGTGTATGGAGCATGCATAACTGAGCCCACAGGTGCCATGCTTAGGCTAAGGAGCACTGGGACATAGTTATGGGAATAGAACCTGCAATGCCATGGCCCTTCCAGGAAGTGACAACCTCTTATTTTTCTTTAAAATATTTATTTTTGTGGTACTTTGAATTGAACCCAGGGGCATTATACCTCTGAGCTTCAATTCCAGCCCTATTTTAATTTTGTTTTTAAAAAGGGTCTCCTTAAGTTCCTGAAGGCATTGCTAAATTGCTGAGGCAGGCTATGAGCCTGAGATCCTCCAGGCTCAGCTGCCTAAGTACTGGGATTATGAGCATGTGCCACCATGCCTGGCTTAAAATCCTTTTAGATATTATCCTCCAATCTAGGCCCTGGAAGTCTGGATATGTTGGAAGGGGCAGCATGATATCTCTCATCTGCCTTTGAGGTCATTCTTTGTTTTGAACAATAGATCCTGTCTTTTGTTTAGATGGCTGAATAATCCATTGTCTCAGTGGCTAGCACCTGTTTTCTGTTGGGATGGCTGATAGATATCTTTATCAAATTGTCACCTGGCCATACACTTGTCTTTCTTCATTTTTTTTTTCATTATAGATAGGCTGAGAAGTTTTCAAACTCTTAGATTTGGCTTCCCTTTTGATTAGCAATTCCATCTTTGAATGATTTTATTCTTCGTGCACCTTATTCTAAGCAGTCAAGAAAAACCAGGTCTATCCTTCAATACTTAGAAATTTCCTCAGACAAATGTCCAATTTCATTACGTACAACTACTACCTTCCACAAAACACCAGGTCAAAGCCACAATTCAGCCAAGTTCTTTGCTGCTTGTAACAAAGACAGCCTTTTCCCCATTGTCCAATAACAGCTTCTCCTTTGTCTGATACGTCATGGGAATTGGCCTTTACTACCCACATTTCTACCAATGGCTTTATCCCAGCTACTTAGGCACTCTAAGAAAATTGAAGCTTTTCTCTCCTTTCTGAGTGTTAACCAGAATCACCTTTTACAGTCTGTTCATGGCAATGTAAGCTTTTCTAGTGTGCATCTAAAAATTACCATTGCCATCATCCAGCCAGGACTCGTTATCCAGCCCCTAAGCCACTTCCACATTTCTAGAATTTGTTACAGAAGCAAACTGACTCTTTGCTACCATTTATTTGTCTTAGTCCCTTTAGGCTGCTGTAACAAAGCACCATAGACAGGGAGATTTATAAGCACCAGCAAGGCATTTTTCCTGGTTCTGAAGGTTGGAGAATCTAAGATCAAGGTCCTGGCAGATTCAGGATCTGATGAGAGCCTACATTCTGCTACACTGATACCTTATTTTTGGCTTTGTGAATGGTACCTTTCTGCTGAATCCTCTCATGGTGGAAAGTGTAAGAGGTCTCTTTTGGACACTAATCCCATTTCTGAGGAATGTATCCTCATGACCTAATCACCTCCAAAAGGCACCATCTCCTAAAAATACTACCTTGAGAGTTAGAATTTTAATGTAAGTTTTGGGAGATACAGATAGGAAGAGCATACTAAGTATAATAAAAAATCAATTGCACTGATAATTTTGACAAAATTTTAATAAAATATATAAATTGATTTATGTATAATTATTATAGTTATTTCTAAAAAGGGAAGAAAACTGAAAATGTTGTCCACATTTTTCTCTAATAGGAAAATAAAACCTTTTTCTGTTTATATGACTTATCTATTTGTTTAGTTTTCTCTGTACATGCGTTCTACTTTATAAAAAAAAGTATAACATTTTAGGGCTACAACTACATGTAAAACAAAATAAGCATATATTATGTATAAACGTATTTGATAAAATGTTACATATGGAATTATCATTTTTCAATGATTTTGGTTCTTTGACCTAACTTTATTAGCCAGATACTGTTAAACATATACTCACAGAATCAATAGAGAATTGTTTGGCTATATTTCTTCAGTGTGTTCATAGGTTTTAAAGTACATTTTCTTTTCTTTTCTTTTCTTTCTTTTTTTTTTTTTTTTTTTTTGGTGGTACTGGGGTTCCTGGAAGACCTTCTACCTCTGGGCTACACTCCCATACCTATTTTACACTTTTTTATTTGGAAACAGGGTCTCTTAAGCCAGCACAGCTGGCTTCGAACCTGCGCAATCCTCCTATCTCAGCCTCTGGGGATTACAAGCATGCGCCACCACACCCGGCTAAAGTTCATTTTCTTATATGCAAAAGATTTGTGTGATGAAAAAAGTTGTCTTATTATAGATTAAAAAGAATCAGACTCAGGAAATATCAGCCCAAGTACATAGGCAAATGGAATTTTCTGTTGAATTGGGATATTTCTAGCTAAATCCAACTTAGCCTTCTAAAAGATTCTTCTAAAATCTTCTAAAAGATTCTGATTGGAAAAAAATTATCTCAAAACTTTTCCACAAAATTTTTCAAATGTAGAAAATCTTACAAAAATAACCTAAGTATATGGTCTTTCTTGTCTCAAAAAACAAATGGAAGGCAAGATACCTGGAGTTTCCTTAATGGTCTGCTTACCAGTGGGGTGGGCATAGAATAGTATGATGTTTGCTGATTCCTGTGAACTAAAGTGAATGGAACTTTTGGTTGCATCCATAAATCAGTCCTAGTTAGACTACTAGTAACTCTCCTGCTGGTGTATAGGTTAATCCAATAGTAAAGGAACGGATAACTATAGTAGATTTTTCCTTCTCAACATGCACTGAAATATTATCTTTACTTATTTATTGGGTGATGTTTTTCTTTTAGCTTTTTTTCTGTTATATTTGTCCCTTTCCTATTTGGGCTCCAGCACATGAGAATCTCTTAGCTCAGGAAAGTTTGTCAGAGCATAATTCAAACACAATGGGAAAAAAATTAGATTTTTGAATTTAAGAGTTATAAGAAGACAAAGGATTTGTGAAAATAAACTATCTGGTATTTACTTCTATTCACAGCAGAAAAAAATGCCTAGGTTTAGGTGGGGAGAAGAATCAGATAGGATTAAAATTTGTGTCATATTTCGAAGAAATGTATGACGTTTTGATCTGAAACAATCTCAGTGTTTCATTAAATGCCATGCAAAAGTAACCGACTTTTTCTCATAACCCTAAAAGAAGACCAGAAGTCCTGACACATACAGGTTTAGGTCATGAGGCTGCAAGTGAAGACAATGAGTGTGACCTTGGAGAAGATAACAAAGTCTATATAAGAAAATATACATCGAAACATATGCTACCACGGCCCAGCAAAAGCTGCCACTTGTCTCTGCACTGGCATTAGGTGAATTTGAAAAATTCAGGTTCCTAAATTTGGAATCAACTTCAATAAAAGAAAAAGTGACATTACTGACATCTTTAGTTGGGTTAGTGGCTTTAGACTTGCATCTCACAATTGAAATAATATACTTCTTCATTATGCAGGTTAAACAGAAATATAAACAATAATTCTGCTTATATTTCTGATCATTCTATAATATTTCCTAGATTTAGTTATCGTGTGTGTGTGTGTGTGTGTGTGTGTGTGTGTGTGTGTTTAATTTTGAAACAAGTTCTTGGTAAGTTGCTAAGGGTCTTGCTAAGTTGCTGAGACTGGCTTTAAACCTGCAATCCTACTGTTTAAGCCCCCTAAGTACTGGGATTACAGGTGTGCGCCACCACACCTGGCTAGATTTATTTCCCTTAATAATATGTAAATAAGAAGACTGGTAAAAACTTTGAGATGGGTTTTAGTAAAGTCTTAGACTATTAAAACCAAAATTTTATACAAACACAAACAAGATAATTTTATAGCACAAACTTTTAAAAAGAAATAGAAATATCAGAATACATTTGAAAATAGCATTGTAGTTGTTTTTAAATACATACTTAAAAGTTTTGTAAATTTCTCATTAAGAATCAAACTGACAGAAATTCATAATCCTTTTGTCTGGTGAAAATCTATACAAGTATGAGGATTTCCCTTTTACATCTAATTGTTTCTCATATCTTATTTCACTTTCTAAATGTTTCTTCATAATCATCTCTCTTTAATCACTTCTCCAACTATAAATACTCCTGAAGTACCTGTTATGTACAGACATTTTGCTAAATTATAGAGAAGCAATCATGAAATGTGTTTTGTAAGAGAAATACAAAAGTTTTAACAGAGGGATCATATTTTAGGGAAAAGCTCTCTTAAAGTAAGTTGAGGCTAAGAAATATTTTTTCTGGGCAAAAGCCTATGAAGCAATGATGGAAATGGGATAATATTAATCATCAAGAGTATGTATAGAACCTGAGAAAAGAGAGAATAAGTCCTGCCTAAAATGCCCAGTGTGGTGGATCCGGAAAAGTAAAAGGAGAGTCACATGGTATAAAGTAGAATAGTAGAGAAGGCCAAGAGAATAAAAAAAGTTAAGGATCTTCCTAAAAACAATGGGTAGTTTCTTGTTAGATACTGCAAGAGATTATTTCTCTTGCCAATATCCAACAATGTAGGCAAGAAGTACCCTTTTTGTTTGTATGTAGTACTGGGGATAGAACCTAGGGACATTCTACCACTGATTTAAACCCCCAACCTTTTCTATTTTATTTGGAAACAGGGTCTTGCTAAGTTTCTGAGTATCTTGCTAAGTTGTTGAGGCTGGTCAAATCTGCAATCCTCCTATCTCAGCCTCGCAAGTACTGGAATTACAGGCACCTGCTAGTGCACCTGGCTAAGAAATACCTTAAACACTGTCTTTGGAAAGCTTATGTTTTAATGTGCTCATTTAGGTTCACAGATTAGAGATTAGGTGACATTCTTAGTGTTACTTAGTGATTAATTCTATTTTTAACTGTCTATCTTTAAAGCAAGAGATCAATATAATGAAATCTATAGTCTAAAAGAAAACTCTATTATGAGGATCGTGCAGCAAAAAAGAGCAAGGGTGAGACAAGGAAAACCTATTTGCATAGATATCAGTTAAGCAACTGCAGTTGCAGGGCAATGGTGACCTGGCCTGGGATGGTTTTGCACACACCTGCACATATACAACTATCATTTATACACAAACATACATATTTGCATGTTTATATAAATATTAATGCTCATTTGATTTCAAGAACTTATTAAACACTTACAAGTGACCGTTTATTAAAGAATATTTAATAAAAATGAAACTTTTTCTTCTAATATCGAACAGTATAGGCAAGAAATACCTTAAACACTACCTTCTGAAAGCTGATGTTTCAAGATGCTCATTTGGGTTAACAGATTAGAAACAAGATGGCATTCTTAGTGTTAGTCAAAAGACCATGATTAATTTTATTTCTAACTGTCCTGGGTGTTTGCTGAAATGTCAGCAAGATGTCACCTGTTTCGTTAATTGAAGTGGCAGGACATTTTCTGCAAAAAATATGAACCATTGTAGTACACTGCATGAAAAATCCTTAGTGATGTGGAAGAAGTCTGTCACTGTGTCAAGACCTTCAGTGTCAGTGCAGAATCATGCATAACATGAATTTCCATGTTAAAAAAAATGGCCATATTATCTGCCTCATCATCTACTGGCTGGTGAGAACCTGACCTGCACTAGGAGTTTTAGGATAAGGAATGAATTCTGGGTCATTTTGTAAGGTAGCAGACTTTAATTATTTTTCGAAGTGAGCATGGCTTACACTAAGAGACACAGCAAAGTTGAACGCATCATTGGAAAATAGTTATGCCTCTAGTTAGACCAAGGTAAAGAAAAGAAATTAATAGTTGTAAGATTTCACAAATAGATTGAATAAACTTTCTGCTCTGTAGAAAACATTTGAAGCTGGATGCTGAAGTGCATGCCTGTAATCCCAGCACTTGGGAGGCTGAGAGGGAAGGATCTTAGGTTCAAGATCAGCCTCAGAAACTTAGAAAGTCCCTCAGCAGCCTAGCGGGACCTTGTTTCAAAACTAGAACAACAACAAAAAAAACTGGGGTTGTAGCCCAAAGGTAGAATGTCTCTGGGTTCAATCCCAGTATCACAAACAAAACATTGGAACCATAATAGTCCTATATGATTAGTAATCTATTAGGTGTTTACAATAATAAATTGAGTAGAAATGACATTAGGATTATAAAAATGCACATTTTCTGGCAGTACTGATGAAGGAAAAACATATGGATATCCATAGTTTAGTAATAAGTGGTTAGTAGGACAATTAAAATGAGGGTCATTTATCACTCAGTTGCATTAATTATCCACAGAAAGCTTCATGAAGACTGTATGGAGACTCTTAAGTTCTTTTCCTCATCCAGAGACCTTGGCAACCAGATAGTACTTAATGTTCATATTTCATCTAAGAATATACATTTGAAATGATATTAGATCTAATTGAATGAAAACATATTAAGTATATAATTTTATTTTCTCTGTCAATTATGTACCTAATATATATCAGGTTGTCTATGAATATAAGATCAAACTACTTAGAATAAAAGTACAATTTGAAATTAGTTTTCCAACCACTGCATGGGCTAAAATATGTATCATTTCAGAATTATATGCCTCCGTCACATCTTCCTACAAGCAATTCAAACTACAATGGCTTGCCAGATTATTAGCTCCTAAATTTCCCCTAATGCCAGGAAAGGTATTTTTACTTTTTTCCATTTGCACAGACAGTCTAATCCAGTCTTTCTTTCTTCAAACCTTTTCCAGGTCATAGTTTTAACTTCCAATTTGTATGAGCTAGGACAAATATTGAACTTAGTTTATATTTTTAAGGAACTTAATTTTATTGGCTAAACTATTTCAGCAGTAAATATTTGTGTTCTAAGTGTGAACCTTAGAATATGGTTCCTGGATTTGGCCATGTCCTCACAACCTAAACTACATTCTAAATCCAGTTCCCTGAGTATTAGTCCTTTGGACATAAGTTCTGTAGTACACTATCTTTAAGACTGGTATAATCTCTTTTTTTGTTGTTGTTTATGTGGGTTCCTCTTCCTTCTCCTTTTTCTGAGGTGTGGTATATTTAATTTAACTAATTTATTTATTGTGGTACTGGGGAATGAGCCCAGGCATTTTACCTTAGAGCTACACCCCCAGCCCTCTTATTTTAAAACAGGGTCTCACTAAGTTTCAGAAGGCCTCACTAAGTAGCTGAGGCTGTCCACAAATGAATCCTCCTGTCTCAGACTCCTAAGTACTAGAATTACAAGTGTGCACCACCATGCCTGGCTGAGAAGAGTATGATCTCTTAATGTGACAAGACCCTTCAGCACCCACATGGGTGCTATGCTATTCACTAAAAGCCCATTCCCTGCTTTTTGCTTGCCTTTTGTGTGCAAGGATTGAACCCAGGGAATTATACCTCCAAGCTATACTTCCAGCTCTATTTTATTTTTTATTTTGAAACAGTGTCTCACTAAGTTTTTTAGGATCTCGCTAAGTCACTGAGGCTGGTTTCAAACCTGCAATCCTCCTGTGTCATTTTCCCAAGTACTGGGATGTTAAGGCATATGCCACCAAACCTAGCTTTGCCTGCTTCCATAAAACTCTACAAATGTGGATATTCTCATATGTCACAGTTGTTTGTTCCTGCTACTACTTAGTGGACTACTTTATCTGCTATTACTGAAAGACTATTATTCCTATTAATCTATTAAAGTATAGAAAATTTTGTTTAGAATCCTAGGTGATTAAGAAAGTCACATACTCCAGGTGGTATAGTAGTAACATGGTGGGACCACTATATACCTGGCTGTCAAGTGTCTGGAGTGAGATTTGTCATATCTTATTGAGTTTGTTGGACATGTATGGTTTGTGGACCTGGGTTTGTTGCTGCAGAGTATGATATAAAAATTTTCAGCTGGGCGTGGTGCCACATGCTTGTAATACCAGTGCTTGGGAGGCTGAGACAGGAGGATCGCACAGGTTCGAAGCCAGCCTCAGCTATTTAATGAGGCTCTCAGCAACTTAGTGAGACTCTGTTTCCAAATAAAGTATAAAATAGGTCTGGGAGTATAGCTCAGAGATAGAAAAGCCCCTGGCTGGGTTCCACCTCCAGTACCACCAAAAAAAAAAAAAAAAAAGAATTCTATAATTCTATTGTATTTATAGATTCATAATTGTTAAAGGAAAATATTGGAAGATTAGTAAAAGTTTGATAAGTTAGCTAAGTGAGAGAGGTATATTCCTGGCAGAAGAAATAAACATTAAAGCAATTAATTATGGAGAAAGAAGAGAATAGTACATTTAGAGACCAGCGGGTATTTCAGAGTTTTTTCTACTTTCTCATTAGACTCTATGCCTGTATAATACCATTTTTATGGTTACCTTTATTAGAATTAATTTTATATGTAACCATTTCTTTCCTAATTTGTGTCCTTCATGAGAAAGTATGTGTGTGTGTGTGTGTGTGTGATCATTTTGTTCTCCGTATTTAGCTAAGTGTCTTCTGTAAAATAGCTAATTGTTTGAGTAATGTAAAATTAAAGAACGCATCAATTTTATTTCCCATATTTCATTTTCTATGTTAAAAACATCCTGATTTGAAAATATACTTAGAGTAAACAAACAAAAATTTTTTTCTTATTCTGGGAAAGGCACACAATACTGCCATTTGCCTTGTGTAAACAAAGTGACTTCAACCTGTATTTTCTAGACACATTTGGGCTTGTGAGAAATTATCAACATTTGTTAAAAATATCTATGTATAAAATCCTTAAAAATGCTTATAACATTAATAGCTCTCTGTGCTATGCATCAAAACACACATTAGTAAAACATCACAAGTTAGAGTTCTTAAAAATGCTCAAAGCATAACAGGTCACACAGCACTGTGCATACATACACACATTAGAAAAATACCACAGGATAAAAGTGTTAAAAAACACATGGCATTTTTAGGTCTTACTACAAAATGTGGGTAATAAAATTATCTAATTAACCAAAGTATTTGCCTACAAGACATGGACTTAGCCACAGATATCACTGCAGTGTGGGGCAATCGACCTATTCAAAAGAGTTCAGTGGTATCATGAAAATTTACATGCTTTTTAACTAAATGAGACATCATTTGATCAGATATCAAATTTAAAAGTTAAAAAAATTTTGACACTAGACTGTTATCTGTTCTTTTTTTTCTTTTTTTTCTTTTTTTCTTTTTTTCTTTTTTTTATTAATTTATTTTTTAAATTGGTGCATTGTAGTCATATATCAATCACATTGGAGTACAAGACTTGAGAGGATATACAAGCACACATCATCCAATTAGCCCTCCTCCAGCCCCCATCCCATTCCCTCCCCCTCCCTCCATCCCACACTTCTTTGGTGATTTACTTTGATACATTTGTTTATGTACCTCCTGCGTTTTAAAGAGGCTCCGTCCTCCAGTATTACATACCCTCTGATTGGTCACATTAGTTGCTTTACTATAGGGCCCTTTCTATAGCTCAACCTCTTCCTGTTGCCCTTTTCTTCCTAGTTATTGCTGATTAAGAGAAGCGTCTGTTTTATATTTTCTGTGATATTTCTCTGTGCATGCTGCATTGCAAGTACCGATCCCACTCTTGATGGTCCCAGTAGTGGCCTGGCTACTCAGTGGACTGATCCAGACCTCGCTGGCTCAAGCAGCGGCCTTGCCTCATGGGAGGCCCCAGGTCTAGTCTCGCTGGCCCCTGCACTGGTCTAACCCCTAAGCTGACTTCGGTCCTGGCCTTGGAGGCCGCAGGAGTGGCCTTGCCTCATGGCAGGCTCCAATGCCGGCCTTGCTGGCCCCAGCATCGGCCTCACCCCTCAGCAGGCTCCAATCCCAGGCTCGGAGGCCTCAGTACCAGCCTTGCCTCATGGCAGGCTCCGGTGCCGGCCTCGCTGGCCCCAGCACAAGCCTAATCCCTCGGCGGGTTCCGTTCCCGGGTTAGGAGGCCCCAGCACTGGCCAAGTCTCACAGCAGGCTCCGATGCTGGCCTTGCTGGCCCCAGCACCAGTCTAGCCCTTCGGCAGGTTGTTATCCTGGCCTCGGAAGCCCCAGTACCGGCCTTGCCTCACGGCAGGCTCCGATGCCGGCCTCGCTGGCCCCAGCATCGGCCTCACCCCTCGGCAGGTTCCAATCCCGGGCTCGGAGGCCCCAGTACCAGCCTTGCCTCATGGCAGGCTCCGATGCCGGCCTTGCTGGCCCCAGCACCGGCCTAACCCCTCGGCCGGCTCCGATACTGGCCTCGGAGGTCCCAGCACCGGCCATGCCTCACGGCAGGCTGCGATGCCGGCCTCACTGGCCCCAGCACCAGCCTAATCCCTTAACAGGCTCTTATCCTGGCCTCGAGGCCCCAGTACCGGCCTTGCCTCAAGGCAGGCTCCGATGCCGGCCTCGCTGGCCCCAGCACCAGCCTAACCCCTCGGCAGGCTCTTATCCTGGCCTCAAGGCCCCAGTACCGGCCTTGCCTCAAGGCAGGCTCCGATGCCAGCCTCGCTGGCCCCAGCACCGGCCTAACCCCTTGGCAGGCTCCGATCCCGGCCTTGGAGGCCCCAGCACTGGTCATGCCTCATGGCAGGCTCCGATGCCGGCCTCGCTGGCCCCAGCACCGGCCTAACCCCTCGGCAGGCTTCGATCCCAGCCTCGGAGGCCCCAGCACTGGTTATGCCTCAAGGCAGGCTCCGATGCCGGCCTCGCTGGCCCCAGCACCGGCCTAACCCCTTAACAGGCTCTTATCCTGGCCACGGAGGCCTCAGTACCAGCCTTGCCTCAAGGCAGGCTCCGATGCCGGCCTCGCTGGCCCCAGCACCGGCTTAACCCCTCGGCAGGCTCATATCCTGGCCTTGGAGGCCCCAGTACCAGCCTTGCCTCACGGCAGGCTTCAATGCCGGCCTCGCTGGCCCCAGCACCGGCCTAACCCCTCAGCAAGTTCCGGACCCGACCTCGGAGGCCCTAGCACAAGCCTTGCATCATGGCAGGCACCAATGCCGGCCTCGCTGGCCCCAGCATCGGTCTAACCCCTCTGCAGGTTCCAATCTTGGCCACAGAGGCCTCAGTAGTGGCCTTGCCTCACAGCAAGCTCCGATGTCGGCCACTGGCCCCGGTGCCCGCCTAACCCCTCAGCAGGTTCTGATCACTGTCTCTGTGGTTATTATTTCAAAGGTTCCAGGTGTAATGTATCAGATCTCTGCCTCCCCTGAGTATTGGCCACTGGCATTGCCATTGCCTCCACCATTTCAAATCCTTCCCAGGCTCTTTTTCCACTCTGAATGTTGTCCAGTGTTCCTAAGCATGCGTGATGGTAGCATTCGACATTTGGTGTTATTTCTCCAAAAAAATAAAGTTGGTAAGATCCGGTTTCTGCTTCTCCTGAATACAAGTCTCCACCACCATCGCAGAGAACTCTTTCAACACTGCATTTCTCCTTGGTCTCCGCTAAACTCTCTCCTTATATGTGATGTCTGAGATTCTTAACAATATAGAGAAATAGCAGTCCTCTTTCACGGCGAATTTTTCCATAAGTTCCAGTGAATTTAGATAAGTTTTGTCTGCATCTCCAGTGTCCTGGCATCCATAATGGCTTTCTTATCTCCTCTCCGATATTTTTCTTTATCTTTTTCTGTTCTGGGCCCGGTTTCTCCAGGGGTCTGGCGTGCTATGCGCAGTTCGGCCGGGGCCCAAAGTCCCGCTACCCGGGCCCCAGCTGGCGTGCCCCGCGCGCGACCCCCGCCCAGAACCCAGCATCTTACTGAGCCTGGTTTCTCCAGGGGTCTGGCGTGCTACGCGCAGTTCGGCCGGGGCCCATAGTCCCGCGACCCGGGCCCCAGCTGGCGTGCCCCGCGCGCGACCCCCGCCCAGAACCCAGCTTCTTACTGGGCCTGGTTTCTCCAGGGGTCTGGCGTGCTACGCGCAGTTCGGCCGGGGCCCAAAGTCCCGTGACCCGGGCCCCAGCTGCATGTTATCTGTTCTGTCCACATCTTGCCTTCCACTCCGTTGTTTCTCAAGTTCCACCACAGAGTGGGCATGTACAGATAGGCAAAAATATCCTATTTGTTTACAGTGCCAAAGAAGAACTTCATAATACTTCTGTTTATTCCTGTACTGTTTAGTTAATACTTCTTTCAACTAAGGTGGTTCTATTTTATTCCTTTTTATAATTCAAATATTTCTGTTATTCATTCAAAATTTAGGATAAAGTACAATAAAGTTCTTTGTAGAATGGGAGAAGCTAATATACAATGATAGGAAAAAATGGTAAAATGTGTCAGAATTGGAGTTTGGAGAGTATTGAAAATATGATAGGCCAGTGTTATATTGATTGGAAACCAGATCATCTATTATAAGGAAATGGACAACATGGTAAATCCTTAACTAAGGTGACAGGAAGAAATTCATAGAAGAGTGGTTAATGTCTGCTTCCACTCATAGCGTTCCCCAATAACAACAAATTAATCTTCACATCATAACAACTTGAAGTAAACATCAGTGACAACAATTGAGAATCCAGTCTTCTCTCTATTAAAGAAAATCCCAATATATCATAGCCAGATTAATAATATTGCTTGCTGTTTCCCCCAGAAAATAAGCCTGATAACAAATGCCTACTATCAAGAATTACTAATGACTTCTCATTGACTACAGAAAAACTTAAAATCCAGCATGGTGGAATAGACAGTTCACAATTTGACACAATTTTACACTTTTTATGATAAGATTAACCTCCAATATTTGCCCTCTGTTTAGCTCCCAATACATTTCTTGGCAAACACAGTGTTTGTTATAAAAACAAAACAACAACAACAACAACAAAAACCTTCTGTTCATGCTCTGTCTCTTGCTAAAATGTCTTCTCTTTTACCAGGTCAGCTTTTCCTTTAAGACAGGTTTGATTTTTTTGTTTACTCTTCTCAGATAACCAATGATAGTGATATAAAGTGATAGGAAAACTTGGTAAAATGGAAGTTCGGAGTTTTGTCTTTGGGTGTCTCCAGGAAGAGGAACTGTTCCTTGAGAAAAATAACTTGCATAAAGATGCAATGTGACTGTAGAATATATTAGTGAAAAAATCTTAAAAGTTACTACCACATCCTCTACAGAAAAAAACAGGTTGGACATTAAAGATTTTCCTTCTTCATAAAAATTATGAGTTTAGTGGAAGTATTCCTTCCTTCTTTTATTTCTTTTTTAGTGTATTTGGATTAAAATTCTTCATATGTGTACATTTTAAAAGTGCCTATACACATGAATACAGCTGGAAGACACCTGAAAATGTGAAATGATTTTATAATGATAAGAATATATCTTCTTATCCAGACTTTCTGATAAAAACTAAGCTTTGGTTTGGAGGAAAAATATTTTCAGTTCTAAGTGTTTTTTTATTATTTTAGTGTGCAAACTTTCACTGTGAGTTTTAAATAGTAACACATGAAATTATACCAAATGATTAGATTTTATTAGAAATTTTAAGATAATCCTATGAAATTAGTTGATGACACTAAAGGACTTTTGTAAAATAAGTAATTTAGAGTTTTGTGTGCATGAGCCCTTAGTAATTGAATAACTGGCTGCCACCTAAAGAGGCACTATTATCATTAATATTTTCATTATTTGTGGTGTAATCATATGCCCTGTGATTCTTTGGGACAGGCTGTTTTCATTCTGTAGGGAAGATGATTAGGTTCATTATTTCATTTTAGCATATTTAAGGTTTATCAGAAAGCCTGAACTGAAGGACTAAAATAGACATTTTCTTATAAACTCAATGCCTCAATTTTGTGACTATGATTGTAGTACTGTCCTCAGAGTGAGCCTGTTTTTGTTAATATATCCAATGTACAAAGTTTGGCTTGAGTTTGGGCAAAAATCACTTTGTTCTTCCCCATATAGGGTGCATACATATATAAGAATAATAACAGATTTCTTTATTTTCCATAAGCTTCTCTTATGAGACAAATGGAAGAGTGTAATTGTGTGAACCCCATACAAAGGCTAAGAATGGTAGGGCAAGTGAGGGACCGAAGGGAAGAATTGTTAGAAGATTCTATTAGTAAAGAAGGTCAATGATTACTCAGTAAACACTTATTTGATTCCAAGAGTTTATGGATAATAGAAGGGTAGCATAAAATAATGATTGGATTAGTGATTGTTGCTCTTAAGAGCCATTGGGACTGGGTGAAGAGCTAAATAGCTATATATTAAGACCTCATAAATACATGCCCAAGCTCTTTTATTTTATGATGTATTAGTTATATTGATATTTATACTGTGCAGATCAGTTTTCTGTACTTGAGAAGGTCCATATCCTAGAAGACATTCATGGTTATTTTTATAAAATAAAGATTTTTTTACATTTGAAAATTGAAAATTTAGATCTTTATTCCATGTTATTGCTCCCCCTACCTGTTTTATGCTTTCCACACCAATGAGATTTCTGTTTTTCAGCCATTTAGGTTTTAATTTCCACTATTTAGCTTTATGCACGTCTGTTCTGCTCAGCCTCTCATCTCGGCTTACTTTCCAACAGAAATCAATTTCAACTTTTCAGTTCTGATTTTTCTCATTCCTGAAACTTCTTTACCTTGTACAAAGCCCCAGAAACATTATCTTCACTTTGTTTTCATTTTGGGGATGTATAATAGATAACTATTTCCAAAGCATTTAATTGCTTTGTTAATTTCCTAAAGAAAAAAATCCAAACATTATATGTGACATAAAAAACTTTAAAATTATGGTCTAACCTACTTAGAAAAGTATGTCTTCCTTTTTTCAAAAACCATTAAAGAATTTAACCATTTTTTTTAGTGGTACTGGGGTTCCTGGAAACCCTTCTACCTCCGGGCTACACTCCCAGACACCTACTTTTTTTATACTTATATCTGGAAACAGGGTCTCTTAATCCAGCGAGGCTGGCTTCGAACCTGTGTGATCCTCCTGTCTCTGCCTCCCAATCCCGGGGATTACAAGTGTGTGCCACCACGCCTGGTGAATTTAACCATTTTAAAACATCCCCTTCCATATCTAGTGTAGTCAATTTTAGTCATTCATGGTAAACTTCTGTAAAATTGGTATAAATAAGGAATTAGTGCATGTTGAATTAATGGCATCTAGGAGAAATTCAGGGTTAGGTTTCTGTGAGCCTCTGATTTCAACATATCATTAAATGTTCAATCCATAAACTGCTTTATGAATACTTCTTTTAAAAGATACTTTGTTTAATATAAATTGTGGACCTAACATTAAAATCACAAACAACAATGTTATAATATGCATTGCAATGATTATCTAACAATATAGTTTTTCTATAAGGTAGGTCACAGCTTCTTATACTTGGAAAAAATAGTTACTACTTTAGAGTTTGCTTAGGGACCATTTAAAATAGTGAAACAACCATAAACAGCACACAAATGAGAAAAACATGGCACCAAGTGCATGTCACTGAGAAGAGCATTTTTATTTACACTATGAAAGATGAACCAGGAAGGCTGAGTGTCACAATTTTTTACCTCAGCTGGGAATGTGCATGTCCCGCAACTCAAATTTTTCTCCACTGAGCATGTTTGTGGACGTCTGTGAAAGTACTACTAGTATTGGTTTTGGGGTTATGAATAAATTTTAACAAGTTGGTGAATGTGCAAGTACAGAATTCATAAGCAACCAAGATTCTCTACTTGCTTTGGGGTAAAGTACAAGAAAAATGTTGAAAATACATTTAAGAGGACTATTTTGGACAAAGTCATGCAATGCTTATATTTTTCAATATTCACATGGATATTTGAGTTCTGAAATAGCGATTTGACTAACTATACACTAAATTTCCTTTATATTTTTGGTCCTGTGCCAAATATTTTATGTAGTCAACTGGTTTAGCACTAACTTACTAACTAGTTCTTTTTTAATTTTTATATGCAATTCTTCTACTTTTTCAGGGATTCCATATAGTATGGATCTTTTTCCACTGTGTGGGAAGGGATAAAATGTGAGGCATTCCTTTTTTTCATAGTTTTATTGGTGCATTGTAATTATACATCATGGGTTTAAAGTAATACAAACATATATGCAGACAGTTCTGGCATGCTTCTCTCTGGATCCCACCCTGTGCTCCTCACCTCTCCCTGTACATATTAGTGAGATGGGTAGCAATACCTTCATATGTAAACATAGCATTATTTGAACTGTTTTCTTCATCATTTATCCTTTTCTATCTCTCTCCATCTCTTTCTCCCTTCTCCTTTTTACAATACCCTTCCATGATTCTACTTGCTTCTCTTCTGACTTTGATTATTTTGCAAATGTACTATAGTGCTATAGCTGAGCCATATGCTGGTTCCATTTCTAGTCTCTTGAGGAATCTCCATAATGATCTTAAGAGTAGTTTTAATAATGTGAAATTCTAACAACAGTATATGAGTTCCTATTTCCATACATTCTCACCAACATTTATTATTTGTATTCTTGAAGATTGTCATTCTCACTGGAGTAATATGGGATCTCATTATAGTTAAGATTTGAATTTACCTGCTTGCCAATGTTTTGAACATTTTTGCATATTTATTAGACATTTGTATTTCTTTTAAGAAGTTTCCATTCAGTTCAATTGTCCTTTGAAATAATACTTTTATTAATGTATTGTATCTGTACTTCATAATGAAGTTCAGAGTAATAAAAATATGCACACATCAGTTGATATGTTTCCTTCCAGATCCCATCCCACTCCTTCCCCCTAACTGTTCATGATATTGAGATTCGTGTTGATAATCATATGTACACAGCGTTATTTGAACTATTTTTGATTGGGCTATTTTTTGTCATGTTAGAGATTTTTAAAGTTATTTGTATATTCTAGACATTAGTCTTAGCCCTCTATCAGTGGAGTAGATGGCAAAAATTTTCTCTCATTCTGTAGGCTCTCTCTTCAGACTCTTGATTGTTTCCTTTGTTGCATAGAGGCACTCTTTTACATGAAACATTTAAAACAACATTAAAATTGTTTAAGTATACTTTTATTGATGAATGATAATTATACATAATATTGAGGGATAAAGTCATAGGGACATACATGCACACACTTGTCTTTCCCTATGAATCCCCCTGGCCTTATAACCTCCACCTAGAAGTCAAAGAAATTTAAACAATTAAAAGAATTATAACAATTTAAATCATGCCTATTTAAAGATGTCTCAAAGTAGGATATTTTATATATGTCAACTTGATATAGTCAAGTAATCAAGAACATTTACCTAGAAACTTGTTTTTGTTTACCATCATAAGGTAACTTTCTTTGACCTTTGATGTATATGTCTCATATTTTAAAGCTCTCTCTCTCAGCTCACACTCTTATTACAAGCTCCCTATTTCTTCTTCACACCGCTGCTGCTTCCCTTGAAGAGAGTTATTATACTCTTGACATTATTTTATCAGGTGGGCTATTGTAAACCATCTAATTCCATTAACAAAGCTATGAAAAGGTGAGGAGGGCAGTTATTTTAATTAACAAGTTGCTTTTTCACCGCAAAATAATAATAAGGATAACTACAAGATGATGAAACTACCTTGAAAGCAAATGTAAATTAACAGCTCCAAGTAGGTTAGCTGTAAAATGCCGAGCTACAAAGAGAAAAAGAATGAAATAGTAAAAGGAGAAGACGTGAACATCTTCTTCAAAAGGAGGCTCTATATCTACATATTACTTTGTAGTGAAACTCTCCCAAGTATGCTAAAATATTTGCTCCAGCACAGCAAATAAAGGTAAGGTCTTAGAGGATGGTGGCAGGAGTTAGGAGAGAGAGAGGTTTTAAAAGTTCCAAGCATGTTGTTTGGTTCTTTGTGCTGCCGCCTTCTATAACTTGGTCTTAGGTTGCCTATTAGTCTCTCAGCTTTTGCCCACTTTATTCCTACCCTGCATTTTATGGGTCATTTCCTCTGCCATTCTATGTATCAAGCTTCCCAAAAGAAATTTTACAATTTGTAGATAACAGTATTACGGCTCTTCTTCCTTCATCTGGTATAATATTCTCATATTAGGATTCTTGTTTATTTTTGTTTTATATTTTACACTTAGAAAAAATAATAGTATTTCCTTTATTAGTTTACAAAATGAACAGATTTCAGAAAAAAAAACTTGAATAGAGTAGCTGATTCACTTATGCATTCTTTAGTAAATATTTGAGTGTCAAAGATATGTCAGAAACTGTGTGCTAGGTTTTGACCAATAACCAATAAGAACATGAAATAGCCAAGTTCCAGCTCTCCGGATGGTTTCTGCCTAGTAGAGGAGACACCTGTAATGAGACAACCACATGAATGAAAGTGTAATTGCACACAGGCAAGTACTAAGAAGGAAAAATTCAATTGTACAAGCACAAAATTTACAGTGAAAAACATTGGGAAGAGAAATAGCTTTTTTTCTGAGACACTCAACTGGACCTGAAATCTAACCAGAGGAAAGGAATATGGTGGCATCTTATCATAAAAGAAGACTGTGAAAGACCCTGTGAAAGAGAGGAATTGGGGATGTTTGAGGAGCCAATACATAAGCAGAGAGGATCAAGGTAGTAAAATGTCAGATGAAGCTAATAGAGTCAAAGCCACCAGGGCACTGTACATTGGTTGGCCCTATTTTGGGTTCGAAACCTTAATGAACCCTAAGCAATAAGATTTTTAAATTAGAACTGAGAGCAGCGAATTCACCGAGTCCATGACAGCTCCATCTGCGCACTCAACAACAGTGAGTCAAATTGTGGCCCCCAGAGGAGAAATCCCAGTACTGTACTCCCAGGCACTTGACCCAGTGGGGGAGTGGCGGTGGCAGAGATATCACACCATAGGAGAATGCCCAACCTGGCACCCCCCCATGGTCTAAAGCAGCCTCGATTGACTCCCAGGGTCTGAGACTCTGCGATACAACTCAGTAAAGGAGTAATGGTGACTGAGATACCACAGACTCGAGATCCAGAGCACCTTAAGTGAAGTCATAGTGACCCAGGGAAGAACCCAGAGAAGGCACAAACTTCCAAAATCATGGGAAAGAGGAATAACAATGGAGCAATGAATGCCCACAACCCCACAACATCAGAACCTGATAAAACAGAAATTCAGAGATTTCTAGAAGATCAAATCAGGAAAATAACTATAGAAATAATAGAGGTGTTTAGAAAAGAATTCAGAGAGAGCCAATAACAGATAAAGGATGCAATTAATGAAGTAAAGGCCTCAATTCAAAATACAAACAACTGATTAGACCACATGGAGAATAGAATCTCGCTCCTAGAAGATGATCATTCAAAAAATGAATGCATAGTTTCTAATTTAGAAAAAAAAAATCTGACAGCAGGAATCTGACATTGAAGAAATATGGGCCAATTTTAAGAGAGCTAACCTAAGAATAATTGGAATAGAGGATGGAAAAGAAGGTGAAACCAAAGGGATCAACAATCTTTTCAAGGAAGTAATAGCAGAAAATTTTCCAAACATATAACAAGAGGTCGATACACAGGTCCAAGAAACTTATAGAACTCCCTTTAGACAGGATCGGAGAAGAGGATCCCCACGCCACATAATTGTCAAAATGACCAATGTGGAAGCCAAGGAGAGAATCTTAAAGGCAACAAAAGCAAAGGGCCAAGTGACATTCAGAGGCAAACCGATTAGAATCACTCCAGACTTCCCAAACCAAGTCACGAGAGCCAGAAGGGCTTGGAGTAACATATTCCAAACTCTGAAAGAAAACAACTTCCAGCCAAAAATTTCCTACCCAGAAAAACTTTCTATCAAATTAGATGGGGAAATAAGAAGCTTCCATGACAAACTGAAACTGAAGGAATTTATGTCTTCAGAACCAGCGCTACAGAAAATACTCAAAGAGATTAACTACAAAGAAATAGGTAACACACACCAGAACCAGGGAAACAAGATTTTCCATCCAACAGACAACTAAGATTTGTTATCTGTGGAGATTCATTATTTATGTTAGTCTTTTACCTATTTCTAAATTGTATTGTTTGCTTTTATTGTTGCTAATTTTTAGGATTTCTAGTTGGAATATTAATATACCTTCAGATATAGCATTTGGAAATATTTTATCCCATTCTATCAGTAACTTTTAACTCTGTTTACATTGTCTTTGGATATACATTTTTTTTTATTTTTAGGGAGTTTATTTACCCTTTTGTTGCCTGTGCCATTGAAATCATATCCAAGAAATCACTGCCAATTTCAATGTTGTGAGGTTTTATGACCCAGATTTTCTTCTAAAAGTTTATAGTATTAAGATTTATATTTATGTCTTTTATCTATTGTGAGTTAATATTTGTATATGTGTTAGGTAAGGGTCCAATTTTATTCTTTTTCATGTAATTATTATTTTCAACAATATTTAGTTAAAAGATTAGTATTTCCTTCACCAAATGTTCGTGGAAACCTTGTCAAAAATAACTTGACAATATATGGAAGAATTTATCTCTAGGCTTTAATTTAACTCCAATGGTTTATATATCTGCCTTTAGAACTGTACTACACTGTTTCAATTATTGTAGCTTTATATGGTTTGAAATCAGAAAATATACATCTTCTAGCTTTGTTCTTCTTCGAGATTATTTTGAGTATCTAGAGTCCATATTCCATATCAGGATAGATTTTTTCTGAAAAATAAATAAATAAATGTATGATAGTTTCACCTAAGGAAAAAATATTCTCTGGTAAGAAAGAAAGCAAAAAGAAATATTGAAATGTTATCTTTAAGTCATCAAAAGCTTGGTGTCAGACAAATGAAACTTTTATGTAAGATTATCATCATTAATATTGGATAAATTGCTATAAAACTAGGATGTCAACCACTAAGCCAAGCATGCGAAGGAGGGATGGGGAGGGAACGGGGAGGGGATTGGGTAGGGGCTAACTGGGCGATGTGTGCATGTATGTCTACAAAAGCATTTTATTTATACCATTATGATGTATGAATACATTGCAACAATAAAAAAAAATAAAAAAAATTACAAGTGAAAAAGGGAGTGTGAAGTAAGGCCATATTTGTCCTTTAAAATTTCTATTCTCACCAAATCAGTTGATTTAAAAAAATCTGTCAATATTAGAATTGTAAATTTCAAGATATGAGAATAGATTTCCCCTCATTTTGATATCATAATGAATAGATTTCAGTGCATCATTTTATATATCATTTGATCCATATTTTCTGTGTCAGTTTTGAAATTTATTATTCACCTAGTCATATTTTTGGTATATAACTACTTTAAATAATTAAGCAGAATGTGTCCTCACTATATGGGATAAAAGATGAGTTTTATTTATATAACTTAAATATTATATAACCATAATTTTGACAGAGTAGTATTTTATGATCATCTGATGTATGTTATCTAAAAGAAAGTACTTCTCTTGCTTCAAATAAGTCTTGTTATACTACAATTTCCAGTAAGTTTGTGAGCTACAGAATTTTGTGGCTTGTCTTAGTGCTTCTCAAGGTTCTTTGTTTCTGTAGGAGAAAAGTAGTGCCCAGTTTGCTTTGATTTATTTTTTATTTGATCAGCTGACTTCCTGTATTGGCATGGTTATTCTTTCTATGATGCATCCTTGATCAATCTTCTAAGTATGTTATTGCTTTTTCTAAATATTCCCACTCAAAAGTGTTGACTTTATGGTGGTTCTGTTCCCTGAATCAACTGTGACTCATTTTCTAATGATTTGCCTTTTTTAGTGGTATCCAGGTTACTTCATCCATAAAAGTATATTTACATTCAATAGAAATTTAGCTTTGTGACACTTGACATAAAGAATAATCGTGTACCTTTGGCTGTCCATGTCTCTTTATTTTGCCACAAGTAAGTCAAGAACAAGGCTTTATGCTTATCCTGTTCTTTCCATGGTGATTTTGATTTGCCTTTTTGAATCGGAAACAAATACTCTATTCATTAGTAACAAACCAGAATTAGCATTGAACCAGGTACTGGGGTTACAAAAGAGGAAAGGCGTGGTTCTTGCTTTTAGAGACATCTCTGTCTAGTAGGAGAGAAAAGCATTTAAGACAGGTGGTCACAGCCAGGCGTGTTAGTACACACCTGAAATCCCAGTATCTGGGAGGATGAGACAGGAGGTTCCGCAACTTATCAAGGATCTCTGCAACTCAGTGAGTCACTGTTTCAAAATAAAAAGTAAAGCCAGGCGTGGTGGCACACGCTTGTAATCCCCGCTCTTGGGAGGCAGAGACAGGAGGATGGCGCTGGCTTAGGAGACCCTGTTTCCAAATAAAAATGTAAAAATAGGTCTGGGAGTGTAACCCGGAGGTAGAAGGGCTTCCAGGAACCCCAGTGCCACCAAAAATAAAATAACAAAATAAAGTAAAATAAAATAAAATAAAATAAATTAGGGCTGAATGTAGCTCAGAGGTGGAATGCCTCTCAGTTCAGTTCCCAGTATCACACACGAAACATTAAATAAATAAATTAATTAATTAAATAAAACAAGTGAAGATGTCACATGAACATGATTATTAGAATTATGTTCAAATTATCACTGGAACACAGAAATGAAAACTATCTAGGAAACTGGATTACAGAATCAATTTAGTTTACAGATTTGACAGGGAACTATTTCTTACATGTTTCTAGAAACAACCTAAAGATGATCTGATACAAGTTACTTAAAACAAATAGTTTACATTTTATCCAGGTTCACAGTGGTTAACTTTAATTTCTATTATAACACTGTGCTTTGCACTGTCTTTCATGTCAGAATGAATTCCCATTTCCTGAAAACATCCCAGGGTCTGCACTTTCTCTTCAGCAATGAATCACCCCTGGAGCCCCAGTGCCTGTTTGCCTCGTCATTGGGGCAGATTATGTTCAATAGCGACACAAGATGACAAATGTGAAGTGTTTCTTTTTTTTTTTTTTTTTTTTTTTACTGTGTCATATCGCTTAAAGCCTGCTAAGCATCCTTATCAAAATACATACTGAAAAAACAGCTGTGTTCTACTTTTGTTTTACCAAACCTAGCAAGTATTTTATTTGCAATAAAGAAACTGAAGGGCCATCAAAGTTGTGTAGAGCCATCTGCTTCTGAAATTAGTTTCATACAGGGAATTTAATCCTCAGTAATTCTCAACTACTTGTGATTCTGGAAATGTATTGTATTTTTTTTAAGTCTACAGTTAACTACGGACATCTAATTCCACTCGATCACCTTATATCAAGTGTGTTAGCAACATTTTCCAAATTGCAAAGACATGATAATAACCCAGGGCTTGTGCTGGATAATGAATCACATCTCGGGGCTATGTCTTTCGAAACAAGTGGTAGGAACACTATGTGCCTGCTAAGAAGCATATGGAGAAACATGACATATGATACAGTTTATAAAAGTACAATTTAAAAATTTAATGTAGTTAAGATCAGGTGGGAATTCTATAAATAATAAGTCATATTAGATTTTGTCAACATCTAAATTGGGATTGAGCCCTATACTATTCTTTAATTTTACTCAAACTATTAGACCATAGCACAACCCATAACCACATGCTATTTATATATGCGTTCCTAGAGGTATCTTTGATTCACTTTTCCCAAAATACCTAAGTGATATGTTTGCAAGGTTAAATACATGTGAGTTAAAATCCAATGTGTCTTAGGATATTAAAACAAATTTAAATTTATTTTAAGAGAAAACTTCTGTTAAAAGACAACCTCAAAAATAAATGTCTATATTAGCATCAATATGGTATTTTCTTGTGCAATCTCTAAATTTTCTGTCAGGTGATTATTAAACTGCAGGCTTCCTTCCCCTCTTTTGAAAGCTGTAAATGCTCTTGCTTTTACTCACCAACTCTAAGAATTTGACTCATTTTAATATGCTCTGACCCAAACAATGAGCAGAGTTTCTGGTTCACTAACAAAATTGCATTTTGTAAGAGCAGAGCACTATGAGATATGAATCTTCATTCCCTTGAGTTTAGTAATAAAAAGATTAGTAGCTTGTAAATTGTAATGAAACATTTTCTATTTTTTGAGAAAAGAAAAACATTGCTTTATAGAATCAGAAAAATAATGTGTTATAGGTTACAGGCAATATTTCTAATATTTGTAGCACACTTGATCCTTAATGTTCTATCATAAAATTTCTTTAGCAATGAATGTTTATAAAGTAGATCTTTTTATTTAGAAGCAAGTACATTTTTGTATTCTAGATTTACTCGTTTTAGTCAAGTACTGTGAACTCTATATATGTTTATGAGATTCATAAAGAAATCAATAATATGTAAATGAAGATATTTTAAAATATAATGAAATATCTTTTGCAAAACTAATAAAATGTATAGCCAGTATAACTATCCATTTAAATGATTCCAAAATAGTAAATACTTCACAGTAAGTCTTAAGGGCCATATTTTAAAACTCAAATAGCATGAATATCCATTGATTCATTCTTTCAATTTATTCAAACAATTTCTATTAGTAGATAAGAATTAGGCAACAGAAATGGAGCTATAACCAAATCAAATATTCCCTGCTCTCTAGAATAGAGGATGAAAATTACAGAGCCAACAAAAACTAAATATTTAAGTATATTTTTTATAATTACCATGAAAGAATAATCAGTCACCATCTAGATTTTTTTAAATTATTTTTTTTATTGGTGCATTATATTCATACAACTTATTGGGGTAAAAAACTTGTGTGTACAAACATGTACTCATCGCTGATTTAACCCCTACCCAAATACCACCCCATTCCCTCCCCGTCCCTCCCTTCCTTGCTTAGATTTTTTAAAAGACTAAGTCTGTATAAAAAAGTCATAGAAAAAATAATTATAATCTTCTATTTATGTTCTGATGTTAGGGGCTTGAGTTTTTTCAATACTAACCAAAGAAATATCCCTTCATATGATATATTACTCATATTTATGTAGAGAAAACTGTCATTATACAGAAACAATCTAATGTATTTTGTAAAATTAATCATCTTTTCTGATTACTAATGAGACAACGTTTACATCTTATGAGCAATTCAGAGTTCATTTTATAGTACCTTTATCCAATTATAATGATTTATGATATAATTAACTATATTTGTGGCAAAATATTTATTCTAATACTTTTGTATTATTCCTTCAAATAAGTAGAGGTTTTCATACATTTAAATAATTAAAAGGAGGTTGAGAATCACTGGTATAAAATAATCTCATTAAAATATATAAAATATATTTCTTTATTTATAAACTTTACATTATATTGAAAAAAGCCTGTCATCTCTTTCCTTGGTTTTTAGACTTAGAAAAATAATCAATTATACACACAAATAGTAATTTTTATATTATATTTAGATATATAATAACAAAATCAATATATACCGATAAGAAAAAATAATGAATATATACTAAATGGATACTATTGTTGTCAGAGCTCTCTTGTCTTTTTCAATAACATTTTGTAGACTTAAATATTAAATACAATGATTAAGAGACTTTATTTGTTATATCCTAAGTTCAGGAATTTCTTCTTTTAGGATATTTCTTTGATGTGGGTGGAATATAGCTCAGTGGTAGAGGTAAGATGCATGAGGCTGTGGGTTTGATCTCCATCACCGCAAAAATTGTTTTTGTCTCTGAATATAAATGTAATTAACAGATGTAATATAAAAATATACTTATGATATTCTCTTTTAATGAAAATCATTTTATTTAAAATTTATTCATGGTATAATAAATGCATTATTTGTTCCCAATTACTGTAATGACTCAATAGAAAGAAACATAGAACTCTATAAAAGTAAAAGAAGTAAGGGCTTAGTTCTTTCTTCAAAAATGACATAATAGTGGCTAAAAAGTATACAAAAATTGTCATATCACCAATCAATAGGGAACTGCAAATCAATACCACTATAAGCCAGTATTTCACCTTTACTATGGTAAATATTATCAAAATGATGAGATGGAAAATGTTGGTTGAAGGTGTAAAGATGAAACCCTTGTCTTCCATGGGAATGTGACTGGAATAGCCATTAAGAAAAATACTATGGAGGTGTCTAAAAAAATTTTAAAATTTAAGTACTACACAACCAATTTAGCATAATGCTTTCCAGATTCATCCATTTTTTCTGCAAATAACATGCACAATTTTGTTTTTTATTGCTGAGTAGAATTCCATTTTGTGTATATCCATTTTATGATCCATTCATCTATTGATGGACACCTGGTTTGGGTTTATAGTTTGAATACTATGAATTGGGCTGCTACAAACATGGTTATGCATGATTTAAATTCCTTTGGAAAGATACCACATAGTGGTATAGTTGGATCATATGGTGGATCCATCCCCAGTTTTCTGAAGAATCTCCACATTGACCTCCATAGCAACTACATTAATTCTCAATGTCACTAACAGTGTAAACAAGTTCTTATTTTCCCACATCCTCGCCAGCATATACTGTTGTTTGACTTCTTGCTGATTGCCATTCTGATTGGGGTTAGATGAAATCTCACTGCAATTTTAATTTGCATCTTCCAGGTGCTAAATCATGTTGAACATTTTTAATGTACATATTGCCTCTTTGTATTTCTTTTTTTTTTTTGGTGAATGTCTATTTAGTTCAATTGTCCATTTCTTGATTGGGGTTTTGTAAAGTGTAAAGTCTTTTAAGTAATGTGTATTTTCTATATATTAGTCCTCTATCAGAAGGATAGCTGGCAAAGATCTCCCATTCTGTAGGCTCTCTTTAGACTCTTGATGGTTTCATTTTTTTTCTTTTTTTCTCTTTTATTTTTTATTGGTGCATTGTAGTCATACATCTTAATTGGGTACAAGATGGTAGAGGCATACATACACATATCACTTATTTAGCCCTTTCCCAATTCCTGCCACATTCCTCCCCCTCTCTCCTCCTCATGTTTGGCTTAGTGACTGACTTTGATATGTTTGTGAATGTACATTAATTTCATTTTATGAGCAGAAACTTTTTAGTTCAATGCTATTTAATTTGTTCTTGTTTTAATTTCTTGAGCTTTAGGGTTCTTGCTGAGGGAGTCTATATTTATGCCTCTATGTCAAAGTGTTGGACCTATCCCATCTTCTAGTAACTTCAAAGTCTCTGGTCTAATTTCCAGGACTTGAATGCATCTTGAACTGACTGTTGTACAGGGTGAGAGATGGGAATTTAGTTCCATTTTTCTATAAATGCATAATAAGTTTTCTCAACACAGTTTGTTGAAAAGACTGTCTTTTCTCCAGCATGTTTTTGGTGTTTTTCCTGAAAAATCAATTGTCAACAAGTGTGTAAATTTGTTTCGTGTATCTTCTATTCTGTTCCATTGTTCTACTTTTCCATTGTTCTGCATGTCTGTTTTTATGCCAATATCATGCTATATGAATATTATTCACTCTTAGAAAAGGAGAATCTTGCTGTTTGTAACAACTTTGATGGCCTTGGAGGATAATATACTAAGTAAAATTAGGTACACACAGAAAGAAAAATATTACACGATTTCACATGCATGTGACATAAAAAAGGTCACTAGAGAAAGAAGAAATCAGTGACTGCCAGTGTCAGCAGGTAGGGATGAGTAAATAGGAGCTATAGGTCAAAGGATGTAATCTTATCAAATATGTAGGATGAATAAGTTGGAATTTCTAAGTACAACAAGAAGACTATAGTTAATATATTATGGGATAGGGAGTGATAGACTGCTTACCTAGCATGTGAGAGGCCCTCACTTTCATTCCTAGCACTATCAAAAAAAGTTAGGAGTTTCCTAAATCAAGACATATAGCTACTCTTGCCCCACAGTGGAGAAAATGGATAAATTTGTGAGATGATGGATTTATTAATTTGTTCCACTGTAGAAACTATTTTAATATATATATATATATATATATATATATATATATATATATATATATATATGTCATGTGTATTTATAACATCATATTGACTTCAAATATCACAAAAATGATTATGTAAAAATAGCTAGGCATAGTGCCACATGCCTGTAAATCTATCCACTCCAGGGTCTGAGGCAGGAGGATCCTCTGAGGAAACCTTTGGAATTGGTTGGATCCTATCTCAAAATAGAAAGGACTGGTGGTATAGCTCATTGGCAAAATGTCCCTTGTTTCAGTTTTCAGTACTGAAGAAAATGTGGTAGCATATATACACACATTCAGACTGATAGAAGAGAATATAAAGTTCAGAAACAAATGAGTACACATATATACAGTCCACTGATCTTTGGCAAGGCTACCAAGAATATGCAATAGAAAGAGTGTATTCTTTTCAATGAATGGTGTCTGGACAATTAAATATCTATGTGCAAACAAAAGAAATTTAATCCATATTGTACACCAAAAACAAAAGTTAACTCAAAATGAATTAAAGAATCAATAGTAAAATAAAATTGATTAAAAATGGACAAAGAAAACTATATAGACATTTCTCTAAAGAAGAAAAAAGAGTGTCCATCAGCTACATAAAAACATGCTCAATAACATTAATGCATCAGGAAAATATTAAAAGCACTATGAGATATCTCCCTATATCTATCTGAATGATTATTACTAAAAACTGCAAAAGACAAAAAGTGTTGTCCAGAAGGTGGAGAAATTAGAACCCTTACTAATTGTAAATGGGAATGCAAAATGGTACAGCAACTATAGAAAATACTATCAAGGGTCCTCAAAAATTAAAATAGAGCTACCATATAAACCCATAATTCAGCTTTGGCTATTTCTACAGAAGAATTGAAATCAGTATCATGAAGAGAGATGAGGTATCCCATATTTATTGTGGCATTATTTTCAGTAGCAGACATACTGAAGCAACTTGTAATTGTTCACAGTAGATGAATGGATATCGAAAATGTGCAATGTACATACAATAGAATATTATTCATTATTAAATAGAAGAACGTCCTGAAATATTTGACAACATCAATGAACCTTGAGGGCATTATACCAAGTGAAATAAGTCAGTTGTGCAAAAACAAATACTACGTGATTCTGCTTATTAAGGTTTTTTATAAAAAGGCAAATTCATAGAATCAAAAAATGAAGTGGGACTTGCCAGAAACTGGAAGGAGAGAGATAAAATTAAAAAAGTACCAATCAAGGAGCATTAAATTTCAGTCATCCCAGGTAAAATAATCTCTAGAGATCTGCTACAAAATATTTGGACCTATATTAAAGTTGGGCGTGGTGGCACACACTTGTAATCCCAGTACATGGGAGGCTGAGACAGGAGAATTTCAGGTTGGCAGCCAGCCTCAGCTACTCAGGTGAGACCCTCTGCAACTTAGTGAGACTGTTACAAAATAAAGAATAAAATTAGCACTAGGGGTGTAGCTTAGAGGTAGAATGCCTCTGGCTTCAATCCCTGGTATGGCAAAAAAAAAAAAAAAGAAAAAATTTGGACCTATAATAGAAACACTGTACTGTATACTTAACAAACCATTAAGAGGGTAGATTTCATGTTTAATATTTTTATCTTAAGAGAAATGTTTTCTCTAATGGATTTATGTTTTACATTTAATTTAAATATATGTATTTAAATTAAATATTAATTTAAATATACACCTATATATATATATATATAGCTTTTCTGTCTTAAATTTAGAATGCTAGTCCTGTTTTGAGATAAATATTTTTTGAGATAAAGATTTGAGAAATCTTAGTTTACTCTGTTTATAAACAAATTGCAATCTGAAACACAAGGGCAGTGCACACTGCTCCTTCTACACATTAGAGCATAAAAAGGAGGTATTAATATTCTATTAAATTTCTATTTATTCATTTATTTTTTTTTTATTTTTTATTTTTGGTGGTATTGGGGTTTCTGGAAACCCTTCTACCTCCGGGCTACACTCCCAGACCTATTTTATATTTTTATTTGTAAACAGGGTCTGCGGGATCCTCCTGTCTCTGCCTCCCAAGCATGGGGATTACAAGCGTGCACCACCACTCCCGGCTCTTTTTTATTTTATTTATTTATTTATTTTATTTTTATATTTTATTGGTGCATTGTAATCATATATCACATTGGAATACAAAACTTGCACAGAGAAATATTGCAGAAAATAAAAATCAGATGCTTCCCCTAATCTTTTTTATTTTTAATTCTAAACTTTAAGAGAATGGCTCCTTTTTTGCCTTGTGCTCATGTTGGGACTAAAAACAGACTAGAAGTTAGTTTTCAACCTTCAGCTGCATAAAAATATTACTTAAACTAACTTTTTGAGTTTTTGGTTAAATGAGAAAGTAAGGTAAATCATTTTGAGAGGCCACCTAGCTCTAAAACTTGATGTCCATGCTAGCTCATTTGAGTGATATATTAATCTTATATGTTATTATATTAATTTTATAATTAATATATTAATTATTGAAACTTTACTAGCCCATTGCTGTCATAATTTTATAAACTATGTTGATAGTAGGATGTAAATGCATTTATATTAGAAAAATTGAAAGAAAAATTGAAGTTAGAATTCAATGTTATAATTTTAAAAGTGCATGATGGTATGCTTCTTCTTAAATGTTACCTATCTATTGATTCAGACTGTCCTTTAGGGGGTAATTAAATATCATAAAAATTATATATACAATTTCCAGCTTCATGAACTGCATCAAAAGAAGGCTGTTTCTTTTAGACTTTTGCTTATCCTTGGAACAACCTTTGCTTTGTTTACCTCTCCCCCACCTCTTTTGTCAAAGAGGACAAGAAGAAACATAGAGAAAAGAGGATTGGAGAATAGCAGAGCAGCCATAGCTCTCATCCAAGAAGAAGCCACCTCAAAAGACTCTAGTTGGAGCCAGGTATGGTGGTACTTGCCTATAATCCCAGTACTTGGGAGGCTGAGACAGGAGGATCACAGGTTTGAGGCCAGCCCAACAACTTAGCGAGGGCCCACAGCAGCTTAATGAGACCTTTTTTCAAAAATAAAATAAAATAAAAATTTCCCCCTTTTAAAAACTAGGGCCAGATATCATGGGATTTATTCAAGATACAGGAAGGAATAATAAAGAAGACCAAGGCTATTGCTCATTATCGTTTTTGTCTTTTGTACTTATTTTTAAGAGTTTGCATAGGACATGTCCCTGAATGAGGCCATTATATATATTAACTGTAAAATATTTCACTCTTTTTATTTTATATATCTTTGTAGAAATAAACAATGAAATACTACTTTCATCTTTTTTTTGTGTGTGTGTGTGTGTGTGTGTGTGTGTGTGTGTGTGTGAGTCTAGGGATGGAACCCAGTGGCATTCGACCTCCCCTGCCCTATGTTTTATTCTTTTTTTGAAACAGGGTCTCACTGAATTGCAAAGGGCCTCACTAAGTAGCTGAGGCTGTCCTTGAAGTGTTATCCTCCAGTCTCACACTCCCAAATGCTGGGATTACAGGTGTGCATCACCACGCCTGGCTACTTTCATCTTTTGAATGGGATTTTTCAAGGCGGTGTCCTTTTGGCATTAAGGTTGGGGGTAGTTAATATTATCTCTATCTGTTTCCACATGAATCAATATAAAGTCATGGACATTTAAAATATCAATTTAATTTCTACTTATTTACTCTGCAGTATAGCTGTGAACAAGTAATGTAGGTTTATTTTTCTCTTCTTTAAATGATCACCCTACCTCACACGGTTGTTGTGGGGATAAATAAAACTTTTATGGAAGAAAAATAAAATAAAAAAATAAAATAGGGTTGGCAGTATACCTTGAGGGTAGAATGCTTCTGGGTTCAACCTCTAGTACCAGTCCCCCCCAAAAAAAAATTTATCAACAACAAAAATAAAAACTCAGTCTGGGAATGAACTTACCCTTGAAGATTCAGTGCTATAGGTGTCAACTGCTAAATACGCTTTAGCACAGTGTAGCAGTTAATTAATGTAATTGATTTTTTCCCAACAAGAAACTCCATTCTATTTATGCACAATTGTATCTTAGGGAGAGTTAAGTTTAGACAATTTGAACAAGATGTAATTATCAATTACTGGTACCTTTGGGTCCATGGACATTTTTATCTTTTAATGACTTTGTTCCTTTTCATGTTATTAGGAAATTATATAACTATTTTTCCTCTTAGTGAATTGCATGTTGTGTTCTTCCATAATGATATTGCAATGAAGAAAAAAAAGTAGTCAGGTACTCCTATCATTCTTTGTATATTCTGTTGAAGAACAACTTAAAATAATAATTCTATTGGGAACGATGAAAGAAAATGACTAAAATGTAGCACAAGAATATGTCCTTTTTGATATCCCTTATTATTTTTATGGACCTTTTAAGTTTAAGTAATTTTTTATTGCAACAGGTTGTCACTAGGTCTGCGTGCGAGTGTATACGTACATTTTTTGCACAATATCATACATTTCAGTCTTTATCACAGTGGGATCAATAAAGATACAGACCGCAATGCATTAGCATCATAAAGGAAATGTAATAAATGACTTTATAACTGTAGTAAAAGTTGCATGAGCACCAGCAGCTGTACCAGAGATGTTGCTACAGCAGCGCTTTATGACTTAATGGCACTCAGTGGGCTGATAATATTGTGTGCGTTTGTGTGTGCGTGCATGTGTGTGTGTGTGTGTGTGTGTGTGTGTGTGTGTGTGTGTAATGCCAGCAGTTTCCAAGGCCTGAGTTTCAATTCAATAAATAATTGAAAGCAATTTTAGACTTTTCCATAAAATGTTTAATATGAGATCAAACCCTTCCTCCCTGTGGTAGAAAATTAAGTAGTTTTTAACGGGAGTATTTTATGATGAAATTCTAACTACTAACTAGAAAAACTGGTGTTTTTAATCACAGGAGTTGAAAGTAAAGAATGCTTCAAAGGATTCATATTGTCTTCGATTTGACTAACAGTTTCTTAGACTTAAATTTTTCTTCTTTGAAATTTCTGGTTTGGGGATTTTGAGGACTGTCTCTGAGATTTACTGAAATACGTATAGTGTAACATAGTCGTGGAACACTGTAGGTATAAGTTCAGAATGCAAATGAACAGGGCTATTGTAGAGAACCAATATTCTGAAAGTGGCACAGTGGGTATTCCTATATTGTAAAGGTACAATTCACTGTGGCTTATTTATATTTTAAGGAAAAAGAAATGTGAGAATGATATTACCATTTCATTCACAGATGAAGTGAAATGAGTTTTCTCTGACTGAATGAAAATTTCATATAATGTACAATGTGGGAGACTGATATTTTCTGTAAAAGACAGCAAAAAAGTCCCCCTAAAGTAAGTTTTAATGGTCATTTTACTTGTACTAAATATAAAATTATTCCTCTCTTTTTGGTACTATGGTGTTGGGAACCATTAAGGCCTTCCCCTAGATTGGTGTCTCTGACTCAGCTGATTGTCCTTCGCCCAGAGTCAACAAGGTTTGGCGTTATGGAAAGTTCAAAGAGGTCTGAGAGAGGATCAGGTGGTGATGACACGAGGGTACTGATAGGCCTATCTGTAATGATGTGTTTTGTATTGGTCTGTATTGTATTCTGGTGGTGGTAGCACGAGAATGTTGATTGTAGCTGTGTATAAATACCTCTGGAAAAACAAACCCGAAGTCAGCACAATAAAGACGAGATTGACCCAGAAGCTGCATTGGCCAGGAGTGTCCACGTGATAGAGAATACTGACCCAGGCATAGTCATCGACCCGTAGGAAATATTGACCCACAAACAGGGGTTGACCAGTAGTAATAGTAGGCTGGCGGCTCCCCCACGTTAGGGTTAAAAACTCTTCATCCTCACGCCTCACTTCAGAACCCGTACTCTTGCCGGCTGGTTCGGGCACTATGGCTTAAACCCAGGGGCATTCTCCATCTGAGCCACACCCCAGGCCTTTTATGTTTTATTTTAAAACATGGCGTCACTAAGGTGCTGAGGCTGAACCTTGAACCTGCCATCCTCACATCTCATACTCCCTAGTACTAGGATTGCAGTCATAGATCACCACACCAGGATTTATTTTCTAAGAGAAATAAACTTATAACTATTGCTAGTTTGTTAAATGCATTCCCTTTTCACTTTAATTTGGCTGTTCAAAGCCTGAAGGGAATTAGTATATATATACTACCTCAATTGAAGTGAGGTTACCAATCAATTATCACAAACATTGTCTATCGATTACTCCATATGGCAAATGTTCTTAGTTAATCAAATATGCATCATTAGTAGGCTGTCATCTTAATGTGATGTGAAAAGAAAAATATGTAAAATAGCAGAATATGTCTAAGACAAACATGTCTGAATTTGTTTCCTGAGAATGATTTAACAGATAAGCCTATGGGTTTATATTAGACATATATTTAATCACAGAATTTAAGAGATGTTTTACTGAATAGACTGTTCATAGCTTAGGGGGAAAAAAGAGATCCAAGATTGTCATAAATGTTTTTTATTGTTCAGTTTGCTATTTCTCTTAGTTTTTATTTTCCTTTGTGTAATAAATAGCTCACTGAGTTCAAAAATCCAGAAAATTTGAAATGACATTTTCCCATACACTCAGTTTTTAAACATCTCTGTTTCAGCCATATTTGCCCATCTCTATTGTGTAAATTTCACTATCTCATGTGCCATTTAAAATTTTCTGTTGTACAAAGATGACAATAAAAGTTTTAAAAGAAATCTATAATTCTTTTGGCAGTGTCTAGGTCAAGACACACTGCATAACAGAGGCCAGATATTTCATCCTGATTTAAACTTCTATTACTCTGATCCTTCCTCCATTTAGAGTATAGGGATTTGAAGGGGCCCAATCAATCAGCACATCTGTCACCACCCAAGTTTAGACTCAATGAAGAAATTTTAAAATGGGGTGAGACCAAAGGAAAAAAAATTCCAATCTTCCTTCCACAGAGAAAAAGAACAGGTAGTAATTTAAATGGACCTGCCTCTGCCTTCCAGAGAGGAATTAAGTTCTCTTTTAATAACTCCCCCTTTGATTTCCTGTATTTTCTTTTGGCGGTACTGGGGATGGAACCCAGGGGCCTTCTACCTCCGGGCTACACTCCCAGACGTATTTTATATTTTATTTGGAAACAGGGTCTCTTAAGCCAGCTGAGGCTGGCTTCGAACCTGCAGGATCCTCCTGTCTCAGCTTCCCAAGCACGGGTATTACAAGCATGCGCCACCACGCCTGGCTTCCTTTGTTTTCTTAAATTATGGTCACCTTAATGTGTTATTCTTCATGTTAGAGGAGATGGTCAACCATTTTTGAAGCTGTTCCTCTATACCAGTCATTTTTTCCATGAATAGATCTCCATGACACCCCCTGGATACAGTGCTAATGTTTTAACAAGCTTCAGAAATTTGTTAAAATGCCTTATAATTATCTCTCTGGACATTCTGAACCTCAAAATGCAAACTGACCATGCATACTGTTTTTCACCTATATTTTGTCTTGTGATGAATCTAGCTTGCTCATCATATTTTCAATGAGATGAAATTGAATATTAAAGGCTTGCATGTTAAAGTTGAAAGGCCAAGAAATTAAAGTACAAAATCAATTTTCTCATTCTTGTGAGGAGATGGTTTACTCCTCCCAAACTTAAAAGTTAGAAGAAATGTCCAACCTAAATTTCAGTGCTATAGTCCACCTATCCTTATTCCAAAGGATTCTCTAAGCCATGGTGAGCTGAGGTCTGTCTGCTTCTGAATCCTAGATTGGAGCTCAGGAGAATTTGTGCAGTTGCTTTTTTTTTTTTTTTTGGTGGTGGTACTGGGGTTCCTGGAAGCCCTTCTACCTCCGGGCTACACTCCCAGACCTATTTTATATTTTTATTTTGAAACAGGGTCTCTTAAGCCAGCGAGGCTGGCTTTGAACCTGCGCAATCCTCCTGTCTCCACCTCCTAAGTGTGGGGATTACAAGTGTGCACCACCATGCCAGGTGTGTAGTTGCTTTTGAATTCAGGAGGTGGCTCCACATGAAGTTTCTCTTCCTCAATTTTAAAGAATACAACCAGGGTGGTGGCGCATGCTTGTAATCCCAGTAGTCAGAAGGTGGAGACAGGAGGATTGTGGTTCAGGGACAGCCTCAGCTACTTAGTGAGGCCCTTTGCTAATCGCTGAGACCCTGTTTCAAAAATTAAAAAAAAAAAAGACTAAAATATAGGGCTGGGAGTATAGCTCAGAGGTAGAATTCACCTGGGTTCCATCTCCAGTACTGCAATAATAATAATAATAATAATAATAATAATAATAATAATAATAAATAGTAACAATAAATAATAATAATATAAAAGTAAATAAAACAAAAGGATAACTTGACCGACCCCAATGATAGAATTTTAGACACCAAAATCAGTTTCCTAAAATGAAAGCACCTATTTAAGCTTTATTGCTTAGAATTGTATAAGAACTCAACAAAGACTCATAGACATAGTACCTTTTTTGCTTTTTTGTGAGCTTTAGCTTTATGTCTTTTAAGATATTTTGTGCTTTTTTTGGTGTGTTATAGCATCCCATCAAAATGTAAACCGTGCTGCTGCTGACACACATGCACAGCACTTGTTCTCCCTGCCTGCCCATTTCTCTCCTCCCAACACAGAGCCCTGAAATTGACTGCTCACTTGGTGTTTAATTTTCTTCACTACTGAGGTAGAAGCTTTGAGTTTCTATTTTCATAATACCATAAACATTGAGGCTTATCAATTTCTTGGTTAAGCGTAGCTTTTCTCACATCCCACACATTCTGATTAGTGTGTTTTCATTATCCCTCGGTTGGAAAAATTTTATTTCTCTTCTCAGTTCTTCAGTGATCAATAGATTGCTTAGGGAATTATGAATGATGGTTGCCTTTTTAATTTGGGAATATTTTAAAGCCATTTTTTTTCTTTTTTGGCTATTGATTTCCAATTAAATTCTGTTGTGATCAGAAAACGTACACGGTATAGTTTTAGTCCTTTAACACTTATTAAAATTCACTTTTAAATCTGGTGTTACGGTTTGGGTATACACTATGCCCTTGTGTCCCATATTTGGAAGGTTGGTCTATCCAGCAAAGTTCAGATGTGGGGCTTTGAGGAAGTGACTGGATTATGTGCTCAGATTTGGATTCATAATTGACTGGACTGTTGGGAGGTGATGGAAACAGGATGGGGCAGGGCCTGCCTGGAGGAAGCAGGTTGTCGTGCCCTCTCCTGTCACCCTCTCTCCCCCTGCTGCCCAGCCACCAGGGGGTGAGCAGCTTTGTTGGAGGCGTGCTTCCTGACACAAGGCTCTGCTTCAACAAGAGTTCACCGCAGTGGGCCAAAGGACTGGAAACTCAAACCATAAGCCCCAAATAAATCTATACTCCTTTTTTTTTTTTTTTTTTTTTGGTAATGGGGATTTGGGGATTGTACTCAGGGGCGTTCTACATTCAAGTGATACCACCAGCCCTTTTTAATCATTTTGATTTGAAACAGAAACGCACTAGTTTACTGAGAGTCTGGCTAAGTCACTGGAGCCAGTCTTGAACCTTCTCCTGTCTCAGCCTCCTAAATACCAATATTACAGGTGTATGCCACCACACCTATCTCAGTATTTCCCTCTTTTTTTTTTTTTGAGCATTTTGTCAGTGATAGAAAACTGAATAACACATCTGGTATTTATTTTCTTTTGTGAATGTTTAATGTGTACTCGTTAAGTGTATTATACAGTGTGAATAAAAATTTCAGTAAGTCAAGACGTTAGATTAAGAGTACTATCCAAATTTCTGTATTTACTTTTTAAAATGTCATGAGCTTAGCCCGCCATGGTGGCACACTCTTGTAATCCCAGCATTTGGGAGGCTGAGACCTGAGTATCTCCATTTGTGAACAGCCTCAGCTACTTAGTGAGACCCTCCATAACTTAGTGAGACCCTGCTTCAAAAAAATAAAGAATAAAAATAGGGGAGGGGCTATTGCTCAGAGGTCAAATGCCCCTGGGTTCCATCCCCAGACCCTCCCCCCCAAAAAGTAAATAAAATAAAATGTCATGAGTGAAGACTTAAAATTTATAATTCTAACCAAGCACATGAATGTATGCCATTTTCAATATGATCTACATAAAAATAAAATAAATATAGATATGTTTGTCTCTAGTTTTCTTAAATTTAATTTTACTAATAATCCTGTTATAGTGTGAGTGCATGTTTGTTACACTTAGAATATCACTGTAATATATAATTACCATGTACAAAAAAGTATGAAAAGTTCTGTTATAGTATATATAATATATATTATATATATATTATATATATATTTTATGATTTCTTGCTTTAGGATTTTTTTTATGGTACTGGGGATTGAACCCAAGGACATTCTATCTCTAGCTATACCCCCAGTTCTATTTTGATTTTGATTTTAAAACAGAATCTCACTAATTGGATGAGATTCTCACTGCTTACTGAGGCTAACCTCTAACCTAGGATCCTCTTGTCTAAGCCTCCCAAGTTCTGGGATTACAAGTGTGTGCCACTACACCTGGCTAGGATTGATATTTTTATTTTTACAAAATGTTCTTCCCCATACTCTGTAACAGCAATATCTCCATGAGAATCTCTGTCTGATATTAATATATCAGCATATCTCTATCATCTTCTATATAACTGTGCATTCATACATAAAGGCACATTATATATACATGCATATATATGGGTGTATGTGTGTATATGTGTAAATTAAATACCTTTAATGTATGTATATTATGTACAATGACTTTATTTGTATACATGTATAAAAGCATATAATTCCTTTAGTGCTTATGTGTATATGTATATATATACATATACATACCACCTTCCACATACAAATGTGTATATGTACATATAGTACCTATATAGGCAGATCAAAGATTATAGATTAGAATATATGGATTATATAATATACTGTAAGCAGTCATGCCAGTGGTTCTTTATTTTAAATTCAATCTAGAAAATCTTCATTTTAATTAAATTGTTTATCCCATATACATTGAATATAATTATTGATAAGGTTTGGTTAAAATCTTACATTTTTTGGTATTTTCATTTGTTTATTTTTTTCTGTCCTACTTTCTTTTGGATTAATAAAGATTTCTTTTATCTGTTTTTAACATTTAACCTTAATTCATATTGACTTTTAGATATATAGCCTTGTTTTATTTTTAATAGTGCCTTTGGAATTTCAGTGTGAATACTTATCTCAATCTTAATTTATTTTAAATTATTTCCAAAATAAAATGATAGAATTACAAGAGTATATTTCTATTGATTATCATGAATTTACTTTTATGTGTTGTAAGCTCTACAATCTTTGTTGTTAGTTTTGCTTTAATCATTCAATAGCATTTAACAAAATTTATAAAGTAGAAGGACATAGGTTACCACCCCACTCGCCCAGGTGCTATATAGCTCGATCCCAGGAACATTTGACCACTGGGCTACATTTTAGTTTCTAGTTTTTACTTTGAGACAGAGTTTCACTGAGTCACCCAGATGGGCTTCAAGCTGTGGTGCAAGGATATAGTTGTTTTTTTTTTTTTAATAGCATCCATGTATCACTGCCTCTGGCATTCATTTCTTGATATCTAGTTATTAATTTCCAGGTATAACCATTTCAGTATCAATCTGCACCATTGTTTTTCTGGTTCTCTTTTTCATTCAGTTTTCTTTTATCTTAATATACTGCATTGATGGAACACTGAGGGCTTGAATAAAAGTATGGCACCCAGTTGAAGTAATCAGAATTCCTATGAATGAGCTCTAATTGATTTAATAGCTTTGTGATCAGAGTATGTGGAGGTGAACTTTGAATCTGTACTTTAGTGATGCCCACTCTTGTTTTGTTCCTTATATTTTCTGTTTACCTATTCTTATGTCTTCTCCCTCCAATGTACATATACCTTTATTCTGATATAATTTTTTCTTTGTCATTTTTTTATTTTGCTGTTTTTGCTTTGACATATTTACAAATTAATGATTTAGTTACATTTTCCTTTGTCTCGATTATTTTTGGATGAGAAGACAGCATTATTTTACTTGTTCTGTTGTATGTACTTTGCCACTTTAAAATATCTATTTTATCTTTTATTTCCAGCAATTTAATTGTGATGTGTCTCAGCATACTTTTATTATTTTTCACTTTTTTTGGTCTGTCTGCTTCTCAGATAGAGTAGTTAGATATATTTTTTTCAAATTGATAGTAGTTATGTCATTTTTCAAAACATGTTTTATGCAAACAAAAATACCACTTTTGTTATTCACAAACTACAAATATGCAAACAGAAAAATTTCTTGCAGTAAAAAAGTGCTCTATTTTTAATCTTATTTTTCTTCATGATCAAATTAGGATAGTTTCTATTGACTTGTTATCAAGTGGATTTATCTTAGTTTTTGTCTTTATCTTTCTAAAGCTACACTTCTTTATTTTTTTTATGTTTTTAGTAAAGCTCTGCTCATGAATTTTCCAGATCAGCTCTAGAGTGGGTAGTATAAAACCAACAGGTACTTGGGTTACAAAAGCTTACATCTTGGTGAGACGTTCATGTTTGTTTATGTGAAATAGCCATTCAGGACTTTTTTCTTTGAGAAAAAATTTCAAAATGGTGTAGTAACTGCAAGTTCAAATGTCAAGTGCTATACTGCTAAAGCTGGTGCATAAGGTGATCAGTCTTAGAACCATTAAAAGCATCTCAGTAGCTAACTTCAAGCCTACATTTCACTCATCTAATACTAGATTCCCAGTCTCTGCATCAAAGGCAAGGATTTGACACCCAGTATTTTCTGACTATTTTAGGATCTACCAAGTAGTGGACTGTAATTCAACAAATCACTAAAGAAAAGTCTTGGTCCGAAAGTAATACTTGCTGGGTGTGGTGGCACACACCTGTAATCCCAGCACTTCTGAGGCTGAGACAAGAGGATCACAGGTTTGAGGACAGCTTCAGCAAGTCTTAGACTCTCATCAACCTTGCAAGCCCTGTTTGAAAATAAAAATAGGGCTGGAGGTAGTGCTCGGGAGTAGAACACCCCCGGGTGCAATCTCTTGTACCATACAAATACATACACACACACAAAAAAGTGATCCTTATATATTTAGAATTAATGGGCTTCCAAATACATGGCCATAGTAATATATGACATTGCCATCCAATTTGGAAGGCTTGAAAAAATGACAAGGCTTCTTTATTGGACTCTTTTTTGAAATTTTAGTTGTGCAATATAATCATGCATCTTGCTGAAGTTCAGAGTGATAGAGGAATACATGCACACAGCACTCACTGAGCCCTCACCTAGGTCCTACCTCCTTCCTCCCTTCCCCTCCTTCCTGTGCTCAGCACAGTGATTGACCTTGATAAGTTTGTGTATGTGCATCATGTCCATGGAGGGGTTTCCCTGTAATCTCCCCCCATCTCCCTCAGGTTATTTTCTTTTCTCATCTAAGGTTTCTCCTTTTCCTGAAGCCCTCCTATGTCCTGTTTTCTCCCTAGCTTTCAAATATTGGGGAGAACATCTGACTTTTCAGTTTATGTGATGACTAATCTCACTTCAGTGTCTACAATGATCAGTCCCAGACCCATTAAAAGTTCTCCAGTTTTGTCCATTCTTCTGCAAATGACATAATTTTGTTCTTTTTATGGCTGAGTCAAATTCAATTGTGTACATATTCCATAGTTTTGGAATCCATTCATTTGTGGATGGGTATCTTAGCTGGTACCTTACCTGACTCCTGATGCAGAGCTCCTTGACAACCATAACACCATTGTGGGGTAGTTTCTGCCTGAAGCAGGATCAACTTAAATAAAAGAGAGGGCAAGATTGCATAAGTCATTTTTCTCCTGGGAAAAGAAGAATGTGGGCTAGGAAGAACAAATGTGTTACTGTAATGAAAGTTCCTGTTCTCAAAGACAGTAAAAGTGAAGGATAAGTGTAATACACAGTAAATTTGATATTGTTTCCTTGACATTGGCCCCTGCCTAATTTTCTAGATGCTTTCTTATGGTAAAGCAGATGTATATTTCCATTTCATTAGTATAATCCAGATGCCTAGTTGGAACTTTATATAAAATATACATAATACATGTGAATTATGTCTTAATAACTTAAAAAAGCACATGTACTGTATATATGTGAATTATTGTGCATTGTGTGGGCTTATTAGATGGACTAGCTGGGCTATTTTTTTCTTTTTTTCCTTTCTTTTTTTAATATTGAGGGTTGAACCCAAGAGCATTCTACAACTGAGTTATACTTCCAAGCCCTTTTTACTATTTTTTTTTGAAAAAGGATCTCTTTAAGCCACTGAGGATGATATTGAACCTGTGATCCTTTTGTCTCAGTCCTCCAAATACTGGGATTACAGGTGTGTGCTATCACTCAGGGCTACAGGAACCATATGTACATTCTTGCAATATTTTAATCTGTAGTCTTCCACTATTTTGAAAGGCAAAAATAAGAAAAAACATTATAAATATATAATTTTTAAAATTTAATCTCTGAAAATTCTGTATTTACAAATTTTCTAAAAGCTTGTGAGTTATGTTCCAGGCACTATGGTGAACACTTGAAACTCCAACTACTTTCAAGGCTAAGGCAGGAAAATCACAAGTCATGGTCACCCTGGGCAATGTAACAACACTATGTCTCAAAAAATATATATATTTTTTCAAATCCAAGAATGTAGCTCAGTGGTCAAGTGCTCTTGGGCGTAATCCCCAGTTCTGATGAAAAACTAAAAATCCCCCCACTAAGTAATAAAACTTGTGAGTTGTCTATTAGGTAATAAACTTTGTGACATAATTCATAATCAGCATAGATCAGTAAATGTCTCTGAAATGATGATATGTAGCCCTTCAAAAATGATTCTTTATCCCTAGATGAGAATGTTTTTTCATTTTACAAATATACAATGGATTTGTTTTAAAAGAGTTATTTATATTTTCCCTCTGAAACTCAATCTTTTTCTGTATACCTTAGTCTAGAATATTTTATTCATACACTTATTTTTTGCTATATCTGCAATGACGTTCTACTTTCTATGCTGTTGGAAAGTCTTTTAGGTTTTTGAGTAATTTTTATCACTAGATTTTTTTTTCAGTAGATGCTCCAGGCAAATCCAGGTGATGGCTGTTACAACTTGAGCAGCTCAGTTTCCAAGGCCTGCACATTTTACTCTGACATTTTCTAGGAGGCTGCATAGATCTGTGCAAAGCCTGCCTTTCACTCTCAACAAATTGGAAGAGGCTTTGTCCAGAGAAGCTTGTGCTCTGTCCTTGCTCTCCGGCACCTATGACATTTAAAATAGCTTCCATTTCTTTATCTATAAACTAGAGTAAAATAAAAATGTGAAATGTTTCTACATAATTCAGAGGCAATTAAATAGAAAGCAAGCCACAAGAAATGTGAGCATACTTGATTCTAAGATTCTTTGACCTGAATTCAAGTCCACCAAACAAAAAGTGTAGTTCAAAGTTTACATATCCGTGAACATATATGGTAAGACATCATTGATTATGTATACAATGACGAAAAATGGTGGTACTGTGGCCAGGTTCCCATCTTTAGAATTCTTGCTGTAGGTTTAGGAATGATATTTTTATTGTTGTTGATGCTGTGATTCTCCTCATCCTCCTCCTTCATTCTCTATAGCCTACTAGCATGCTTTGTAAACTGGTTTTTAAAACAATTTATGCATTATAAAGTCTACTTATTAGTTTATAATATAATTTTTAAAATGAAGTTAGAATATAATAGAATAAACCAAGCATAGCGGCACATGCCTGTAATCCTAGTATTTGGGAGGCTGAGACTGGAGGATCTCAGGTTCAAGGATAGCTTCAGCAATGTAGTGTTATAAACCGAGTGAAACCCTGTTTTAAAGCAATCATAAAAAGGGCTGGAGTTGTAGCTTAGAGGTAGAATGTCTCTCGGTTCAATCTATAGGAAGACACACACACACACACACATATACATACACACATCATTGAATAGAATATAGTAGGAAATATATCAACAATGGAAAGAATAAATATTTGGTGAACTTTTATTTAAATTATGTGTGATTATGCAGTCAGGCATAGATGATTGTGTTATAATTGTAAATATATCTTTGTATTTGTGATTGGGTCAAAAATATTAGGAAGTTACTGATACTGCCTAATGAGGTATCATTATATTAAAACCTCAGCTAATACTTCAGTATCTAAAGTAGACATTCATCCATATAATATATGTAACAATCTCAGGATTACTTTTCCATAGTGTAATAAAGGTGTGAAGGTTGATTTGAGATCAGCCAATAGTTTTAGCTCTATCCCTAAGCTGTAAACTTAAATGATTCAAGTTTAAAGATGGGGCTGACTACATTTTAAAATCTACCTGAGGCTCTAGTGTAAACCCCACATTCCTGTTCCCGTCAGTATTCCTTTCCATACTGCTGATTGGAAATATCCTCCTTGTCAGGCATTAAAATATATGTGGGGATGTAGCTATGAAAAACTCCGTAACTTGATTAAACTTAATTTATAGTGAAAAAAATCATAAATTGCAACCAAGACAATTTTGAAATAGGTAATGATGTAAAGAATAAAGGTGATATGTAAATATGATAGAAAGCCGAGTACAAAAGTAATGATAGCAACACACAGGGATGTATTTTAGATAGGCTAGTTTGGGAATGGTTCTCTGAAGAGGCAATGTTAGATATTATAGAAGAAATATAATACTAGCCAGAGGAGCCATAGGAAAAAATTACAAGATGAAAGTAAACTTGGTTATGTTTTGGGACAGTGAGAAAGCCGATGCATCTGAAATGAATGCATTTTAAATTTTCTTTATATATTCTAGATGCTAATCCTCTATCAGAGGAGTAGCTGGCAAAATTCTTTTGTTAGACTATGCAGGACAAACATAGACTGGACTCAGAGTAAGCACAGCTTTTTCTACCTTGGTAATGATTTTGGATATTGTTTGGCAAGTGATGGGAAGATACTTAGATATTTTGAGCAGAGCAATAATGTGACCTTCATAATCAAAATACTTTTTGACTATCTAAAGCACAACAGCCCATAGAAAGGTAAGCTTTAGAGCAAGATAATTAAAAATGTCTTAGACTAAGGTGAGAAGTTGTCATGTAGAAGCTGTAAAAATTGAATGCAGTGCTCAGATTTGGCATCTGTTTTGTAGCATGAGTTACCATTATTGGTCTATTTGGAATGAGAGAGAAAAAAATACTTCTTAGCTAGTTAACCTGATTAAATAAATGATGGTGCCATTTCCTAAAATGGAGAAGAGTAAAGGTGAGGCAGGTTTGTTTTGTCTTGTTAAATGTTTGGTGGTGAAGGAAAGGCATAGTGTAAAGAGTTCTATGTCAGGTTTGGAAAGTTGGGTGTGTCTCTTCTGCTTCCATACAGATGTCAGGTAGACAATTTTATTTATTTATTTATTTATTTATTTATTTATTTATTTATTTATTTGGTGGTACTGGGGTTCCTGGAAACCCTTCTACCTCTGGGCTACACTCCCAGACCTATTTTTATATTTATATTTGGAAACAGGGACTCTTAAGCCAGAGAGGCTGGGTTTGAACCTGTGCAATCCTCCTGTCTCTGCCTCTCAAGCTTGTGGATTACAAGCATGTGCCACCAAGCCCAGCCAGGTAGACAATTTTAAACATGCATAGAGTTGATTTAAAATTTGAGAGTCAAGATTGTGTGTATTAGGGTCATTTGACTCCTGATTTTTTAACTTCTATTTCTGAATTGTTCATCTAGATCTTAAAATCACCTTTTGTTTTTCCCTAAAGTATTAACCTATGATAAAGATACACAAGTGATCCTTTGACTAACTCTGAAATGATTTTCTATTAATTTGTTTGCTCATTCATTCATTGAATATAATATATATAGTGGGAATTTTTTTTTTTTTTCAGTATTGGGGATAGAACCCAGGGGCATTCTACTTCTTTTTCTTTTTCTTTTTTTTTTTTTGTGGGTCTGGAGATGGAACCCAGGGGCAATCTCCAAGCTACACCCCCTGCTCTATTTTTTATTCTTTATTTTGAAACCTAGTCTCACTGACTTGCAGAGGACCTCACTAAGTAGCTGAGGATGTCCGCGAACCGCGATCCTTCAGTCTCAGCCTCCCAAATACTGGGATTACAAGCGTGCACCACCATGCCTGGCTTGGCATTCTACTTCTGAGTGACACCTCAAGCCCTATTTTCTTATTCTTTGGTTTTGAAACAGGGTCTCACTAAGTTCTAGATGGCCTCACTAAGTAGCTGAGGATGGCCACAAACCCAGATCCTGTGTCAACCTCCCAAATACTGAGATTACAAGCATGTGTCACCACGCCCACCTTCCTAGGTGAGTTATTGATAACACATAAATATCAGTTATTGATAAAGATAAGAATAGAGCATTTGGTGGCTGAATAAAGACTGAAAAAATATAACTCTCTGGAGATGTTGTGACATTATGGCACTTAGGGACAAGGTGTTAGAGTCCTCTTATAGATTTTGACACCATGGGGAATTATGAAAGATAGTTATGGGAAGGCTCATAGGGATCTATATGCTTGTTCTTTTAGTGGACAAGGAAGTATAACCAGTGGTGGTCTATTACTACTACATGAAGGAGAGTAGAGAATAGCACTGTGTGGAATCCTCTCTCTCTCTCTCTCTCTCTCTCTCTCTCTCTCTCTCTCTCTTTCTCACACTCAGTGTGTGTGTGTGTGTGTGTGTGTGTGTGTGTGTGTGTGTGTGTGTGTGAAATATGGGAGTGAAAATATTCTGTCAAATGAAAATGTTTTCTACTACTATAGCTTTTGATAGAGTTTAGGATAAAAGCCAGCCAACCCAATGAAAACCAATATTCACATGAAACATCTCCATGGAAAGTAGGAACCTCAGGAACATTCAGATGGGTTTAGACCTGAGGAAGAAGAGAAATACATCCAGAGGCCAGGTTTCTGTGGTGGGCACCAGAAGCTGTCCAGCATTTCATGGAAGTCTGGGCAGGGGTAGGCAATGTGGGGGGTGCTGGATCAGAAGAAAGGCTAAACGGAAGCAGATGTAGGAAGAATAGCATTAGAAGCTTTAGGACATAGGTTTGGAGGAATAAATTTCTTTCTTTTTTTCTTTTATTTATTATTATTATTATTATTATTATTATTAATTATTATTATTAATTTTGTGGTACCGGTATAGAACCCGGGAGCATTGTACCTCTGAGCTACAACCCCAGCCCTAGTTTTTAGTCTTCTTGTTTTTGAAACAGGGTCTCACTGAGTTGCGAAGGGCCTTGCTAAGTGTCTGAGGTTGTCTGTGAATTGAGATCCTCCAGTCTTAGCCTCCAGAATGCTGGGATTTTGAGCATGCACCACCACATTCAGCTCATGGGGAAATTTCTAATGGTCAATCCTAAAATTTTTCCTCAGGAATTTTTAGGGGAAAGTGAGGAAATCAACTATGTTTATATTTCCTCCCTTTGGCTGTGCCTCATCTCTTCATTTGTAATGGAAAAGCCAGAGCAACTAAGGTTGAAGGAAGAATGTCTTTCTGGGAACTCATGTTGCTTGCTTGAAGAATATTAGTGGTAGAAGGGAAATAAAAAGAACTTTCTTAAGCCTCCTTATTTTACTAGTAATAATAACATCAAAATAAACATATTTTACCCCAATCAAAGCAGCACACCCAGTTCTCAAACTTAAAATTTCTAATTTTAAATTTAGAGGTTTTAAATTCTCAACTAATGTTCTTTCTTATGTAAGATTGTGTGAATCTTTATGGATTATTTCTGATTGCAAAACTTTGTATTTACCTTAGTGATTTTCTATTTCTTTCCCAATCTTTCTTTTGAATTCAAATTGCTCACATAATAGGTCATCTTTAGGCTTATTAGTAATTAATATAAAATAAAATTTTAGTTTTTCACAAAGACTAAAATAAACAATAACTTCTGCATTCATTATTGTTCAGGATGAAGTCTAAGTCCCTTCAGTTTTTGAAAACCTTCTTAGCATTATTTATGCAAAGCGTATGTGTCTATACAGAATCCATTAGATTTGCTTCTTTCTCAGTCTTTTATAAAGCTAAATCATCTTTAAATTGGATGCTTAGAACATGGATAGGCACAGTTTTTCTGTGAAGTCCAAATATTGTATATTTAGGCTTTGAAATCCATATGTGATTTCTGTTACATACTTTTTCCCCCTCTTCTTGCTTACAACCCTTTGAAAATGCAAAATCATTCTCAGTTCAAGAACCATACAGAAGGAAATTTGGGGCTGGATTTGGTCATAGAAAGTGGTTTGCCAAAGTCTACCTTAGAAAATATCATCTGGTACATGGTAGATAATGCATATCATCCGAAAGACTAATCTTCCTCTTATTTTATGAAACGTGGAGCTTATTATGTTTGCCTTTAAAAAGTACACTATTTAAAAATTGTCCACTTAAAAATTTTTGGCTCAGTATACTAAGGTTGAATTTATTCTATGATATCAAACTTAGAATTTTTAACCATTTAAACATTGTTGATTTATGATCAACTTATGATTTATAACCATTAAATATTAAATATTGATATTAAATATTTAAAAAATATCTTTAATTTCTGGAATGTATTTGGTTTATTCTTTAAATTTATTAAGTAGGATATATAGATATATTTCCATACAGATTATTTTCTCTGGCAATAGTCCTTAATCTTGAAAATATTCAAGGCAATTCAAATTATTTCTGAAAGAAGAAGAATGTTTTATGCTTCACAGGTGAAACACTCTTACCAGAATAAGCAGAGGACTGTACCACTGTATTTTTGTTTGTTTGTTTGTTTGTTTGTTTGTTTGTTTTTTAGTTTAACCAGTGACTAAGTAAGTGCTGAGGATAATGATTGGCGAGAACCCATCGTCACAAAGACGGGCATATTGATTTGTTATGAATGTGCCCCATGTGATGTAAAGCCAGGTCCGGTGAGTCAGAAAGTCCTTCCATGGGACCAGGACCTAAGTCCCCATTGCTTCTGCTGACCTGTAAAGACTGCCATGCTTGTTCTGTATTTCTTATCTTGGCTTACATTCCTATTTTCTTCTTGTCTCCTTTCTATCCTTCCCTGTGGAAATTCAGCAGTCCATCTCATCTACTAACTTGCTTGTTGGAAATTCTTATACTCCTTGCTATCTCTGAATCCTGGTTCTTTTTTGAGGATGGTAATTCCCTTTATCCCTCTTAAGTGAACTTTTTGTTCCTTCAAATGCTATACTGTGGGGTCTGGAGCTGATGTTGTTCGTGAATTCTCTTTTTGGCACTTCTAAGCCCTCAGTGCCCCAATCCTGATTTTGAAACTTAGTTTTGTGGTCCACCATCAGCAGCACCTCACATTTGGGGTACTCTCTAATCTACCCCATTCTAAATTTTTAAAAAATGTACTTTACCTTCTCTGAGGTGATGACTGCTGATGTCACTAGTGGTATCAGTGTCTTCAGACATCCACTTTACTTGACTTCTTTTCATAATTAGATATTGTTGACCATTTCTTCTTTCCTGAAACTCACTGCTATGATGGCCAATCAGTCACAGGGCTATTATTTTGTTTTCTTTTATGTCCTATTACCAGTGAACCTCACTTGGGATTAATAACTAAATTTTAAAGAAGAAAAACCTCAGTCAAGTTAACTAGTTTCCTAAAGTTCTCAGTGCTGGGAAGAGGCATGAAAATTAAACCTGCTACCATTTCCAAGCCCATGCTCTTAACCATTCCATTTTATGGTCTCTTTGATTTTGTTTGTTGTTTTTGTTGTTGTTGTTGTTTGGTGGTACTGGGGGTGGAACCCAGAGGCTTTCTACCTCCGGCGTATACTCCCAGACCTACTTTTATACTTTATTTGAAAACAGGGTCTCACTAAGTTGCTGAGAACCTCACTCAGTAGCTGAGGCTGGCTTTGAACCTGCGCGATCCTCCTGTCTCAGCCTCCCAAACGCAGGGATTACAAGCATGCGCCACCACGCCTGGCTGGTCTCTTGGATTTTGTGGAGACCCCAGTTCAGCGTTAAATAATAAGAGTTCCTGAGCAGCCAGGAGATAACATGGTACCTCCCCAAACTGGGAAATGGCATTTGGATGTTGAAAGCAGCCAGCATTTAAGAAGATAAACTGTACTGACATTATTCATACTACTACGGTTGATCCACAAGTTTGAGGCTCTTTCCCAAAAATTTTAGTCGGTAGCTTGAAATAATGGTTTTGTCAAAGTAATGAACAAGCAATGGTAGTAGAGATCAAAAGTATTTTTCCACTTGTGAAGCTTAACTCCTAACTGCAGGCTCCTTTCTCTTTAGTCAAGTGCAACCTTCTTTGTGTTATTCCTTGATGCCCTTTTACCTAGCCATGCACTCCTATGCATTGTTTCCCTTCCAAGAAATACTTTCAACATTACTTTAGAGCTCTGTTGTTACTTCTAAAAATATGAACTTGACTTCTGGAAGTACCACAATTCAAAACTCTATTATTTTTTCTGTACAGGATTGCTTCTCACACCATCAACATTAAAATGCAGAAGTGTAAATCATAGTCCTCTTTTAAGTTAATAATACAACCAATATGATATGGCCTTTTAATTTCCAAATGTTCAAATTATGTTTTTTTCTTGCTAAAAGAAAATATTAATTAAGTCAATTAGAAGCAGATATTTGGCCCTATGCTGAGTGGAAATGTACCTAATAGTAACTTATTGTCCTTGTGAGTCCAGCTTTCTAATATATCACTAGGGAGTAAATTCAACTTTTTAATAATTTGGATTATTAGGAATTTAAAAATAAAACCTCAGCTAGAATTGCACTTTTAATACAAACAACATTATATTATGTTGTCAGCTCCCTAAGGAGAGTTACTCTTTCTTTACTGGAACTACTTTTCCCATTTACACAATTGATGTTCTAAAAAATAATTTTAGATTATTAGAACAAAAGTGTCACCAAAGGAAAGGTTAATTCATGTGTGGGTGTCTTGGGGGTATGAAACTTAGATAAGAACTTGATTTGAAAATGTGATTAGGGCTTTGAAAGAAGTATATTTCATTATTTCCTTTCTTGTTTAGCCTAACTATGGTTGAGAAGGATGCCTGCAAGAAGACAAGTATGTAGAGAGATTAATCAGCCTGATAGAGTCCACTCAAATTGCAGATTTACTTTATTTTTATTTTTATTCACTTTGTTTTAGAAATTCAGTTGAAAGCAGGTTCTAGTGAATGGGATGACATAGGATGATATAAATTTTTTCTCTTACTATTATCTTTTCATATAAATAGATAAGACAATTCCTATAAGAAAAAAAATTGACTTTTACTTCACTTTTAATTCTGTATCAAAGATGTTTATCACAAAACTTACTATGGCCACCTACACAACTTGACATTCACAAAACTTTATCAGCAACATATTTTTATCTTTGCATCTTTGAATATATTTCTAGCAGAAACATAGTCTCCTTTAACTCTGCTTATAAACATGACTTTGTACTAGTATTGGGAATGGCCTAGGAAGATTTGAGAAAGCTCTGATTATTAATATATTTCAAAAATAATTGTGTCAAAATGATGGCAGACCTGGGTAAAGACTTGATTTCTGCCTAAAAGCAGGCAGCTATTCCAATGTAAATTAACCTGGCTAAAGGTAATTAACAAGTCAATAGAGGAGAGCTAGGGCTTCCTCTTTCTAAAGACAGATCTACATGTGATAGTCTAGGGAGGATGTTGACCTTCCTCCTTCATGAAAGGAGACACCATGCCATACCTTGCTGGAGGAGGTACCTTACAGGGACATTTACTACATCAAAATTACGTAAATAAGATGGAGGTCATGGGTATAAAAAGTCCTGTCCACATGCTGTATCTTGGGGGTGATGAATCGGCTCGGACCACCCTCCCCCCTGCTATTCTGGCATGGGGCTGTAACTATTTTCTGTATTTCTATCTTTTTAATAAACTTCTTTAAATATTCAGCAACTGTCCAAGCTATGTATATTTATCCTTAGCTCAGGACAAGAACCTGTGGGGTTTTTTTGTTTGTTTGTTTTTGGTCATTTTGGGTTTTTTTGTGGTTTGAGGGAAAGTGTGTCTGGGACCCTAACAGGGATCCCTGGGAACAGTTTCCCCAAAACCATATTCTCTCAAACCGTATCAACTTCATGGGATATTAACTTACTTTTTCAGTAGGATTATTAGTACTATATAAATTAAATACAATAATCTAGCCATGTGTGGTGGCACACACTTGTAATCCCAGTACTTGGGAGGCAGATTACATGTTTCTGGCTAGCCTGGGTGACTTAGTTAGGACCTCCACAACTTAGTGAGAACTTGTCTCAAAATAAAGAATGAAAGCAAGCCTTTGGAAGACTTAAAAATATTATTCAAAAGAAGCAAGAATACTGAATCAGGATAAGTTTTAAAAGTACTCATTGGATATGTGAGCTAGTACCACCTTCAGTTCATCTAGATTACCTTGGTGGATGTTCCCCTTTCCAAAAAATGATTGGTTAATATCTTGGTATAAAATTCTCATTTTCAGTTGGGCATGGTGGCGCACGCTTGTAATCCCAGCATTTGGGAGGCTGAAACTGGAGGTTCGCGGTTCATGGACAGCCTCGGCTACTTAGTGAGGCCCTCTGCAATTTAGTGAGATGCTGTTTCAGAATAAAGAATAAAAAGTAGGGCAGGGTGTGTAGCTTGGAGGTTGGAGTTTGAATGCCCCTGTGTTTCATCCCCAAACCCACAAAATAAATTAAAAAATAAATAAAAAATTCTCATTTTCTTGGTATACCTTGCCTACTGACAAAATAAGTTAATATCAGCATACTCTTCTGTTGTTTAATTTGCTGTTGTCTAGGACTAATATCTTGCATGTATATGCCTTCTGTTTCAGAACATCAGAAGATAAAAGTTCAGCAGCCAACAAAAAGAGTTGACTTTTCCAAGTCTCGTTTAGATTGCTCAATATGAGACTTTTGGTCCCTGGATAGGCAGAGCCATTGCCTTCTTGTCAGCTGGGAATAAAATACAGAAAATGGACTTTTGCCCTTCAGTGACCCTTAAGATTAAGGAGTCTTGTGGAGTGGGGGTGGAGTGAGAAAGATAAGATAGAATAGAAGAAATAAATTTTAGGAGAAACATTGAAAAGAAAAGAAAAATATGGTTTTAAAATCTGCTAAAACTTCATAGTTTTTGGGTTCTTTTTAACAGAGCTTGGTTTTTCTTAAAAATTTCAGCCCATACTGTTAAATCAAAATGGGCTGGCTCCATACTGGAAATTTCTTAGGTGATTAAATCTGAGAGAACTTAACCTTTTGTCAAAGTTCCCTTTGCCTCCAGGAAGATCCCCAGAAAAAGAAAAAGTTATACCTTTTTTTAAAAGATCCCAGCACCCCTGTTCATGTTTCTCCTCCATGGAATTCTTATCTAAAAGGAATTCCCACCTTTTGTCAACTTAAGCTTCAAAGAAGGAGCCCACTATGCCATGTGCCCTTGACCACTCCCTCTCTTGAGGGCCTGATAAAAGAAAGAGTAAATCTGGGGTGCTTGCACCCACCCTTATGCTTTTGAGATGGCCTACATTTCTCCCTGAACATGTATTTTTGCTTTACTTAATTAATCCTCTGCCTTTGCTCGGGCCAGGGAAAGGGGGGAATTGGCTAGGGCTGGGAGAGTAGTTTGGAGGTAGAATGGTTTAATCCCCAGAAACACACGCAAAAAAGTACTTTTGTTCATATAATTATTTCTATATTTTGCAATATTAAAAGGAAACCTGGCATAGCAAAAAAGAAGAAAAAATTGACAAGTATGTACCCAGTATTTAAGAGAGAATGAAAATGAAGCTATAGGAAGAAAAGGGAATGTATTAGTAGTCATAATTTTTATTAAAGTAATTTATACCTGTTCATTAGGTGAGCTCTACATTTTATAGAAGTTTTCCTTATAAACTTCAATGAAGGCTCACATATATCCTTCAAGGTAGAGAGAGAGAGCATGAGCATTACTATTTCTGTAGAAGGTAACAAGACCCAGAGCTGTTGGGAGGGATTGCTCAAGGCCATACACATGGTATGTTGCAAACAACCCAGGTCTTCTGATTCCAAAATGAAGTGTTTTTATTTACCACAGCTGCCACATTACTATCTACATTTGGGAAAATAATTGGAAATAATTGGGATTATTATTAGAGTATCTTTATACTCACACATATGCACACACATTTCTGATTTTTCATGTTTTTCCAATCACTAAAAGTAAATGGTAAAATACATTTACCCTTCATGGAAATATTTTTGGATCAAGTAATTTTAAGCAAACAAATAACCTAAAAATATTGTAATTGGCATTGCTGGTTGAATTTTACTCTTGCTAAAGGCAGCAGTTTGGAAGGTTCTCATAAGTCTTGACGAGACTGTCTTATTAAATGATAAGACCATTTTGTACATCTAGATATATTTTGATTGGTTCTTTACCTATTGGAAGTATAACTTGTAATTGGCTGGTGATGGTTGTGACTATGGTATCTGTTGCTCATAACTATACATTGTAATATTATATAAAGGATAAAAATAATTATAATCCCCAAATCATGGTGAATGATACAACAATGTTTTCTTAGTACTATGGAAACATTTTCCAAGATATTTTAATTATCTTGACATTATTTATATTAAATGTTTATATTATATATTTAAGTAGTTCAAGAAATGTAGATTTTTTTATTGCCTTCACTAGATTAGGACAAGCAAAGTATTTTACAGCCATGAATAATTGGAGATAAAAATTCTGGGCTGGAATTAGAGATCAGAGTTTTATGATCACTGAGAAAATACACATTAAACCATAACCCCCAATAAGCAGAAGTTATCTAAGAGATAACAACAGTAGTACCTGGGGATATAGTAGTGGTTCAATCTTTCACTTTTGTTAAGAAGTTGAAGTCAACATTATTTTTCAAAGGTAATTCATGTTAACCACAAGAGAGAAATTCTTAATATTGACAGATTATTTTGGAGTAAGTGGTATTATTTTGCCCTATAGAAAGCACTTTTTTTTTTTTTTTACAAAAATACTACCTGTCATTTTTCAGGAGCTTTGTTTCTCATCAACTTGATTGAATATTATCTGTACCAGTATTGGGAATAGCCTAGAAATATTTGAGAAAGCTCTGATTATTAATAGATATATTTAAAAAATAATTGTGTCAAAATGGCGGCAGACCTGGGGAAAGAAAGTCTTGGTTTCAGTTTCAGTCAGGAAGCAAACAGCTATTGAAACAAATTAACCTAGCTAAAGGTAATTAGCAAGTCTATAGGAGAGGGGAACTAGGACTTTCTCATCCTCATTCTAAGGACAGTTTTATATAATAATTGGATAATCTAGCTAGGGTGGGAGGAGGGGTTGACTTTTCTGAAAGGAGACACCTTGCCTGGGGAGGAACCTTACAGGGACATTTACTACATCAGAATTATGTAAACAAGATGGAGGTCATGAGTATAAAAGGTCTGGTCCATGTGTTGTATCTTTGGTGGGGCATTGATTTGAATCACTCCTCCATGCCATTCAAAAATGGCATGGGGCTGTAACTATCTTCTGTATTTCTATCTTTTTAATAAACTTCTTTAAATCTTCAGCAAGAGTCCATGCTATTGTATACTTATACTTAGCTCAGTACAAGACCCACGGTTTTTCCGTTTTTCTGTTTTGGGTTTTTTTTTTGTGTGTGTTTTGAGGGAAATTGTGTCTAGAACCCTAACAGGGGTCCTAACAGGGGAACAGTTTCTCCAAAACCATAACATTAGCTTCAAAACTGTAACATTATCTATGCATTGTAGTTTATTTTTGTGAACTTTGTATTTTTAAGGATCAGTGTGGGTATAATGCAGAGAAGTGCTTCTAAAATTTTAATAGTTGTCAAAATTGTCTGAAGGACTTGTTGAAAACAGTTTGCTGTAACCTACACATGGTTTCCAATGCAATATATATGAAGTGAGGCCTGACAATTGGCATTCCTATACGATGACTATGTGGCCATGTTCTAAAGTCTACACTTTGATAACCATCCCTTAGAATAATAGTTAATAGCAGGTTCTCTTGATCCAGACTACAGAAGTCCAAATTTATTTCCAGAACTTAATAGCTGTGTTTAACTTTAGTGAGTTGCTTTAAATTCTCTTGTAGTTTTAGTTTTTTCATCTGTACAATGGGTTTAATACTAGTACCTAACTTTAGGATACAACCTATAGTAGAGTAAGCATGCAAGTGTAGTTAGCTATTGTAATTATTTTGGGAGAAACTTTGACTCTAAATTCAGGACAGCCAACAAAAATATCTTCAATTTTATTAATATATCTACTGTATTCATGATGAACCCACCCCAAGTATGAGACAGATATTAATTGAAGTAATTATGTTTAACTCCAGCAAAAATATTGTAAAACAGCTGTCGATTAACCAGATGGCATCCTGGGAAAGAAAAGTGTCTTAAAAAAATGTCCTGTGAGGTAATGTTAGAGACATTCCTATAGAAGGTAATTCATATTTGTGGTACCCTAACTATATTAGAATAACCAAGCAACATTTATACTAAACACACATATCTATTCTGTATATTCTGAGTGACATTTGCTACAACAAAAACATCAATTATATTTTTACAAAAGAATAGATTACCCAGTGTGTTTGTGAATTCCATGTGATATTGTGCTGAAAAACAAATAAGTTACTGTTAGAAAGTCTGAAGAATAATGCTCTGTCTTGCATTACAAGCTGAGTTAGGTAACCCCCTAGGAATTTCCTATATTTAAAACACTGACTTATGGATCCTGATAATTTTCTTTCACCTTTGACCTTATAGATTATGTTTTCAAATGACAGACAGTATTTAAGGTCTAGGTGATGATGATGAAATTAGATGTGACATGAAGTTTGTTGCTTCTCTTCAGTTGATTCTGTCTACTTGGCCCCACAAGAAGAGAAATCTTGATTATGTCAGTGCTGCTGCTTAAATACTAGTCTGGGACTATTGTGCTGAACCGTGACAAATTGGACTGCCCATAATTTTCAATCATGCCTGATTCCAGTATTGTTGTACGAACACGGGTTACATTATCTTAGTGCAACCACCTGGCTCACTACAATGCAAAGCTGCTGTTGCAGCAAAGACAGCAAGAAGGCCTGCTGGTGAAAGGCTTTTAGAAACAGACAGTAAGGAGGAAAGCAAGGAGTCATGATTATGAAGGTGACTGTCTTTGGGGAACATTATCTGTCACCAAGCATTGCTATTAAAAGTAAATCTTCTCTCTGTGAAGCATCTATCTATGAATGTCTGGAACATAATTCATTCAGTTTATTTCATGCTTTTGCCAAATCATAGACTCGTGTTTCTCTCTTTCCCTCCAGATAAAACAGTGTTGGTTAAATGACAAAACTTTGGGTGATATGTGGCATGGTGAGATAGTAAGCAATAAACTGCAGTGAAAGAAAAGACTGAAAAGAATCTTAGGCAATAGCAGCAGTACAAGCGAGGGCGTGGAGTCAAGTAGACCTGGTTTAATGCCAGCTCCTTTTACAATTGATGTTTAAACTTTAGCAAATTTCAATAAACCTTGGTTTCTTATTCATAAAATGGTGGGTTGATTATGCCTTGAATCTTTTTATTGGTTTAGGAACTATGGAGAAAGGTTACCATGAACTGGGTAATGAATAAGCTGCTTCAATAGATATACTTTATTTCAAACAAAATATAATTTGACAGACATGTGCAGAGTGGCTTTAGACATACAAGTCTTGCTTGACACCTAATAGGATACACTGAGCAGCCCAGGAAAGAACATGTCTTTCAAGAGTAGACTGGAGAATTTGTTTTGGAGGTTCTAGCAGGGGGACAAGTGCAGCTACTTTTATACACTTGACTGAAGACTAGTCTTCTATTTGGGGAAGGGAGTCCTCTCCAACCAGCGTGCAGCTTTGGGAGAAATGCACATGGAGTGGTGAGGGACGAAGGGGACACCTGCCTATCCACCTAGATCAGCTGAATCAACCCTGATGATCAGTGGGGTGACAGATGTAGCAGTCAGATTGCCCTCACTTCCAATAAAAAATAAGTAACAAAAGTAGACTCGATAAGCAAGGGACACCCTGAAGAATTTATACTTAGGTGTTGTTCAGGATCCAGGCAATGAAATACCATCAACATCAACTACTTTGCTTCTACTTTAAAATCATGTCATTTGTGGTGATGTCTTTAAACATTATTTTTTGTGCTAATTCAATGTTCAACAAACTTAATCTGAAAATTTTCTTTCTTTGTAGGTCTAGTTATCTGACAGTTCTAGTTCCTGTTATATTTTTTCATTACAAACTAAAATTGTGAATTTGGTTAGTTAAAGTCAATTGAGTAACTAATTTCTTCACAGTGTACTATGTTTTTTTAAAAAACAGGATCTCAATAAGTTTCTGAGGCTGGCCTTGAACCTGAGGCTGTAATGGTGACTGAAACGATTCTAGTGAGGTGTAGCCATGGGTTCTTGTTCTGAGCTATGAGTAGAAAATAATAGCTCAAACTCCTATGAGCTTAAGCAATTTTTTTTTTATTATTATTACAAAGACAGTAAGATAGGACAGAGTTAATAAAGCCCTATATAAGAGATAGTCTAGAGGGTGACTTGTAAAGAAGTCACCCAAGATTTTTCTGGACCCAGGACATTTTATACCAAGTCTTCTGACCAGACTAGATCCGCCCTTTCTCCAGGGCAGGTCTTTTGATGTGGGTATTACTCCTGTAGACCTGTCCTATCTCTGGCACAGACTCCCAGCCTTTTGTTACACCACAAAATGTGTTAGTTGGTTATAGGCACCTGGGATCTCTTGAAGGCTCCTGGCATCCACCCACATCCTTGGGGAAGTTTGCTTTTTTAGAAATGTGAAAGACCCTGGGTTTCCTCTATTCTCTTGCTAATCACCCTTGAAACTCTGCAGGGTCCTTTCCCTGAAGCTTCTGGCTTTCCAAGTTATTTTTAAAAACATTTTGAAGCCCTTTTCCAATACTGGTACATAATACATTTTGAAGCCCTTTCCCAATAATCCTCCTGTCTCAGCTTCCCAAATACTGGAATTACAGGTGGATACCACTATGCCTGGCTCACAGTATACTATTGAAATATTTCCAAGCCCGAAAAATGTGAGCCGAACTTTGCATTAATTTTTCAGCATTTATATTTTCATATCATATTTAGGGGAACAGCCTTCTGGCTTCTTTAAACCATGGCCCTTAGGGCTGGGCGTGGTGGTACAAGCTTGTAATCCCAGCATTTGGGAGGCAGAGACCAAAAGAATGTGGATAGCTTCAGCTACTTAGTGAGGGCCTTTGCAACTCAGTGAGACCCTGTTAAAAATTAAAAGGCCCCCTGCATGCCAAATTTACTGCGAGACGAAATTTGAAGCACCTTCATCAATTTTGTTTATTTTTGAGAACTGAAGATGATGTGAGTCTATGCCGGGCGTGGTGGCCCATGCTTGTAATCCTTGTACTTGCGGAGACAGGAGGATGGCGCAGGTTGGAAGCCAGCCACGCTGGCTTAAGAGACCCTGTTTCCAAATAAAAATATTTAAAAAATGTCTGTCTGGGAATGTAGCTGGGAGGTAAAAGGGCTTCCAGGAACCCCAGTACCACCAAAAAAAAAAAAAAAAAAAAAGATGGTGTGAGTCAACTGTAACTTAACAGATATATTTACAAAGCTTAGCCATAGTCTTTTGAATTTAAAGAAGGTACTCTGTGTATTTTATTTAGGACAAGTTATTGAATAGTGTAATAGTACAATCATTAATTACAGATATATTTTATGTATGGAATGCATAATATATATCAGGCACAGTTTAAGGTACCCTGCATATATAACTTCTGAATCCTCAAAGCAACCCTCTGGAGTTGTCTTAGACTCCCTTGTAGGTAACTGGATTATACTAAAGTTAAGGTAACTGACACAATTTTTATAGGTTAAAATTACTATACATAGTTCATTCCACAGATGGACTTTTTTCCCAGAGTCTGGCAAAGACCCTGTGGCATCAACACTCTAGAAGACTGTGTTACGTTTGGGGGTGTTATAGAGGTTTCAACATAGAGGTTACATCACATTGCTCTGACATCCAGGAGTACATCTGCATTATTGACAATAAAAAATGTTTTTACAAAAAAAGACACAAAAAACTCTGTAATCTCCATTTCTCCCTAGGTATCACTTTTCTCTTTAAGTGTAACTAATTTGTAACAAGTTAAAACAAAATTGTTAAATTGGGGTTCAAGGATGGCACATTAAGGGAGTATCAGATAGCTATTAAAATAATTGTATTCGTGGATTTTATTGTTCTTACCCTGTTTTGCAAATTTTTTTTTTGTGTGTGGTACTGGAGATGGGACCTAGGGGAATCTGTTTTGTTTTTGAATGCAATGAAAATATGAAGGCAGGAGCTTCAGAAGTCATTCTAGATATTGAAATGACCACAGGATATAATTCACATGCTAGAATGGTTGCGCAGATAAAAAGATGGTCTCTGAAATGTAAGCTGTAATATCAAGCCTGGATGTTTGTCATTGAGACCACTTCAGACATGATAGAATAAATGTGCATTTAATATAGCTAATTTGGGGATTTTTTATTATAAACTGTCAAATGTAATCCTAATAGTTAAGAAGATGGAGCGCGTGAGAATATTTCTAATCATATTCCCTCTAAAAAATAAAAACAGGAGACCCAGTGGTGATCTTTTTCATGTTCTTCCCACTTAACTTCTCTATTTTTTTTTGAGTGATATCCCTAATTTTAAAAATACATTTATTGGTGCATCATAATTAGACATCATAGTGAAATGCAAAGTTATATAAACATACATGTACACACCATTTGACATATTTTCCTCTGAATCCCACCTTACTCCCCCTTTTTTCTTCCACATATATGTTAGATTTGTAGTAATATCTTTATGTATGGACATTACCTTATTTGAACTGTTCCTCAATCCTTGTTTTTCCCCAGCTACCTCCCTTCCTGGTCCCCTTTCTCTAATTAACTTGTTAAACTTTTATTGATATCATATAATTATATCTCATAGTGAGGTTCAAAGAGTTCCAAACAAATATGTTTACTTAATGAAACATAAATTTGGTAGTATTTTGGCATAGTTTTGCAAAGTAGAAGCAACCTTCTGTTAAATTTCAATAAAGTAACTATGTAATATTCCCACAACTAGATAACTTGTAAAAATGAAGGAGACTCTATTAATAACTGTGCTTATATAAAGAATGAAAACCAAGGATATTTTAGGCAAATCTTGGTTAAGGTCACCCTAAGGTTTAATGATAGAAGACTGAAGAAAAAAGACCAAAACCAAGAAAGATACTGTAATAGCAATATATATGTGGGATGGCAAAGTAGAGTATGACTGATTTTTTTTTTAGTACATCTGATTTCTATTCCACAGATACTTTACAATTTCAGAAATCATATGTACAATCAAGATTAGATGTTGATAATGGTGCTCCCTATGGTTGTTATTAGTATTATAATGGCATCCCCAATTATGATCTGTTAAACTTGTTTGTATGAACACCAGGCTTCAAAAACAGAACCTAAAGAGTTTTAGAATTCTGCCAATCCTTTGTTAGAACAGTGCACCAGGGGCAGATAGAAATAAGTAAGTCTGCTAGTTATCATTTCTTTTCCCAGAAAACCATATGGGGTCTAGGTAAGCTTTAAATAGACATGCAATTCTAGTCGATGTTCAGAAGTTCTATTACTGCTCAGATCCTGAATTTCAGGTTTTTATGGCTAAAATGTGGGTTTCTTTTCTCTTGGTGGTTTACAATATTATATACTTAAGCAGAAAAATGAACAAACAAGTCTAATTTTCTCTGAAGTTTCCTAAATTAATAACGAACAAAATCATGAGAGCAGAAAATAAGAGCAAATACATTGGATGGATTCCTAGGGTATTCGATGAGTGTGGTGAGACAGCAGTTTCTTGAAAATGGACTTACTAATGAGAGTGATAAGCTTAGTGGAAATGAGAGAAAAGAATAGACTGGCTGGTGGCAAAGTCAGCTATAGCAAAACTTAAACACAGGACAAGAACCTAAACATAGGTGCTGTGTCAAAGGAAGAAGAACCACAATATGAAAATGAAATGGGGAAACATAAGAATCAAATAATTTCACTATCACAGGCACAAGCTTGAGATCAAAATAAAGTTGATAATTTTAAGTAGACCTTAATTGTATGCCCTAATGAAGAGTAATTTAAAAAAGAGAGAAAATCTTCTAAGTGCATCTCTCCATTGTGATCTCAAAACAAAAGACAATAAGAAAGGAATAAGTTGTGTGTCCCTGACAACATCAGGGGAACAGGTACCAAGCACAGAAGAGAAGCAATGCTTCTGAGAACAGTGTTTTCAGGATGAACAGCTGCCTAGAGACTCAATTTCTAATGAGAACAAAATTTCAGAAAATTGTTCACAGGATGTCACCGCACAAAGAATTTAGATGGTCTGTCATCCTAGTGAGATTAACCATGGATAAAGTGAAAACTGCTTTAAACTTTTGATTTTGTTCCCTGTAAAAATATGCTTTTTAGCTTATTTTGTTTGGCTATAAGTGGACAGAAATATTCTGCTTTTAAATAGCATGTCAGTGGCACGTTATTGCACTTCAACCTGGGAATATATACACTAGAGTAGTGAACAAGAGATGTTTATGTTTTTGTATGGCACTTGGCAAAAAAAAAAGAAAGAAAAATTAAGTTCACGATCATCTTATTTCTTGCCTTTTGAAATTTTTATTTCTTAGCTATTATATTATTCAGATATAATTTAGAAATAAGAAAGTAACATTTCATTTCTAAAGTCATTTATTTAAAAATTAAAAAAGCTTTATGAATTGTCAAACTAGAGTTAATTTATTTTAACTATCTTGAAAATTTTAATTTTTTGTTACAATGTCTACAGTCTACCAACTCCTCCCAAAAACTTACTTCAGTTTTTTAATTTTTAAATTTTTTATTGATATGCTATTTGTTACACACAAAACAGAAAGACAAAGTTCTATACATAAGAGAACAAAATATAAAAACATGACAAAACCAGTACCCAAGAGCCAGAATTATCATTTTCTTCTTAGTGTTCTTTCCCTAGCTCCCTGAAAAGATAATTGCCATCTTAGATTTTGTGTAGTAATCTTTTACTGTTTCTGAAAAACACAACTTTATTGCATATGTATATATTCCTATATAAAACATTATTAGTTTTACTTTTAATATATAGAGAAATTGAATCACATTTTATGCGGTCTTCTAGACTGAATTGTTTTCTCTCTAATCCATATTGAGAGTCATCCATATTGTTTTATGTAGTTGTAGAGCATTCATTTTCACTCTTGTAAAATCCCATCACATGCTTTTTCTGTTGAATAATTTGTTCTGGTGATTTTTTTGTTTATTATGAAGAGTGCTAGCACAAATTTTGTTGTGAGATCTTCTATTTCACATGTAAAACTATGTTTTCTATTTCTAATGGAATAAACCTAGTGAGGAGGTAGAAGGAAATAGGCAGATAGGGAAGAGGCCTCGGTAGAAAAAACTTAATTTCTTGAGGGGGACAAATATCAGCTCTTCCAAGGTTCAGAGATAAGAATGACCAAAGCTTCACAAAACCATCTGTTTACTAATCAGCAAACCCAGGAGACATCACTGGAGCAAGTCTGACACTCCTACTGAAAGGAAACCCTTCAAAGGACATGTAAATGACACTCCTACTGAAAGGATACCCCTCAAAGGAATTCAAATACCCTATGCAAATTCTGAGAGCTGCTTCCCAGAATCCCAAACTCCAAGCAATAGAGGACATGCAGACATATATAAACCCCTAGTGCAGTCACCAAGATGGTTACCCACTCTGGGAACCCCTCCCCATTGGGGAGCTTTTCTCTCTCTCACAGGTCGCATTAGCTTTGAGAGAAGATGGAGTGCAATTGAAGGCACTTGGTCCAGGCTACACTTGGGTAGTGACCTGAAGGCCTCCACTGGACATCAAGGCCGACCAGGGCCCCTAGGGGTGACCTGCACTTCCTTTTTGGCAGATTGCGTGGACTCTGGGAAAAAGCAGCTTGCAACTGAAGGCATTTGGCTTGGGATACCTTAAAGTATTGTCCTGAAGGCAGCTACTAGACACCAGAGCCCTGATAGCCCTTAGAGGTGTTCTGCCACTTTCCTTATTCGTTTCTGGCAGATCGTGTGGACTTTGGGAGAAAGCAGCTTGCAACTGAAGGCATTCAGCTTGAGATACCCTCAAGTATTGTCCTGAAGGCAGCTACTGGACTTCAGAGTTCCGATAGCCCTTTGGGTTGTTTGGCCACTTTTCCCTATTCCCTGCTGCTTCCAATAAACCTTACTTTTTACTCCTCATCCTGCGGTCTGCAGGTGTCATTCTTTCCTCACTGTAGACAAGAACCCAGTAAGGAAATGCTGAGTTTCTTCTCAAGAAACTCCATTTCATCTTAAGGAAATGCTGGGTTTCTTCTCAAGAACCCCCCCCCCCCAAACTGGCTTGAGAGAACTAGTACATGGAAACATGCTTGTATGAGGAGGTTGAGTGTGGGTTAGAAGAGGAGCCCCTGGTGCAAGCCCAGAAATTCACTTGTGAATTTTTTGCCCGATGGTGCCAATGGAGGGTCCGCTTGGACTTTCTTAGCAGTTTGGCCACTAGTATGACAAGAGGCAAAGAGAAAACGACACAGTTAAATAGTGTCCCCAGTGAAACATCAAAACCAGAATAAGACTCCCTATTACATAGAGGTACATGATATAGGATACAACTTCATTTTGTTTATACAGTTAGCCCTGTCTCAGCACCATTCACTAACTAACCCTTCTTTGCTTCAGGGCCTCTTGTACCATCTCTGTACTATGCCAAATTCCTTATAAGAGTAGCTCTGTTTTTCAAACATTTTTTCTCCAGTGGTCAGTTTGCCTATGCTTATACTATAGTAGCCATTATTCTCTTCATTGTAGTAAATGTTTATCTGAGGAAGTGTATCCTTGCCATTGAAAAGCCAGTAACTTTTAAGTGATATTCTTTTTGTTGTTGTTTTGTCTTCCTCTGAATTCTCTTAAGAAAGAAATTGGGTCTGTTTCTTCTCTGATTGAGGAATGCCACAGGCATGGAGATAATTTTCTCTCCTTTCAACAGAACTATAACAAAAAGTTTTATTTTTTAACTTAGGACTTAGGTGTTTGGTACTAAAGAGTATCAGAGTATCTATATTTCCAGAATTAGATGTCTTCCTTTGACAAGATTTTTTTTGTACTAAAAAATACCAATTGAACTAGTATCTGTTCTGTATAATTTATAGATAGTTGAGTATAATCATTTTCCTTCAGAAAAGGCCATTGAGAACAAGCTGTAAGTATTGTACCATTTACCTTGTTCTTTTTAATCCAGATAAGATCTCTCTGATATGCATGCCACTTAACCTATTGTCATTAGTTTGTCATTTCTTAGTTCAATGGTCAGCAAAGTACATCCTGCAGGCCAAATCCAGTCACTTCGTTTTTGGAAATAGAGTTTTATTATTGTTTAGTCACATCATTTAATTATGTATTATCTATGCAGTACAACTCTGGGTTTAAGTAGTTGTAATAGAAACCAAATGTCTCACAAAACCTAAAATACTATTTATTATATCTTTACAGATAATTCTTTACCTACCCAGAAACTCCAAAGGACTAAATACAAATTTGCATTTTCTATGTAGTATATGCCTAATATTTGCTTCATCTTTGTATCAACACAGTCTCAGTTCCAAGTAGTAGAGACCTAGTCCAAAATGTACAGACTAAATCAACTGACCAGTTCAGCAGTGTAAGGATACCATAAAAGGCACACATTCTTTTTCTTCCTGGCTCATACACCATGTCATAGCTTTCTTTTGTAGTTTACTGAACCTGGCAGTAAGATCATTGTTAGATGACTATGCAGACACAAGGGAAGGAGAATATTTAAATGTTGGCCTTTTTGTTTATGAGCAAGGAAAAGCTGTCACTGAGCTGTCCCTGTGGACTTTTTACCTCAAGTACAGTATATAGTACTTCATTCCTAAACCAGTGGCTGGATAGGAAAGTAAAAGTGTCATGATTGATGTAGATTTCTTTTGCAATAATGGTGTGAAACAAACATTCCCAATATTTCAGTGACTTACACTGTGAAATATTTCTCCTTCACAGGTGTGCAGGTCAGATGAGGTAGCTTTCACTTCGAAATGCAGGTCAGGCTGAGGTCCTTCCTTCATGCTCCCATTTTGGAACTAATGGTAACTGGGCCATGCTTTTCTGAAGGGGGCATATGAAATCTCCCAGAGGACAAAGCCACACAAGCCCATTCAGAGAACTAGCATACAGTATATCTGCTCTCTTTCTTTGGCCAAAGGTCACACAAACTAGTTCAGTATTAAAAGGGGAAAAAAAGACCTCCAATGTAAGGGGGAGAGATTATAAACTCTCATGACAAAGGGTATGGTTTTCTAACCCTATTGTAGGATGGATAAAGCATTGAAAACAATAAGCCAAGAACCTTTACAATTAGCTCAGAGGATTCAGTAACTCCTGAATAGGGGATAAGATCAGATCCCCAAAAGTATAGTTAGTACCTGATGTAAGTACAAAATTAAAGGTTTTTGTTATCAAGAAGAAACAAAGAAAGAATACCACTCATTCTTCTAGCAATAGCGTTCTGCCTCCCATAGCAATATTTCCAGCAAACTGTGAAGACTCAAGGGGGATGGCTTTAATACTCTCACAAATATAAATGATCTTACAATAGGAAAATAGGTAAATATTCAAAATACTTTTGGAACTATATAACTCATATTGATAACACAACTCTCTTAAGTATGCTGTGATATTCTTTTATCCATAAACAAAAGAAGTCTGCCACATTGGTCTTATCACTCAGTTCTTGTCACTTATAATTAATAAATATTTTCCACTGAACATAATCTAGAGACTCCTCTTTCCTGTTATTGTGGTCATCTTTCTTATGTAAAAGCAACTCCAGTGCCTTTCCTAATTTATAACATTGCCTATAACACTAATTTTCCCTAAATTTTATAAACTGTACTCTATTAATGATATAAACCTTGAATTTCTTTTGATCAATTGCTCTTTTTGCTAATTATTTTCTTGATTTGATCATAAGTAAAAATATAGTTCATGGCACAAACTATGAACACATTTATTAACCTTTTTTCTTGAAAGTAAGTTGATTTTGTTCTTTAAATTTCTTTATGTGTTATATGGTGTCATTAAAAAAGTTTCATTTTTTGAAGTCTATCTCTGTAATCATGCAGATAAGGAAGCATTCTTTCAAACTGTATGCGGTTAATGAGTGCATTGTTTGGGCATGCCTCTGTCCTAATTACGAGTGGGCCACTGGCCATGAGCACAGGCTGGAAGACCAGGGATGCGCACAGTGAGCTGTAGGCCAGTGGAGCATTTAGTGATGCCTGATGTACCAGGGTGGGACATAAGGAAGATGGTTTTATGGAGCTGACTATAAGGCCCCAGGGAACAATAGTAGGCTGCAAAATGGCACTAAAGGACAGCACATAGAAAATTACTAGGGAAAGACAGATGGATGGGATGTCCAATAACCAAGAAGAAATCTGTACAATTACGAGTGTGAGGGAATTGGTAGATAAAGTCCTTGAGGAAAAATTAAATAAATAATAAATAAACTGCCTACAGGAGCCAAGGCAGCCACTAGCAGCTAGAAATCATGGTTTTGAATGGTGGGTAAGTCCTGTAAAAGCTTGATTCGTAGAATGTGGCCAACGTTGAAGGTCAAACTAAACTTTCAAGTCTACATAATACTAGATTAGCCATCCTGCTGTAGGGTCATATATGACAATTTCAAGGTTTAGGGAAAAGAATCTTGTTTTCTGATATTGATCAGTGTGTTCTTACCCTGCTTTGTGTATGTGAATTTATTATTCAAATAATAACAAAAAAACATACAGACACCGGTACATACTTCAAATTGAATATGAATTTTTAAAGATGATTATCCTTTTAATATATTTATACCTGGACCCTCTGGTTTATACAACTTCTCTTATGTTCAATTAGGTAGCCGACTAAAAGTTCAGAGCACCTACTGTCACTGAGGATTTGGCTATTACATTAGTTATATACAACTACTTCATGCTCTAGAGTAGGCATGTGCAGAAATCATGACTCTCTTCAAACCTCATAGAACATAAAAGAAAATTAACAGCCAAAGTAAAGAAATTCAGAGAAGAAAGATACGAGGTCAGTAGTCTTCTTGCTGCTAAATTATATTATATTGCAATATGGATTATTTTAGAGATGTTCTTCTGGCTTAGGGAGAGTATTAGTTTGCTGGTGTTGCTATACTAAACTGAGTGGTTTAAAAAACAGAAATGTATTGTCTCACAATCCTGCAGGACAGAAGTCCAAGATCACAGTGTTAGCAGAGCTAGTTTCTTTTGGGGTTTTTGGAGAATCTTTTCTGTTCCTCTCTGAAAGCTTCTGATATTTTGCTGGCAATCTTTCTTTGACATTCCTTAGCTTATAAATATATCACTCCTATATATCTGCTTTTATCTTCACAGGGTGTTAGGAATTTAACAGATCTTTGTGGGGGACACAATTCAACCCTTGATGGGTGCAAGAGACCAAGGAATAAGTCAAGTACATTTTATTGCATGTGTTTTAGTGACTACCTCCACTGTCCATGTATTAATGGTGAGAAAATTGAGGTCAAGAAGGGAGAAATTACTTTCCCAAGAAAGAATTAGAATTAGGATAGTGGCAGATGGGTCTTGGCCAGAAGCAGGTGTCTTGATCTCCAGTAAGATACTTTGGGAGCTTTATTGTAAATGCCACTAAACATTATTTAACCTTCAGATTAGTGATACCAAAGTTTCAGGCTCAGTGCCTTTGAGACTGTGAAGGAGACTCTGAACACCGTCTTCAGACTATAGCTTGAATGGAATCCAACTGAGTACTACACTGATTTCAAGAATATCTTTTAATCTTATTTCTAATACTTTTTTCTACATGTTTTAGTCAAATAATCTTAACTATGTTTTGGTTCCTTCTAAAACAATTTTAAGTGGTGCAAAATTGTGTAAAATATCAAATAGACCATTTTGCTTTTAGGTTGGGGGAATATACGTATTCACTTAAAATAAAGATTTACCTCCTAATAGATTTTTCATCTGCCATAAATGAGAACTAGTAGAAAGGAAAGGTCTGTGTTCAACTGCATGACTCCAGTTGCTTGCCAGGCCCTTCATTTTTCTGCTTCTTTGGGAGGCAAGCTTGTATAATCATAAATTGATATTCCGTAAACACATTAATATGCTATCAATCTATGGAAGAGTATTAAAATAATGCAAATCAAAACCAAGTCTCTTTCCAATTTATACTGTGCATATTGAGTTATTTTGTCTAAATTTCATTGCTCTTTATATGAGATTTACATTTTCCAAGTAGTTTAACAATATGAAAACTAATATTTCACTTGAAAGTATGAAAGAACACCATTGTAGTCATTCAGATGCATGGGTGCTACATCTAGAATTTTGTTAAAATTCAGCGGTTTGGGCTGCTCTCCTCTGGCTTTGACCATTGGCCTCATCGTGGTGTAATGGCTTTCCTCTAACTTACTCCTCCACAGGAACTTTCTGGCTTTGCAAGCCTGGGGTATACAATCCAGGGCCTCTTGAAAGCTGCTTTCAGAGCTAGGACTCCTTCCAAGTCCTAGCATGACGATTTTCTCTTGCAAAGATTGTTATATCACGGTTACATTTTTATCATCACAACAACAGTGATAGTTAAAAACAGTATTCAGAGCAAGGCTTGCTCTTTTCAGCCTTTTCCTGTCTCCAAATTGCCTCTTCCAATTAGCAAAAAGGAGTTGAAAACACCATTTCCTGAAACCACCTGTGGCCTTTCTTTCTTTGAAAGACATTTCTTTCTTACAATCAAGAGTTTCTATAAGCTCCTGGACTCTTTGTGAATGGAAATTAGGTAAAATGAATTTAGATTCTTTTTTTTTTTTTTAATCTGGGGGTTGTGGTGGGTGTTAGATGCAAAAATTCCTGATTATATTTCAGTCCTCATCTTATATTCTTTTATAATGCAACCTTGTACACTTTTTATTTCCAAACATTGACATGATTGTGCTGTTGAAACATATGCTGTGAGTACTGAATTCAGAAGTCTGAGCCTTGGGTAATACTTTTAATTCCATTAGAGCTTACATTTAAATACAGGTATTGGCAAGATGGCAATTATCATTTGAACTCAGACAAGGAGGCTAATTTGATGGCTAATTTGGCATAGAAAAAATAGTTCTAAACAATCAGATTTAAACAAATCATTTGAATAAGTGGCTCACATTCTTTTGTATGCTTTTGAAGGCCTTTATAATTGGAACCATTCTGACTTATCTATTTCATCCTCCACTCTAACCCTCTAAGCTCCATAGATCAGCCATATTCTGTAATTTTATTTTGAACATACTCTGCCATTTGAGAGACTGAAGAGAAAATAGATAGTTGGCCTGCTTGTAATCCAAGTACTTGGGAAGCAGAGATAAGAGATTCTCATGTTCGAAAGCTGCTTGGAACTTAAGTGAGACCCTGTGTTTTTGTTTTTAAAGAGCTGATCATTTAGCTCAAAGGTAGAACTCCCCTGTGTTTAATGCTCAGGAGCAAAAGTAGAATCCTGACCCACAGCCTCTATAGCAATCAATCTAAGAAGTCAAACCATAGCTTCTATAGCCATTAGCCCAGAATGATAAGGACTTGATCAATGACTGGTAGCTATTCTATTTGTTCCTTTTGTTGTCCCTGATATTAACTTAGGACTAACAAGCAAAAACTAAATATGCTTCCCAAACCAATCAGATAGGACTTTATTTTTTTACATATATACTGTTCCATTCTTTAAAAAAAAAAACAAAACCTTTTTATTGCTGAGGATTGCTTTGCCTATTTTGGTTCTTTTCCATCTCCATATAAAATGCATGACTAATTTTTCTAGGTCTATGAAGAATGTTGTTGGTATTTTAATAGGAATTGCATTGAACCTATAGATCTCTTTTGGCAGGATGGTCATTTTGATGATATTTATTCTGTCTATCCATGAGCAAGGGAGATTTTTCCATCTTCCAAGGTCGTCTTCAATTCCTTTCTTTAATGTTTTATAGTTTTCTTTGTAGAGGTGTTTTATATCTTTGGTTAGGTTTATTTCTAGGTGTTTTGTTTTGAGTTTATAGTGAATGGAATAATTTTCTTTATTTATTTCATTGTGGATTCATTGTTGGCATAAATAAAAGCAACTGATTTATTTAGATTGATTTTGTATCCTGCTTCTTTCCTGACTTGGTTAATCAGTTCCAGTAGTCTTTTTGTTGAGTTGGTTGGGTCTTTTAGATAAATAATCATGTCATCTGCAAATAAGGATAGCTTTAATTCTTCTCTTCCTATTCAAATTCCTTTAATTTTCTTCTTTTGTCTTATTGCTGTGGCAAGAGTCTTGGGGACTATATTGAAAAGTAGTGGTGATAGTGGGCATCATTGTCTTATTCCTAATTTTAAAGGAAATTCTTGCATTTTTTCCCCTATTCAGTATGATGTTGGCTTTGGGTTTACTGTATATTGTCTTAATGATGTTGAAATATATTCCTTCTATTCCAATTTTCTGCATTGTTTTTTAACATAAATGGGTTTTGGATTTTTGTTAAATGCTTTTTCAGCATCTATTGATATGATCATGTGGTTATTGTTCTTGGTTCTATTTATGTGGTGAATAACATGTATTGATTTGTGTATGTTGAACCAGCCTTGCTTTTCTGGGATGAAACCAACATGGTCATGGTGTACAATTTGCTTTATATGGTTTTGAATGTGTATAGCTAGTATTTTGTTTAGGATTTTTGCATCTATCTTCATTAAGGATATTGGTCTGTAATTTTCCTTTCTTGAGATATCTGTATTTGCTTTGGAGATTAATGTGATACTGGTCTCAAAGAAGGAATTTAGGAGTATTTCCTCTCTTTCAATTTCCCAGAACAATTTGTGAAATATTGGGATTCGTTCTTCACTGAAGGTTTTGTAGACTTTGGCTGGAAACCCATCAGGGCCTGGGGTTTTATTTGATGGCAGATTTGTATTGCTGTTTCTATTTCTTTGCTTGCTATTGTTTGGTTTGGGCATGTTATGTCCTCTTGGTTCAGTTTAGGTAGGTTATATGTGCTTAGAAATATATCAATTTCTTCTTTGTTTTCCAGTCTATCAGAGTATAAATGTTAAAATAGTTTTTGATAATCCTTTGAATTTCCTCACAGTCTGTGGTGATGTCTCCTTTTCCATTTCTGATTTTAATAATTTGAGATGATTCTTTCTTTTGGTTAGGTTGTCCAGGGGTTTGTCAATCTTATTAATCTTTTCAAAGAACCAGCTTTTTGTTTTGTTGATTATTTGAATTGAATTGTTCTTTTGTTCTCTATTTCATTTATTTCTGTTCTGACTTTAGTAATTTCCTGCCTTCTGCTGGCTTTGGGATTATACTGTTGCAGTTTTTCTAGGTCCTTAAGAAGTGTCACTAGGATATTTAATTGGAGACTCTCTGTTCTTCTTATGTGGGCACTCAATGGCATAAACTTTTCTCTTAACACTGACTTCAACGTGACCCCTAAATTTTGGTAAGTTATTTTTCTATTTTATTTATTTATTTATTTATTTATTTATTTATTTATTTAATATTGGTGCATTGTAATCATATATCACATTGGAATACAAGACTTGAGAGGCCTAACCCCTCAGCATGCTCTTCTCCCAGCCTCGGAGGCCCATGCACTGGCCTTGTCTCGTGGCAGGCTCCGATGCTGGCTGCTGGCCCCAGCATCAGCCTCACCCCTTGGCAGGCTCCGATCCCAGCCTCGGAGGTCCCAGCACTGGCCTTGCCTCACGGCAGGCTCAGATGCCAGCCATTGGCCCCAGCACCGGCCTAACCCCTCAGCAGGCTCTTAGCCTGGCCTCGGAGGCCCCAGCACCGGCCTTGCCTTACAGCAGGCTCTGATGCTGGCCTCACTGGCCCCAGCACCAGCCTAATCCCTTGGCAGTCTCCGATCCCAGACTGGGAGGCCTCAGTAGCGGTCTTGCCTCACAGAAGGCACCAATGCAGGCCGCTGGTCCCGGCACCGGCCTAAACCCTCAGCAGGCTCCAATCCCAGCCTCAGAGGCCCCAGCACCGGCCTTGCCTCATAGCAGTCTCTGATCCCAGCCACGCTGGCCCTGGCACAGGCCTAACCCCTTGGCAGGCTCTGATCTCAGCCTCGGAGGTCCCAGCACCCACCTTGCCTCATGGCAGGCTCTGATGAAGGCCTTGCTGGACCCAGCACCAGTCTAACCCCTCAGCAGGCTCCGATCCTGTCCTTGGTGGCCCCTGTAGTGGCCTTGCCTCACAGCAGGCTCCAATCCTAGCCTTGCTGGCCCCAGCACCGGCCTAACCCCTTGGCAGGCTCTGATCCTGGCCTTGGAGGCTCCAGCACTGACTTTGCCTCAAGGCAGGCTCCAATCCCAGCTTTGCTGTGTCCGTCGCCGGCCTCACCCCTCGGCAGGCTCCAATCCAAGCACCCTCTTCGCCCAACCCATTGTCCCACATTCTCGAGGGTGCATGGTGGTAGCATTCTGCCTCTCGGGATATTATTTAAAAGGTTCCAGGTGTAATGCATCAGTTCTCTGCCTCCCCTGAGTACTGGCCACTGCCATTGCCACTGCCTCCACCATTTCAAATCTTTCCCAAGCTCTTTTTCCACTCTGAATGTTGTCCAGTGTTCCTAAGCATGCGTGACAGTATCATTTGACATTTGGTGTAATTTCTCCAAAAAAATAAGGTTGATAGGATCCGATTTCTGCTTCTACTGAATACAAGTCACCACCGCCATCGCGGAGACCACTTTCAACACCACCTTTCTCCTTGGTCTCCGCTAAACTCTCTCCTTACAGGTGATGTCCAAGATTCTTAACAATATAGAGAAACAGCAGTCCTCCTTCACAGGAAATTTTTCCATAAGTTCCAGTGCATTTGGATAAGTTTTGTCTGCATCTCCAGTATCCTGTCATCTGCCACGGCCTTCTTAAGCCCTTTTTGATAGTTTTCTTTTTTCTTTTTCTATTTTCAATAATAGAAGACAGTATTTGTGGTTTGAGGAGGTAGTGGGATCAGGCACTCAGTAGCACTGTGACCCGGCCCGGTTTCCCCATGGGTCCAGAGTGCTCTGCATTACTCTGCCCAGGGCCCAGAGTCCCGCGACCCAGGCTCCGACTGGCATGCCCCGCTCGACCCCTTCCCGGGACCCAGGGTCTTACTGCGCCCAGTTTCTCCAGTGGTCTGGCACGCTATGCGTGGTCCGGCCCGGGGCCCAGAGTCCCGCGACCTGGGCCCCCGCTGGCATGCCCTGCGCGACCCCTGCCCAGGACCCAGGGTCTTACTGTGCTTGATTTCTCCAGGGGTCTGGCGTGTTACATGTGATCTGGCCCGGGGCCCAGAGTCCTGCGACCCGGGCCCTGGCTGGCGTCTCTATTTTCTCTTAATTCCAGAAATTTCTTTATTTCTTCCCTAATTTCTGATTTTACCAGTCATTGTTCAATGGTGTATCATTCAATCTTCATCCTTTTAAATAGTTTCTTTTGGGTTTCCTGTTGTTGATTTCCACTTTCATTTCATTATGGTCTTAAAAGATGCAGGGAATTATAATACATCTTTTGAATTTGCTGGTCCTTGCTCTGTGGCCCAGGATGTGATCTATTTTAGAAACAGTTCTGCAGACTGCTGAGAAGAATGTGTATTCTGTTGTTCCTAGTTGAGATAGTCTGTATATGTCTACTAGGCCTATTTGGTTTATCGTTTTCTTTAATTCTGAAGAGTCTTTACCCATCTTTTGCTTTGAAGATTGATCTAGTGGTGTGAAATGTGTGTTGAAATCTCCCAATATTATTGTATTTGCGTCTATTTGAGATCTGATGAACATTTACTATCATTATATCTTCTTGGTGGATTGTTCCTTTTAACAAAAGGAAGTGCCCTGCTTTGTCTCTCCTGATGTGTTTTAGCTTAAAGTCTGTTTTGTTGAATATCAGATTTGCTACCTCAGCCTGTCTTTGGTCTCCATTAGCATGATATATCTTTTTCCATCCTTTCACATTCAGTCTGTGAATGTCTCTGACTGTAAGGTGAGTTTTTTGCAAAGAGCATATATTTAGATTATATTTTTTAATCCACATTGCCAGTTTATGTCTTTTGATTGGTGAGTTAAGTCCTTTGATGTTCAGAGTTATTATTGAAATATGATTTTTTTCCTGTCATTTTCTGTTCTGTCTTCTGTTTGGTATCCTGTTATTTCTTCTTTACTTAGATGCCCTGATGATAAATTTATTTTCTTCTCTGTTTCTGAAGTCTGCTTCTTTGTTCTTCTTTATGGTTTATTTCTTTAAATATTTTCTCTAGTGTTGGCTTTGAATTCATAATTTTTTGAGATTCTGCTTATCTTGAAACACTTTTGTTCCTCCATCAATTTTGAATAATAGTTTTGCTAGACATAGCAGTTTTTGTTGGAAGTTGTTTTCTTCCAGGGTCTGGATCACATCGTCATCACAATCCTGGACTTCAAATTATACTATAGAGCAGTAATAGTAAAAAAAAGCATGGTATTAGCACAACAAAAGGCAGACTGGCCAGTGGAATTGAATAGAAGATACAGAAACAAATCCACACACCTATAGTCAATTGACCTTTGACAAAGTGGTCAAACTCTTACGCTGGAGAAAAGACAGCCTCTTCAACAAATGGTGCTGGGAGAACTGGCTATCCATTTGTAGAAAGATGGAACTAAATCCTTACCTCTCACTATGCATAGGAATCAACTCAAAATAGATCAAAGACTTAGATATTAGACCAGAGACGTGAAGTTATTAGAGGAGGATATATGCTCAACACTTCCACATATAGGGACAGGCAGTAACTTTCTGAACAAGACCTCCAAAGCACAGGAAATTAAAGCAATAATTAACAAGTAGGATGGCATCAAACTAAAAGTTTCTTCTCATCAAAAGGAACCATCAAGAACCTAAAGAGAAAGCCTAAAAAATGGGAGATCTTTACCAGCCACTACTCAGGTACAAGGCTAATATCCAAAATAGACAAAGAGCTCAAAGACTCTACACTAGCAAAACAAACAACCCAATCCAGAAGTGGGCAACTGAACTGAATAGACACTTTATAAAAGAACACAAATGGCCAATGAATCCATGAAAAGAGGTTCAACATCATTAACAATCAGGGAGATGCAAATCAATACTATGCTGAGATTCTATCTAACCCCAATCAGAGTGGTAAGCATAAAGTAGTCAAATAACAACAAATACTGGCGAGGATGTAGGGAAAGAGGAACTCTTTTACACTGTTGGTGGGAGTGCAAAGTAGTTCAGCCACTATGGAAATCAGTGTGAAAATTCCTTAGAAAACTGGGAATAGATCTGGCTATACATTTCCTGGATATTTGTCCAAAAGGGTTAAATCAGAGAACTACAATAACATATGCATACCCAAGTTCATAGCAGCACCATTTGTAATAGCCAAAATATGGAACCAACCTAGGTCTCCATCAACAGATGAATGGATTGAAAAATTATGGGAAATACACATAATGGAATTCTACTTAGCTGTAAAGAAGAACAAAATTGTGTCATTTGCAAGAAGATGTAAAGACCTGGAGAACATTGTATTAAGTGAGACCAGCTAAGCACAGAAAGAGAAGGGACTTATGTTTTCTCTAATATGCTCAAACTAGGGAGCATTGGCAATATCAGAGGGACTCCTGACAATGGGGGAGAAACCTCACCAAAGCTAGAATGGAAGGATAGGAGAAAAGGCTGATGAATTGATTAATTAAGGAGCTACATCTGAATTTGTGTAAAAATATAAAGCATGGTTAACCTGGACACTCATTGTTGGCAGGGGGAAAGTGGAAGTCAGGGGGGAGAGGGTACCAATCATAGTCTGAATGTATGCCATTTTCAATATGTTCCACATTAAAATAAAAAATAAATTAAAAAATTTATTTATTTTTCTCTAGTATTGCAGCCACATAATCCAAAACATAAAATGGATATAACAAGCTCTTCTTTGTTATCTCTTCTGCCTCATAGCTTCCACTTTATTACATTTTAGATTATCTGTGTTCCTTAAATTAGTGTATACACATAATTTTAAAAACACATTTTGTAGGGAATAAGGAATATTTTATTTTCTCAAGGCATGGAGTTTATCTTCTAGTAGCTAGAACTCCATGTTCCCTTGCATTCATCTCAATGTCTGAGGTTGTTTGATCCTCAGTTTTACCAACCATGTTATAGATGTCTATTGATTCTTTGCCATTTCATGTGAGAATCTTGGCTTTTGCTTGAACTTTGTGTTCAGTATTATTATACTGTCCTGATATTTTTCTGCCATCATTGACTGAATTTCTTCTTTGTAAGATATTTTGAGTATTATTGACCAGTTTTTCAAGCCATAATGTTAGTGAGACCTCCACCTTTGGATCTTGCTAAAATGGATATTCTGATTTAGTGGTTTAGGTTATGGTCACAATCTGAGTTTCTTAGTTTCCAGTTTCCAGTGCTACTCCCTGACATTATACTCTCTGAGTAACACAAAGTAACTGTTTTCTAAAATGACACAATATTAAGAAATCACCTGAGGATTTGGATATAACTGTATCTATATTTATCAGTACATTTATATATCTACATAGATATCTGTCATTGATAGATATGTGCACATATGTATGTTAATTTCTTAGAGTTTTGATCAGTCCTGTATAAACATAGTTTTAAAGTCTTCTAGGGGATTCTTAGAATCAAATGTCTTACAGAACCATTAAACTAGAAAAGTATCTGCTTATCTAATGATTGTCTGGTTTCAGATCTTCCCAGTCCATGTCATCATGCTGACCTGCTTTGTGTCATTATACCCATACCACACACAAACAATCCTTTCTTTCTCTTTCTGTTACACACACACACACACACACACACACACACACACACAATGGTACATAGCCACTGTTTTGTTTTTTGTTTTTTGGGTTTTTTTTTTTTGTTTTTGTTTTTTTTGGTGGTACTGGGGTTCCTGGAAGCCTTTCTACCTCCGGGCTACACTCCCAGCAGACCTATTTTATATTTTTATTTGGAAACAGGGTCTCTTAAGCCAGTGCAGCTGGCTTCGAACCAGCATGATCCTCCAGTCTCTGCCTCCCAAGTGCAGGGATTACAAGTGTGGGCCACCATGCCCAACTAACCACTGTTTTTATTTTATCATAGACTCTGGTTCATTACTTGATTTTTTTAATTAAACTATCTTATAACAGTATTATTTATTTATTTTTTGTGGTACTGAGGGTGGAACCCAGGGGCTTTTCTATCTCTGGGCTATACTCCAGACCTATTTTATACTTTATTTGGAAACAAGGTCTCACTAAGTTGCTTAGAGCCTCACTAAGTAGCTGAGGCTGGCTTCAAACCTGTGCGATCCTCCTGTCTCAGCCTCCCAAGCACTGGGATTATAAGTGTGTTCCACCACACCTGGATGATAGGATTATTTTTAAATGTAACATGTAATGAAACTTGGTTTCATAAAACACCAGAAAGCCACTGAAAATATTGAAGTATTATGAAAGCAAGGTTGAAATGTGGACATTATAAGGCATACCCATGGATCTATCATTGTGCTTTTCAAAATTAAAGTGCTCTGTTTGCCTAATTTATATTCTGAGATATATTTATTGATATATCTCAGGAATATTATTCCTGAGGAAAAGTAAAATGTATTAGACACCATGTGAAAAACCCAATGTGAGGCTTGATTGACTTAGTGAAATTCAAGCAACAATAACTTTTTGAGCACCTAACAGAAATTGTGGCCTTAAGTTTCTATGTAACTTGTAATATTATTAAAGATATTTAATCCTTGGCTTCAATAAATTTTATTATATACATTGTTGAACATATTAGTGGGTAAATGCTAAAGAATTTCTAACTTCTACATTCAGGAAGATATATTGACTTCATGAAAGTCACGATAAGCATCTGCAAATTAGAATATATGAAGTTCTAACACATCTAATTATCTGATCTCAGTTTTTCTTTTATTATTCAAGAAACTATGACTCAAAAAGTTAGTTTTTGTGTAGAATCATTTTCAAACACTTAAAATAAGACTCTAAGCTGGTTTTTTGGAAGCCAATGCCAGATTTCTAATGGCTATTTTCTAAGATTAAAAAAAATCTCTATAAATTTTTAAATTAAAACTTTTAACAGATAGTACATAAGTGATGTTTTATGCAATATAGACAAGACCTTTTAATACTAAAACTTTAAAAAACAAGTTACACTAAATGGTAATCACACATGAGATGTGGATAACTTTATTTCTAAAATGTCTAATTTATATTTTCATGTTATACTGTTTCTTTTTCTTCAGATCAGGAGATTAAACTCAGGGCTTTGTGCATGCTAGGCAAGTCTTCTAACATTGATTTGTACCCCAGCTATTTATATTCTATTTTGTGTTTTGAAATAGAATCTCACAAATTGCCCAGGTTAGCCTTGAACTTTTGATTTTCTTGCCTCAGCCTTTCAAGTAGTTGCAATTATAGGTATATACCACCACTACCAGCTATTATGATATATTTATTAAAATATCTTAAACTTATATACTTTATCAACACCACTCAGATTGTGTGGAAATTTCAGATGTATGCATTATTAACCCTAAATGTACTAGCAATTTAAATTTTACAATATTCTATTCATATTGTGCATATAAAAATATAAAAGAAAATCTGAATTCACAAAAGAAAAGCTTTAGGGCTTAATTACAGCAGCTTTAACATAGTACTAATTATTTTTAGAAAAGCAAAATCCAGCTTATTAAGTATGTGCTTACATCATATTGACATGTTGATAGAAGAAGTCTAGTGCTTGGAACTAAATACTGAAGTATTAGTAATTATGAAGAAAGAGGATAAGAAAGCTTTGAAAGGAACACTTGGGCAATGTTCCAGAAAATTAGTTTTCAATAGCTTAATATTACAAAATTTGATTACAGTAAATAGATGGTTAATGTTCTAATTTCATAAGAGTTAGGAAATAATGCTTTCTGTACAAAACTTATTCAAAAACTAATCATGAGAACTGGAAAAATAAAAGTTTCAAAGACTATGTATTTTGATAGTTTTCCTTGAGTAGTTCAGATCAGATTTTTTTGTTTGTTTTTGGTAGGTGTTTCAGGTCAGATTTACCAGGAGGGGTACAGGGACCTGGCAAGTCTAGTTAGAAACAGACAAGTAAGGAAAGGGATCGATACTTCTTACTTTGTATCTTAACTATCTTTAGATAAAGGGCATTTTTGTCTACTATTTTACACTGTTTGTGCTGCCATAAAAGAATATCCAAAACTGGGGAATATTTTTTAGTTTTAGAAGCTGGGAAATCCAAGATCAGGGACCAGCAGGTTTGAAGTTGGTAAGTGATCGGTCTTGGCTCCCAAGATGGTATCCTGAACATTCTCCAGAGATAACAGTTTTCTTTTGTTAAAAAAAAAAAAAAAAAGGCGTCCTACAGGAAAAGCACCATTTCTCACATAGCTAAAGAGGGAAAGGGCAAAAAGAGAACCATTCTTGAAAGTCCTTCTTCTTAAAAGGCATTAAATCACAGATGAGAAGAGAGCCCTCATAGCCTCATCATTTGCCAAAGGTCCCACGTTTTAACACTGTTAAACTTCAGTTAAATTTAAAAGTATTTTGTTGTTTGGAAAGGACAAGCATTTAAACTATAGCACCTATTAAGTGTTAGAACCTAATACCAGGTTTTGTAGCTTAAGATAAAGATTCTAGTTCTGTAAAATGAATTGAACAAGAATTAGAGGGTGAACATTGGAATGTGAGTACACTTTTTTCTAAAGTCATGATAGTTTTAATTTTTTTTTTTTTGGTGGTACTGGGGTTTCTGGGAACCCTTCTACCCCCAGGCTATACTCCCAGACCTATTTTTTACTTTTTATTTGGAAACAGGGTCTCTTAAACCAGGGAGGCTGGCTTCATTCGAACCTTCGCAATCCTCCTGTCTCTGCCTCCCAAGCATGGGGATTACAAGCGTGTGCCACCACGTCCGGCTAAATTTTTTATTACTATATTATTTGGCTCCAGTTTGTTCATTATTTATAGCTAAAACATTATTTTTTAGTTTCCTAATTTATTTTACTTTAAGAGTCTTAATTCATCACAACAAATATTCCTTAATTTGATAATTTCGAAGGCCTTTTTGAAACCCAAATTCTATTATTATATAAATCACAGGTATTGTAAACCTGATTCAGAACTGTGAGCTTGTAGGCAACATACCATCAAAACTGCAATAATGGCCCATATAGTAGGAAATCATATTCATTAGTGTCTGTCACAAAAAGCCACCTTTGCTCAGAAGATAATATGGCAGGATAAAACAGATGGTACCAAAGCAGTGTGTCTGACTTTTCAACTTAGGCTCTGAAGTGAACTAGTTATGGCCTATTCTGTTTGCTTTTTATCAGTACTGGAAGTTCAAGTCCTCATGGAGATCCTTTGTGACTCAGACTTTGCCTCTAATTCTGTAGTATCCAACATATGAGTGGATCCAATCTTTGCATCTTTCTTCTTGCATCAAAGGACCTGGGAAGCATCTATTCGGAATGTAGATATCCCAGGAAGGTAGTACTTCTATCTCTCTGATTCTGTGGAAAGAAAATGTCTACCTTCAGCTGTAGCCTGGCTTCATGAAACTATCTTGCACCATAAAGACATGTTTAATTTTTCTTTGACAAATAGCTATGCATCTAGTATGGGTAGCCACCCAATTACTTACTAGGCCAATTTAAGAGGGATTGTGTGTGAAAAATAGTGCTGCCAAGTCCTGTTCCTGAAGTAGTCCTTCCTCATTTGAGAACATGAATAGGTTGTATCTGCTTGGTTATATGAAAGGGCCATGTTTCTTTCCACATTTCTTAGGGGCTTGTCTATGAAACATGTCACATGCTGACTTAATGCTTATTCAATCATAAAATTATTTTCTTTCTTTTATACTTTTATGGAAAGGGTTATATGTTGAAGGGGATTTTATTTTAAATTACATTTCCCTATATATTTTATATATTCTTGAAGATAGCACCTAAATTTTACTTCTGGCCAAGATCTCTGAGTCACAAATTTTCTATATTTCTACTTGGATACCTTGTAAATCACGTCAATTTTACAAAAGCCAAATTTCAGTTCTCAAAGTGCCCTCTGTATGATGTTCTCAGCATGCTTCTCCCAATTCAGCATAATATGCAATGATCTAATGGATCCTACTTAAAAAAAATCCTACATTTTAAAATTATATTCTAAGATTTTTGTTGTTCTTTGCTTTTTTTTCTGTATTTTAAAATTATTTTTATACTTTTATTGGTGCATTGTAGTCTCATATCACAATGCAGTTCACAGTGATAGTGATTGATGTAAATGCATACAGCACTTGAGGAATTTTCCTCCTGGCTCTCTTTCCGCTTTGTTCCCTTGCCCATACATGATATTGAGGTTGGCCTTGGTATGCTCACATATGTACATAGTGAAAATGAAAGTGTTTCCGTCATTAATTCTTCCCTCTACACCCCAACTTCTGCTGGGCCTCCTCCCTCACTCCACTGGGGTTTGTTCTCCATTATCTAGAATCCTCCTTGTATCCTGATTACTCTCTAGTTTCCACACATGAGAGAAAATATGCTGTCCTTTACTTTCTGCAATTGGCTAATCTTGCTTAACATAATATTCTCCAGGTCCATTTATTTCCTTAAAAATGACATTCTTTTGTTTTTCTCTTTATTGCTGAGTAGAATTCCATCATGTGCATATCCCATAATTTTGTAATCCATTTATCTGTTGATGGACACCTAGATTGGTTTCATAATTTGGCTATTATGAATTATACTGTTCTAAACATGGATATTCTTTCACCTTATTTTCAATCAAGGCCAATGTAATTTCGGTATACTTAACTCCATCATCTTTTACTATAATTTCATTATAGAACTATTATATACCACCAAACTTCTCTTTCTTAGTCATTTCTCCTCCCTAAACCATTATCCACAAGATTGACTTTCATAAAAAGTAAATTGATTCATTTTCTTCTTTAAAACTACAATATATTTGTAAAATATATTTAGACATAAGGTGGCTTTGTAATTTTTATTTTTGCTGAGATTAACAACTCAATTGGCTCATTAATTCATAACAAAATATTAAGAAAGCTTTGTGTGTCAAGGTGGATACTAGTTCTACTCAGAATACAAATTACTAAATATAACACTATGATATAACATTAATTTATTTTCTTTGTGAAATTATTTGATAAAATTAGATTTGAGCCGGGTGTGGTGGCACACTCTTGTAATCCCAGCATTCGAGAGGCTGAGACCGGAGGATCACGGTTCGCGGAAAGCCTCAGGTACTTAGTGAGGCCTTTCACAACTCAGTGACACCCTGTTTCAAAATAAAGAATAAAAATAGGGCAGAGGGTGTGGCTCGGATGTCAAATGCCTCTGGGTTCCATCCCCAGACCTGCAAAAAAAAAAAAAAAAAATAGAATTGATTTGTCACCTGTATTTTCAAATAAAATCGTATAATGAAAAGCAATGCATTCCATGTAATATCCTTTTGTTTATTAACCATTAATCACAGATATGACAAATGTAGCCAGGACTAGACCACTTACTATATAATTAGTCTCTTTCAGTGCTCTCTATATATCAAAAAGATTCTTTTTCCTCTAAAGAAAATAATTATTTTATAGTAAAAAGTCTATTAATGAGCATTCTGTGATATTCTCAGAATATTTATAGTATGAAAAACTAACAGTTCAATTAGTATAAACTAATCCATTAAAAGCTAAAGGAATTCATAGACTTCATGATTGCTAAAATGTGAGATTACAGAATTATTGTATTACTGAAAGATTTAAAATGTCTTAATATGTTAAATAGAAAATCAAAATATTGGGAAAATTAAAATACAAATTGTTAAATAACATTGTTTTAAAATAGCTTATGAATTTAGTCACTATAGCACCTATTAGGTCCCAGGTACTGTTCCAGGTATATCCAAACTGTTTGATCCATCAATAAACAAAATGTATCTTCTGACATTTTTTTATCTTATACATCTTAATACAGGGACTATTGTCATCTATGTTTTGTTACTATAGCAGAATACTGGAACCTGGGCAACTTGATAAAGCATAGGAAGTTATGTAACATATGGCTCTGGAGGTTGGAAGTACAAGATCAGACAGCCTTACCTGATGAGGGCCTTGTCCTGAATTATGACATATAGAAAGCAGGACAAGTAGGCACATGTGAAAAGACAAAATACAAGAAATTATCTGGTTTTGTAATAGCTGATCTTGTAGTGATGAATGCAGTACTGTCGGAGTGGTGTTATTCTCTTTATGAGGATGAAACCCTCTTGGCCCAAACACATTTTAAAGGTCCCACTACCTTTCAACATTTGTACATAGGGAATCAAATTTTAACCGAGCTTCAGAAGGGCCAACCAATATTCAAGCCATAGCAGGAAGATATATACTAAAAACAAGCATAATAAGTAAGTACTCATATTAAAGAAACATGAATAAAAGAATAATAAGGGAGGCAGAGTATGAGGTGGGGGATATAGGTAGTGTCCAATGGTAGAATTAAATAAGGTTGTTAGGGTAAGTCTTGTTGCAAGAAAGTTTGAGGAAAGGAATATTGAAAGTTTTATCTCATAGTATATCTGGAGAAGAGTGTTCTGGGCAAAGCGATAGGGTAAAGGTATGAAGTTAAGATTCTGGTCAGTATGTCAGAGGTACTATCTAGAGGCCAGTAAATCCAAAGTGGAATGAGCAGGGAAGAGACAGTAGCAGAGAAAAGGAAGTGAGAATAGAAGCAGTGAGCCATATTTTTTAAAGTCTTATCTGTCATCAAAACATTGTAAGGAGTTGAATTTTTTCTTCTCAGTAAAATAGGGATTTAAACATGTCAGAGCAGAATACATGCTCTGATGTATATTAAAGCCAGCTATTATTTAGTTGATGTGATGGCTATAGAGATGAAGGGAAGAAGTAAGACGACATATTAGAAGTTGCTTCAATAATAAAAAAAAATGGATAGCTGGCATACTAAAGGATTTGGGGAGCATAATTGTTTTCTGATTATCTTCTGAAGAGTAAGACGCAGCAATTCCTTATTGGACTTGATGTAGATTGTTAGAGGAACAAAACAACTCTGAGGATTTGGCTCGTATAATTAGAAGATTTGAGTTGCCTTGTGCGGACATGAGACGCTACAGATGGGATAGGTTTTATTCTTTATTTCATTTTGCTTTTAGTGAAGAGGATATCAGAAAATAAGTTTATTATTTCCTATATTAAAGCATTACTTTGATATATACCCAAATAGAGAACTCAAAGAGGCAGATGGAGACTTATGTCTGTAATTCGGAAAAACACAATTTGTATAGAGATTTAAAAATTGGGGGAATTATTAGATCACAGATGGTATTTAGAATTATGAAACCAGATGATGTTGTCAATGAAGTGAATATAGATATAGAAGAAAAGAGAACTAAGAACTGAGCATTGGGGTCCTCAAATATTTGCAGTTTTGGACCAATCGTAGTAGTAAGAGGATTATAGGAAGAAGAAATATTGTAAAAGTAAAAACAAAAGAGTTTAGTATTGTAAATACTTGTTTGATGTCATTTAGTGTGTGTTTTCATGTTAACTTATATGGAGAGATGATGGCTGAACTATATATATATCTGACTGAGTGGGAGCTGGAGAGCAGGGCTGCCTTCATGATGTCTTGTACTTAAGCATTCAGAGGTGATTTAGTGCTGTCATCACCTAAAAATACTTGAATACTTAAAATAGTTCTTAAGTTAAAAAAAATTTAAACTATTAAAATTATTTGTTTAAAATAATTAAAAGAGCTGGGCGTGGTGGCGTACACTTTTAATCCCCATCCTTGGGAGGCGGAGACAGGAAGATTGCACAGGTTCAAAGCCAGCCTTGCTGGCATAAGAGACCCTGTTTCCAAATAAAAATATAAAAAATAGGTCTGGGAGTGTAGCCCAGAGGTTGAAGAGCTACCAGGAACCCCAGTACCACAAAAATTAAAATAATTAAAATATTAAATATAAATATATAAAATAATGAAATATTAAACATTAAAATATTTTTAAAACTAGTTTTTAAGTTTTAAAAATTTTAAAAATGTTTAAATAGTTAAAATAGTTCTTATATTTTTATTTTACCCTGTATCCTACAAATTATGTAACTATTCCAGGTGTTTGATAGAAAAATGAGTGATATTTTGTCTTATTTTAAAGTTATATGCTTGGATATGTGATGTATGATATAGAGACAACTTATTTACAGGGGAAAATTTATGATTTCCTGTTTAAATTCTCTTTTTTCTTTATCATCTTCTACACCTAATTTATTTGTCCTTTTCAAAAAGAGAAAGTTCCATTATAATCCATATAAATAGCCAAATACAGAATACAGTGAACTCTACTAAACAACAGAAAACAGCATGAATAGAAAGAAAAGTACAGGGAGCATTTGTGTCTATGTAACAAATGTTAGGACAAATACTATGGAGATAAGGATGAGGGACTTGTTTGAATCCTGTTAAATCAACAAAGTAACAAACAATCATACACACAAAAAAGCCTTTTTAATAAAATCCTCACTAACTATACACAGAAACTAGATCATATTAAGAAATTAACATTACTTTTCAAGTGTTTGATAATAGTACTGTGGTACTGTATTTTTCCTTTTATAAAATAAAAAGGAAAACCTTTAAAATATAGTTCTAATACATTATGTTATTAAAGGACAAAGTTATATTCAGAATTGCTTAGTTATCTAGGAAAAGGGTAAGTTTTTAGAAAAACTTCACTGACCTAATTTTCTTTATTTTTAAAAATTTTATTGGTGCATTGTAGTCATAAAATTTAATGGAGTACAAGATGGTAGAGGCATACATGCACACAACACCCAATTAGCCCTTACCCAATTCCCGCCCCATTTCTCCCCCTTTCTCCTTCTCATGTTTGGCTTAGTGATTGACTTTGATATCTTTGTTAATGTACATCATGGGCATTAGAGGATTTCCTCCCTCCCCCATTCCCTTCAGTTAGATAGTCTTATTTGTTCATCTATAGTATCTCCTTTTTCTAGAGTTCTTTCTATGACACATTTTTCCCTAGTTTCCACATATTAGAAAGAGCATCCGATTTCTTATTTTTTGTTACTAATCTCACTTAGAATAATGTTCCATCCATTTCCCTGTAAATGACATAATTTGGTTCTTCTTTATGGATGAATACAATTCCATTGTGTACATATATCACAGTTTTGTAATCCATTCATTTGTTGATGGACGTCTTGGCTGATTCCATAGTTTGGCAATTGTGAATTGTGTGGCTATGAACATAGATACACATGCACTAGTTTTCTAGTTTGGTTTCCATTCTTTTGGGTAGATACCCAGAAGTAGTATTGTTGGATCTTATGGTAAGATTGTTCTCATTCTTTTGAGGATCCTCCATACTGTTTCCAAAGTGGTCGCATTAATTTGCAATCCCACCAACAGTGTATTAGAGTTCCCACTTCTCCACATTCTCACCAACATTTGTTGTTGATTGATTGTGCTTTGAATGATTACCATTCTAGTTGGAGTTAAGTGAAATCTCAGAGAATTTTTTTTTTTTTTTGATCTGGGGACAGAACCCATATACATCCAAGTTACACCCCGTCCTGTTTTTTATTCTTTATTTTGAAACAGGGTCTCACTAAATTGTGGAGGGCATCACGAAGTAGCTGAGGCTGCCTGCCAACAGAGATCCTCCAGGCTCAGCCTTCCTAATGCTGGCATTACAATTGTGCGCCACCATGCCAGGCTTCAGAGTACTTTTGATTTGCTCCTCTCTGATTGCTTATGATGTTGAACATTTTTTTCATGTATTTATTGGCCATTTGAATTTCTTCTTTTGTGAAGAGGTTATATAGTTCTCTTGCCCATTTTTTTGTTGGATAATTTTGTTGTTTTCTTGGTGCTGACTTTCTTGAGTTCTCTGCATAGTCTAGATATTATTCCTCTATCAGAGGAGTAGGTGGCAAAAATCTCCCATTCTGTTGGCTCTCAGTTGAGGTTCTTGATAGTTTCTTTGCTGTACAGAAGCAGACCCATATATTGATCCACCTTTTAGTTTGTTATGCCTTTGGAGTCTTATTAAGAAAGTTATCAGTACCTATGTGCTGCAGTGTTGGACCTTTGCCCTCTTCAAAGAGCCTCAAGGTCTCTGATATAATTTCCAAGACTCTGATCCATCTTGAATTGACTCTTGTGCAAGGTGAGAAAGTGGGGTTTATTTCCATTTTTCTGCATATGGGTAACCAGTTTTGCCAACACCATTTATTGAACAGACTTTCTTCCAGTGTATGTTTTATGGCCTCTTTGTCAAATGTCAATTGGCTGTAAGTGTGTGGATTTATTTTTGAGTCTTCTATTCTGCTCCATTGTTCTATGTATCTATTTTTGTGTCCTTCCTTCCCATGCTGTTTTTATTACTATGGCTTTGTAGTACTGTTTAATGTCAGATATTGTGATTCCTCCTGCATATTTTTTTTTTTTTTGTTGCTGCTGAGAATGACTTTGGCTATTCTGGGATTTTTGTTGTTCCAAATGAATATAAGAACAGATATTTTTATGTCTGTAATAAGTGACCTTGGTAATATAATGGATATTGCTTTAAATCTATTGATCACTTTTGGAAGTACAGCCATTTTGGTAACATTTATTCTGCCATTCTGCCCATTTTGAACATGAAAGACCTTTCTGTCTTCTAAGATCTTTATGGTTTCTTTTTTAGTGTTTTATAATTTTCTTTGTAGAGGTCTTTTATTCCTTGCTCTTTAGTTAAGTTTATTCCTAAGTTTTTTTTTCTTTTTTTTTGTGGGATATCCTGAGTGAAAGTGTTTTTATGAATTTCTTTTTCAGTGGATTTATGGTTGGTATATAGAAAAGGTTTCAATTTTTTTTTTGTTTTTTGGTGGTACTGGGGTGGAACCCAGGGGATTTTCTACCTCTGGGCTATACTCCCAGACCTATTTTATATTTTACTTGGAAACAGGGTCTTACTAAGTTGCTGAGAGCCTCACTCAGTAGCTGAGGCTGGCTTCGAACCTATGTGATCCTCATGCCTCAGCCTCTCAAGCAAGGGGATTACAAATGTGCGCCACCAGGCCCAGCAAATTTTCAATTTTTTAAATATTGATTTTGTATCCAGACACTTTTCTGGATTTGTTGATAAATTCAATAAGCCTTTTGGTTGAGTTTGTTGGGTATTCTAAGTATAGTATGTTGTCATCTGCAAATAGTGAATGTTTGAGTTCTTTTTCTATTTGTACTCCTTTGATTTCCTTTTCTTACCATATTACTCTGGCTAGAGCAAATGCTTTTTCAGCATCTATTGAAGTGATCATATGATTTTTTGTCTTTGGTTCTGTTTATGTGATGCATTACATGGATTAATTCTTGGATTTTGAATCAGCCTTGCATGCCTGGGATGAACCCAACTTGGTCATAATATATGATTGTCTTGATGTGGTTTTGAATGCATATTGCTAGTATTTTGTTTAGCAGTTTTACATCCAAGTTCATCAATGACAATTGTAGTTAGCCTGTAGTTTTTGTTCTTTCAGCTGTCCTTATTTGGTTTTAAATTTTAATACCTGAGAACATATTTTCTCTTGCAGGACTTTCTGCATTATAACTACACTCCTATTTTTTTGTATATGATTACCTTGGTCCAATTGTCTTCAGGATTTCTTTCATAATGGTGCCTTTTTCTTTCAAAAGGAAAGTTAATCAAAATGATGATTGCCAAACAAACCTAGTCGTTTGGTTGCATCACATAAGTGGTAGAGGGTGCCTGTTTGTCCCTCAGGTGCCCCAGCCATTCAGCCTTCAGTTGAATGAGATGTTCCCTTCAAGCACAGACAATGGTTTGAGACCTCTGCTTTCAGCCAGAGAAACTACTTTAAAGGTGACATTTCAGTCAGCAAGGTTAAAGGAGCCTAGGTAGGAGATGTGTTCAGTTAAGAGTAAGAAAAAAAAATAGTATGTTCCAAATACGAGTAACTGCAACTTTTAACCCTCAGCTTTCTAGCTTTTTTAACTTGTTCAGGTCAATATTCAGTCTGCTAACTGTTTTGTTTGGCAAATGTTTTTATATCCTATAGTAAAGACGCTTAGATACCACTTTTTAAAAAAAAGAATTCCTTATTCATTCTATTAATGCATTTGTAGAACAGTCTTGTATCCAGTAATAAATACTATAGATTTTTCAGACCATAAAAAAGAGTATCACACCTATAGAACAGTGTCTGGACTCTCTTTAAAGCTGCAGCATTGAAACACCCAGCTGTGAGGCCTGTTGGCTTCTGAGGGCTTGAAACTAAGTATGCTTAAGAACTGTCCCTGTCTGAAGGGTTAAAGGATTGTGATGCCTACCTTCTGCAGATGTAAGGGCATAGCACCCTGATCTCACTTGGGTATATCTCTAAAGGACATTCTGTCAGTGAGTCAGGGTATCTGCCAGGGCTTCTGTTGTGAGTTTTCTGCTATTGGCCCCTTCTACCCAATCTTGCCACCATTAGTCACATATATAGGGTGTTCCTAAAAGCACTACAAAACCCCTACATGGAAAAGCAATTAGCACATAATATTTCCGAGTAGTTGACCCCAATCAATAAAATACTAACTAGCTCTCAGCAACTGATTTAAGGGAAAAATGATTTGAAATGTGTTAAACTTCCAGACTAAGAAATTATAGGACTTGCCATAGGAATGATCAGATATAACCTGGGAAATACTCAGAGGGGATAAGTAATGTCTATAAAATTGACATAGTGGAGTTACTTAGAGGGTGGAAAGTATAGTTCACTGAACCTAGTAAATCCAGTGGTGTAGTGTCTCCCTCAGGCTACAGAGTAAGAAAAAGTTCAACAATTTAGCTATATGAAGTGGACTCTTCACCATTAGAAAGAGGAAAGAGATCACTAACTCATTTTTCAAAGACCTTCTTTAGGATATTACCTGTCAAGGTCATGATCAAATTCATGCCTTATTCTTGAAAGATGCTGTCTCAGTGTCAATACTTTGAAGTCTATGCCTTGCAGGGCTAAATCACATCTTTTGGATGTACTAAGTGTACAGTGCTTTTTTGCCTTAAATATTATCATCATTGTACTTGAAATAACTGAATTTTTAAAATTTTATATGGTGTAAAAATTTTTCACATTGTTCTTTACATATTTTAAACATAAAATAACATAAAACTGCCAAATAGAGAGTATAAAAGATAAAGGAATAATTGGGCACAGGGTATTATTCTGTAGTATTAATATGAAATTAATCAAATACTAAATATGTGTCTGAAAGAGGAATCTTAACATAGAAGTATATGAATAGCTATAATATTAATTATGTATAGGTATAAAGCTTATTAATGAAGAAATATATTTTCTATTTTTTCTGATTTTAACTTGAATATATAATGGCATAAAAATATACTAGATCCTAGATGTATTTTTAGAAAATATCATGTGTGTAATGCATACTTTTATAATTAAAATAATACTAAGTTAAAATATACAGTTATGACATTTAAGAGATATAGTAAAGTAAAACTTATGTTAAACATGATAAATTAATATTAAATATCTGAAGTAGAATGATAACTTATATTCATGATTCTTGATCCAGCAGGAGAATACATTTTAGATGATTGATAAGACAAATTTAAGATTAATTTAGGTTCTTCTATTTATTTCATTAACTCTATGAGCAATTCTTTCTGACCATTTAGTGAAATTCTTTCTGACATAGCTTTCTGACCAACAGAGGCTATGGTAACAAGAAAATATAATACAAATATAGTACTTGACTCTAGAAACTGTAAGAATCCTACAATATGGTACTATAGGGATTAAAGCATCTAAAATTCACTAAGTAGTGGAAGATTTATTGAATTTTAATTTGCAGCATTGAGCAAGTTATTTAATAGTAGTTCAGTCTATGGACATGCTTCATTTTATAATAATTAGTTTCAAAACAGAAAGATACACTACCCAGATGTTTTTCTTTTTCAAGTGCATGATCAAAGAATATTTTCTTTAGTTACTGTAAATATGACAGCTGTGATTCTGTGTTAGAGCCAGTTTTTAAAATGGATGGAACCATGAATTGTCTGTATCTGTGAGAAACATTGGCAGATGTCTCTATCCTGGCCTCTCTTGCTTATAATTGGAGGATCAAGGGTTTGCAGCCAACCTCAGCAACAGAGTCAGTCCCTCTGAAACTTGAAACAATTTAAAATTAAAACAATTAAAAACAATTCTGAGATTTACTCTTTGAGATCCTTCATGTCACCCCTTGATGAAAATACTGGTGAGTGAAGGTCTTAAGCTTCAAATGCCAACCTCTGCCCTGCACTCCTGGTTCAGGTACCTTACATGTGTGTACTTGGCTGGCCTGAGTTCCCCAGAGATGCTGTAGTTTTCAGACTGAATTTGGACACCTCTTAAGCTTGCTGCTACCTTTTCAAAATAGGAAACGAACACACCATTTATATTTTTAAATTTTCTGTGTGTGTTTTTATATGTGTGTGTGTTTGTGTGTATGTTTGAGTGTGTGCACATGTGCACACACAAAGGGGTATTCCTGTAATTAACCCCAGGTGCACTGAGCTATATAAGCAGTCCTACTATTAATTTTTTAAAAATTTGAAACAGGGTTTTACTAAATTTCAGAGGGACTGACTGTGGTGCTGAGGTTGGCTGCAAACCCTTGATCCTCCTACCTGAGCCTCCCAGGTACCAAGATTACAAGCATGTGACACTATGCCTACCTAGTTATTTGTTAACTTTCCAAACAGCTGTTTTTATTCATACCGAGATAGAATTTACATAAAACATTAATCAGCTCTAAGAGTATAAGTTCATAAATTTCAACCAATGAAGATCGTCATGTTCTATCACCATAATCCTAATAGGAAGCCTTACCCCCATCTCAATAAATTTATTACATAATTTTACAGTCAAACCTCTGTTCCAGTTCCTGAACTCTTGCAACTACTGATTTGCTTCTATTACCAAAATGTTACTTTTTCTAGAATTTCATTCAAAAGAAGTAATACAATAATAGTTTTGTATATCTACCTTCTTTTACATAGCATATGCTTTAGAGATTCATCCATACATGCTTCATTTCTTTAATTGCAGAATAAAATGTCATTCTATGGCTATATTACAATTTGTTTATCCATTTATCAGTTCTTAGGATTTAGTTTCTAGTTTTTGTTACTAAAAATAAAGCCATATTTATATTCTAATATATATATATTTGTGTGAGAATTTCTTTCTTCAACTAAATATCAAGCAGATGGTAAGTGCATGTTTAATTTTATAAACAGCTACCAAACTGTTTTATAAAGTAATTGCAATTTTAGTTTGCATTTTCTTAATGACTAATGATGCTGGTAAGTTTTTATGTGGTCATTTGTATTTTTTCCCTTGGGAAAGTGTCAACTTATGTCATTTGTCCACTTTAAAATGAGGATTTTTATCTTAATATTGAATGGTAAAAGCTCTTTAAATATTCTGCATTCAAATTCTTTACCAGATATGTATTTGCATACATTTTCTTTCAGCCTGTGACTTGCACTTTCATTAGGTTTTAAATAGGGTCTTTTGGAAAGTAAGTTACACATGTTTACGTGTCAAATATAACAATTTTTATTTTTTGGAAAGTATGATGATGTTATTTTATCTTCTCTTAGAAATATCTCATTAACCTAAGGTCACAAGTTTTTTCTTGTGCTTTTATCTGGTATTTATTTATTTATTTATCTATTCCTGGAATTTAACCCAGGAACCTTCTACCTGTGAGCTCTAACTTCAGCCCTATTTTAATTTAATTTTATTTATTTTGAAACACGTTTTCACTAAGTTGAGGAGGGCCTCACTAGGTTGCTGAGACTGGCTGCAATTTTGCAATCCTCCTCTCTCAGCCACCCAAGTACTGGAATTACAAGTATGTGCTATGGTGCCTGGCTCTTCTAGGAATTTTAAACCTTTAGTTCTAAAACTTAGTTGAACTACCCAAGTGGATAAACCAAAGATGATATGGGGTACAAAGTGAAGTTAACATTTTTTATGTGTGGATATCCAATTATTCCAACAACTTTTTCTAAAAAGACTATCCTTTTATATTATGTTACAGAGCATCTTTGTCAAATATTAAGGGACACATGTATGGATCTATTTGTTTATCTCTTTATCTCTTTAGTTCTACTGACATATGTCTATCCTTTATATCAATATCACACTGTTTTGGTTAGTGTGGTAGTGTAAATTCTCCATATTTCTTTTTCCAGATTCGTTTTGGCAATTCCTGTCTTTTTGCATTTCTGTACAAATATTAGGAAGAGCTCGTCAATTAGACCAACCAAAGAGAAAGCTGGAATGTGATTTGAGTAACATAGAATCTGTTAGTTTAATTTTTGAAAGATTAATAATAATATTGAGTCTTACCAGTAGAGCTATAGTTTTTCCTCAACAATATTTTGTAGTTTGGAAGGTATTTACTGGTGATGGAGCCGAGGAGCATTCTATCTCTGAGCTACACTCTCAGCCCTACTTTTCGCTTTTTTTTTTTTTCCCCCGGTACTGGGGATGGAACCCAAGGGCATTCTGCTACCTATGTTTTATTCTTTATTTTGAAACAGGGTCTCACTGAGTTGCAAAGGGCCTCACTAAGTAGTAGCTGAGACTGTCTATGAACCGCGATCTGCCTGTCTCTTGTCTCCCAAATGCTGGGATTACAAGCGTGAACCACCGTGCCTGGCCAGCTCTGTTTTTGTTTTTTATTTAATTCTTTATTTTGAAACCGATTCTCACTAAGTTACAGAGGGTGCCACTAAGTAGCTGAGGCTGTCCATGAACTGTGATCCTTCTGTCTCAGCTTCTCAAGTACTGGGATTAAAAGTGTGTCCCGGCTGATTCTTGAATTTTATGTTTTTGTGCTGCTTTTATTTTTATCAGTTTTTAAATTATTTATTGCTTATATACAAAAGTAAAGTTGACTTTTTATGTTTTATATTAAATATTTTCACTGGTTGTATTGTAGTCTCACATCACATGTCCTTTCAGTAAAATTGACTTTTCTTTTTTTTTTTTTTTTTTTTTTTGCAGTACTGGAGATAGAAGCATTCTACCAGCCCTATTCTTAAGTCTTTATATGGAAATGCATCTCACTGAGTTGCAAAGGGCCTCACTCAGTAGCTGAGGCTGTTTGATCCTCCTGTCTCAGCCTCCCAAATGCTGGGATTGCAAGCCTGTGCCACCATACCCAGTTTAAAACTGACTTTTTAAAACTTGCTAAATTTATTTCTTTAATTCTACTAGGTTTGATTAAACTTCTTATGATTTTTGTATAGATGATTATGTTGTGTTAGAATAAAGGCAGTTTTACTTTCTTCTTTACAAATTGTATACGTTCCACATATTTTTATTTGTCGCAGTCATTAAGAGTTCCAGGATAATGTTTACTTGGAAATATAAGGCTGCACATCTTGCTTTGTTCCCAGTTTTAGAGAAAATGTATTGTCTACCTTGCAGTGCCATCGGATTTAGACTGCTACTGAGATGCCAGACTGTAGAGCTGCTGGTATACAATGTCAGCCTGGAGGATGGAATATGGCATGAACCCAGAACTCCTTTCCCAGTGTTCCTGGGATACAGGGAATGAAGTCAAAGAAGTTTATTTTTGAGCTTTAAGATTTAATGTTCGTTTCCCCATTGAGTTTTAGGTTTTTGGTGCCTGTTGCTTCTTTCTACTTGTCTGTTTATCCCTTTTGGAATGGGGATATCAGTTCTATGCCTGCCCCACCATTTTTGAAGTGGACAACTTATTTTGTTTGATAGGTTCACAGAGTGTATTTATCCCAGGGTGACGAGTGTCTTAACTCACTCATATCTGATTCAGATGAGGCTCTGAATTTTGGACGTATCAGTTGGTGTGAGAAATAGTTGTTTCTTCTGTTACCTCACTTCTCTGATGACTCTACAAGTTATTGATTTTTCAGTATCACTGTACTTACTCAACTGAGAATTCTATGTGAACTTGTATGTAGTAGCTGTCACCAAAGGGATTTTCCAAGCTTGTAAGTAAATCAGAGTGGAACTGACAAGATACCTCCCAGCCCCCTCCCCCAACACACATGCATACACAATAAATTTTTTCTGTCATAAGTTTGTAACACTCAAAGGAATGATAAACTTTCCACTTGAAATTGATAATTAGGAAAATATGTTTTCAGTATGCAATGGCATTAATGGAACTGAAAATATACCTGTTAATAGTCAAAATTTAACTCTAGCTATTCACTATTCACCACCACACAAAGAAAGTTATGTTGTCTATTGGAACTTATATTTATTCATTAATTTAGAAAAAAAATGAGTTATTTTCAGTGTTGAGTGAAATAATTAGGAAAAATATTGTATAGATTATTCAAATCTCACAAATTTACTCAGTTTTGAGATATTTATCCAAAGATTACTGGTATTGAAATATATCTGTACATAGGAAAGAATAAACTAAATTTTGGAGAAATTGTCCTAAGAGAGAGCTTAAGAAAAGTATGTAATAGGTATAGAGGCATTCATAACTGAAAAATAAATACTAATAGATTTAATTAAATTTTTTGTTTAGGACAACCTGAAGTGTTTACATCATATTGGTTGGCCAGAGTAGGAGAAACCAGGCAAATGTCAGTATGAATCAATCAATCAATCAATCAATCAATCACAATTTAGGGTGAAAGGAACCAGAGGAGCTTTGTCCAGTCCCAGAATGTTTTAAAATCAATTATCCAGATATATGGAAGCCATCCTAGAATAGAATCTGATGGGTGGTAGAGTACAGAGAATTTATTTCTATTTCATTTTGAAGGAAAACAATGGAAGGATGTGCAATAAGTCCAGAAAGTTTAGAATGAATGGCCTGCTCAATTGTGTAGCATGTCTTCATTATTCAAATGCTATATACATATAAATATTTAGCAACACCAGCCTCATATCTAGGATGTAGGAGCACCATGGGATCCAGAGGGAAGCACACCAAGGCTGTACATATGTATGCTTCTGTCTCTCTGAACTGCATTATGATGTGTAATTTATTTTTTGTGGCAATTTTTTATTTTTTTTTGTAATCATACATCACTTTGGAATACAAGATTTGAGAGGACGTACAAGCACATATCATCCAATAAGCCCTCATCCAATCCCCATCCCATTCCCTCCCCCTCCCTTGATCCCATGCTTAATTGGTGATTATCTTTGATATAATTGTTTACGTACCTCATGGGTCTTAAAGAGATTCCATCCTCCCCCATCCCCTCCCCTCTGATTTGTCACCTTAATTGCTTCTCAATAGGGCCCTTTCTACTACTCGACCTCCTCCTGTTACCCCTTTCCTCCTAGTTCTTCCTAATTAAGGGAAGGATCTGAATTTTATTTTCTGTGCTATTTCTCTGTGCTTGCCGCATTACAAGTTACAATCCCACTCTTGAAGGCCCCAGTAGTGGCCTGGTCACCTGGAGGACTCTGATCCCAACCTCGCTGGCTCCAGCACCAGCCTTGCCTCATGGGAGGCCCTGATCCTGGCCTCGCTGGCCCCCGCACCAAACTTGCCCCTACGCTGGCTCCTCTCCCGGCCTCAGAGGCCCCAGCACTGGCCTATCCTCACAACAGGCTTCGATCCCAGTCTTGCTGACCCTGGCACCGGCCTAACCCCTCGGCAGGCTCCTGTCCTGGTCTTGCAAATCCCAGCTCCGTCCTTGCCTCACAGCAGTTTCCAATCCTGGCCTCGCTGTCCCCGGCACCGGCCTTACCCCTCAGCAGAGTTCGATCCTAGCCTTGTAGGTCCCAGCACCAGTCTTGCCTCATAGCAGTCTCCGATCCCAACCTTGCTGGCCCTGGCACCAGCCTAACCCCATCGGCTGGCACTGATCCCTGCCTCGGAGGCCTCAGTAGCAGCCTTGTCTCACAGCAGGCTCCGATCCCGGCCTCCTTGGCCCTGGCACTGACCTGACCCCTCAGCAGGCTCCGATCCTGGCCTCATTGGCCCTGGCACTGACCTCATCTTTCGGCAGGCTCCAATCCCGGCCTCACTTGCCCCAGCTCCGGCCATACCTTAAGGCAGGCTCTGATCCTGGCCTCGCTGACCCCGGCACTGGCCTAAACCCTCAGCAGGATCCGATCCCGGCCTCGGAGGCCTCAGCACCGGCCTTGCCTCATGGCAGGCTCTGATCCCGGCCTCGCTGGCTCCAGCAGAGGCCTAATGCATCAGCTGGCTCTGATCCCGACCTCGGAGGCCTCAGCACCAGCCTTGTCTCATGGCAGGCTCTGATCCCGGCCTTGCTGGCCCTGGCACCAGCCCAAACCCTCAGCAGGCTCCGATCTTGGCCTCAGAGACCCAAGCACCAGCTTTGGCTCATGGCAGGCTCTGATCCTGGCCTCGCTGACCCTGGGACTGGCCTAACCCCTCAGCAGGGTCTGATCTAAGCCTTGAAGGCCTCATTAGCGGCCTTGCCTCACAGCAGGCTCTGATTCTGGCCTTGCTGGCCCCGGCACTGGATACACCCCTTGCCAGGCTCCGATCTGAGCACCCTCTTCACCCAGCAGGTTGTCTCACGTTCCCAAGGGTGCATGGTGGTAGTATTCTGCCTCTGAGGTAATTTCTTCAAAAGTTCCAGGTGTATTATATCAGATCTCTGCCTGTCCTGAGTACTTGCTGCTGCCAATGCAACTGCCTCCACCATTTCAAATCTTTTCCAAGCTCTTTTCCCATACCGCATAATGTCTAGTGTTCCTAAGCACGCGCGACAGTAGCATTCGACCTTTGGGGTAATTTATTCAGAGGATCAGGGTGGGTTGGATCAAATGTCTGCCTCTCCATCGCCATCTTGGCCACTGCTGCTGCCACCACCTTCCTCCTAGGTTTCCGCTAGACTCTCTCCTTACAGGTGATGTACAGGATTCTTAATGTAGAGAAGCAGCAGTCCTCCTTCGCAGGGAATTTTTCAAAAGTTCCAGTTCAGATGAATATGTTTTTTTTTTTATCTTTTGTCTTTTTTTTTTAATTGAACATAAATGGTATACATTTAAACTATACTTGGTGCCCTCTCTCCCCCCACCCCTGTTTTCCCTTCCCCCTCCCACCAATGAATGTCCAGGGTAAACATGCCATATTCATAATTTTACACATATTCAGATGTAGACCCTCATTAATCAAGTTCAGTCTTCTTCCTCCCCTATCTTTCCATTCAAGTTTTGCTGGGATTTCCCTTCCATTTCCTGGAGTACCACTGGTATCCTCTACGTTCCCTAGTTTGGGCATATTAGAGGGAACATATGTACCTTCTCCTTCTGTGCTTGGCTGATCTCACTTAACATAATCCTCTCCAGGACTTTCCATCTTCTTGCAAATGGTATTATTTTGTTCTTCTTTGTTCTGAGTAGAATTCCATTGTGTGTATTTCTCAGAGTTTTTCAATCCATTCTAGATGAATATGTTTTGTCTGCATCTCCAATATTCTAGCTGCTGCCGGGGCCATCATAACCCCTCTCGAATATTTTTCTTTTTTCTTTTCCATTTTTTTTTTTAAATAAGAGAAGAGAGCATGTGTGGTTTGGGAAGGATGTGGGATCAGGTACTTGGTAGAGATGAAAAATTTTCTTTTTCTTGCTGAGTGGGAGGGGGGGTCGCCTAAGGGTGCCCCGCCCCTGACCACCCACCCGCCCAGGGTTGGGGCCATGCGGCCCAGCATGATGTGTAATTTATAATGCACCAATAAAAGCATATTAAAATGCAACCAAATATAACATTTAAAAAACATATAAAATTAGGAATTGTTTGAAGGTAGCTATGAGGTAGAATGACCCTTTATTTAATCTCATTACTACCACCATCAATAATAATAAAGATGATAATGAGGAAGAGGAGAAGAAAAATAATCCATACATTGGTTTATTTCAAGTGATTTTTATTATTTACAGTTCTATTTGAAATGAATTAGTAAATAAAAAACTTTTTGACATTTTTAAAGGTGATGCTTGAAACAGCTTAATATTTTAAATTGTCGTTTTTCTATATATGTTTTTAAACTGTTTGAGATGTAATCCCATCAGCCTTTGACTGTGTCTTTAGAGAAGATCTATTATCTTAGTACAGTACTATTTGCTCGTGTGAAAATAATCTTAAAAGGTTTGAAAGTAGAGAATTGATTTTTTTGTTATTTTAGTAAAGAATAAATAAAACCTTATATGGTGGAGTTTATAAATTAGTTGTTGTAGATGCAAATCAAATCACAAAAATAAAAAAAAATTAAAATGTAAAATGTTTTGAAACGATATGTTGTGTGTATGGTTTTCCCATGCTACCACGAAGTATTCATTAATAAAACATAGTTTTTCTTTATTATAGACAAAGTAAATGTTCCATATATCACCCTAGAGAAAGACCACTTAGAAATAAATAAGCAGTGCCTGAGGAGATGTGTAATTTAGCAAAAATAGCCACCCAAGGTGAGTTATCTTTTGGGGAAAGGAAATAGAAGATAAACAACTATCCTGAAGGGAGTTGATTTGAAAATAAATTAAAAATTTTGCCATGAGAGGTGCAGCTTTAGAGAGAGATCAAGTTTTTGTGAATATCATCCAGCATTCATTCACAACAAAATAACACCCTATTGACACTGCAACAAATGTTTTCTTTTGTAGTGGTCCATTTCAAAGTTTTTCAAATTACATCTAATCCATTAAATCAATCTCATTAGTCTTTTGTTATTAATTTAGAAGTAATCTTATATTTTCAGTGGTTTGGAAATTTAATTATTTTTCCTAACATTTTATAAGTCTCATCTTTTCTTTTTTAAGACCTTTATTGGTATATTTTAGTATCACATCATAATGTAGTTCAGAGTAATAGTGACATACATGCACACAGCACTTAGTGAGTTTTACCTTGTCTTCTGCTAGTTCACCCCCTTCTCCATCCATGATATTGAGATTGACATTGGTATTCTCACACATGTATATAATGTCAGTGTCAGTGTTTTTTTTTTTACTTTTAAAGGTTAAGGCAAATTTTTTAGCTTTAATAATTTGCCATTTCAATTTCTATTAGTGTCACAAAGTCCTCATAATGTCTTGATTTAACCTTACAATAAACTTAATTATGTTTAAAACATCAAAGCTAATGGTCATATTAAAACCTTTGCTTTAAACAAACTTATTGCAGAATTAATTTTGAATCTGAAACTTTAATAATCATACAGTATATTAAAATGTTGTGGGTCATGAAAACATTTGTATGCGGTCATGTAATTTTTTCTAATATCACTGTTAGACTCCCTGAATATAAAACAGAGACATATGCACATCAAAAGAACCCAACAACTTTCTTGAAAGATATCTATTTTTTCTTTGATAGTCACAAACTCCTCGTGTCTTGACTGAAAATTATCACATTTTTTGGACTTGCTTATTCTATTGCTCATATTTGAAGAATTATCCAAGAAATCAGGTCCAATCATCAGCTCAAAGTCAATGTAAATATCCTACTCTTCTGTTCCATATTGTCCTACTAATAGTTTATAGTCTCATTTGATTCACATTTCCAGAAGAAATTGTGCCTCACGACCTTGTTCTTTAGCCACTTTTATAGCTCTAGTTTGACTGTCTGACCTTTACCCATTCCAACAGGAATGTCAGAGAGTTATTTGGGTAAATCCAAACATTTGAATAATGTAATACACAACCTTATTTTCAATAATTTTCTATATCATAAAGTTTCATTCATCAACATTCAGACACTTATATTCAAGTTCAACTTACCCTCTTGGTATTAGCTGTTACTGAGGTAAAACATGCAAAAATGTTTCTGTTATGTATATTTTACTTAAAAGGTGATTCCAAAGAAAAATGGTAGTGGACTGAAGTAAGACAGGAGAGTGAAAGGACCTATAAAAGCTACATCACAGAGGGAAGTGGGATGGTGGGCAAATGGAAGTTAGTCCTATAATGTAATTGTGACAGACTATAAACTTTACATAATTATTTTGTTCAAGAAACATGTAAATTAGCATATTTTTAAAACAAAATCACTCTGTCACCAATTAACCCTTTAGAGACCTGCACAAAGATCACATAACTAAGAAACAGGTTTCCATGGTAGCAAATGGCAGTGTTTGAGCATATTTTATTATATTAATACATTGAGGTGAGATATTAGGGGTTACTCACAAGGTATGGACAGCACCTGGTACATTATGTCCCCTCTCTAACTTTGTCAGGATCACAACTTATAGTCTTTAAGAAATGAGATGTGGCTTCAGTTGTGTGATGGATAAATTTGTGTGTCAACTTGACTGGATTAAGAGATGCTTGGGTTGCTGAGGAAACATTATTTCTATGTGTGTCTGTGAGAGTGTTTCTGGAAGAAAAATTTTGAATTGGTAGATTAAGTAAAAGAGATGTGCCGTCAACAATGTAGGAAGACATCATCCAATCTCCTGAGGTCTCAAATACAATAAAAAGGTTGAGGACAGAAAAATTGCTTTTATATCTTCTTCAGTTCAGAAATTATCTTCTCCTGTCCTGAGACATCAGTGCTCCAACTTCTTGGACCTTAGACTTTAGGGTTTACACTAATACCTCCAAAATCCCATATTTAACAATTTGGCCTCATACTTAATTAGACCAATGTCTTGCTTGGTTTCCTGCATTATGGCACTTCATAGGACTTCTCAGCTTCCATAGTTTCATGAGTCAATCCCATAATAAATCTGTTCTGATGTACCTGTTGATTATTGGTCGTATTTTTATGGACAACTTTGACAAATACAAACTTGTAAATATTTGGGTAAAGTAATCTAAAGAATTTATCTTCTCAGATGTACATATTATAGAATCTTAAGAAAGTTTGAACAGATACCTTTCTTTGTTCCAAATATAACAAAGTTAATGTTTACTAATACTTAGTAAGTTCTAAATTCTATTATACATACTTTTGAATATGTAGTTTTATATAACCTCACTTCAATAGTTATTAAAAATTTTATTTTTTATATAGATGAAGAAACTGAGTCAAGAAAACATATTTGCTTAAGGTCACATATTTTTATGGCATTATTTCTATACCCAGATCTCTGGTTTATTAAATTACTCTTCAATCCTGTATTATTAAATCTCTTTAATCCACCCAGGTCAGGTCAATATTTTGCAATGTTAGGGCATGTTTAATTTGGGACTGGAAAATTTTTCTTATGGTCATTTTGGTAGTATTTCTGATTTATTGATATGTTAAATGTGTATAATCAACAATTTTATAACAACACAAAATGTCCATTGGTAGCAATAAAAATCCAGAGTCAGCTAATAAGCATTTTTATTTGATGAGAAGGATTTATGTTATACAAGACATCTTGATACAAATATTCTTGATCAGAGATATACATGTGTAAATCAAATCTCCAAGCAGTCTCATAATAATTAATCATTTTTTGGTTTCCCCCTACTTTGTTAACCAGCAGAAGTTAATGGGAAGTCAGGTTTTATTGTGCTTTAATTCAATATAGTTTTCTTAAATATTTTACTAGTAAAGTATCATCCAAAGTAATAATTTATTATCATTAATAATTTAATTTAATACTACAATAATATAGCAGTCAGAGCTTAGGCAGGAAACAGTGAAGACAATGAAAGAAATACTGCTAAAGGTGTGGGCATGGATAAAGTACCCATACATATTGATGCACCCAAAATTAGCAATACCACTAGGAAGTTATTTTTTTTTTTTTTTTTTTTTTTGCGGGTCTGGGGATGAAACCTAGGGGCATTCAATCTTCGAGCTACACCCCTGCCCTATTTTTTTATTCTTTGTTTTGAAACCGAGTCTCACTGCATTGCAGGGGGCCTCACTAAGTAGCTGAGGCTGTCTGCAAACCATGATCCTCCAGGTCTCAGCCTCCCAAATGCTGGGATTACAAGCGTGCGCTACCATGCCCGGCACTAGAAAGATATTATCAACCCAGTCTTCAAGGAACAAGGGGGAGAAAATATTATTAGAATTTGGTGAGAACTGGAACTGAAGAGGGCCAGCACCCTAGCTGAGTTGGGAAGATGTAGTCTTCCTCCTGACTCTGGTGGGGAGAAAAATACTCAGGACACATATATATCCAAATATGAAGGAACAGAGAAGAAATAACTCCCTATCTCTTTTTTCTAATGTCAAATATTTATCCTTATTTAAAACTTTCTTCTTATTATATTTTTGTTTTTCTAAGTGATTGGATGTAATAAAACTAAATTTCATGTTGTTAAATAAGGATGCAACATTTATTCGCTGTGCTTCACATTGTTGCTTTGGAGACTATCAAAGAACATTTGTTAACAACATGCAGGATCATTCTGTCAACTGTATATCTAGGTTGAAGAATATTATGTCCTTGACCTTCTAGTTACTTTGATCCTCTTAAGCAATTTTTCTATACTGCATGAGATTATCAGTAATATATTAAGTTAACTGAAGGAAAGAGAAAAAAGTATAGCTCTAAAGCAAATACCTAAAACTGACTATGTATATGGAAGGTACAAAAAGGGTATATAAATAGCATGAGAAAGGAGAAGGTGTCAATATTACATACAGTGTAAAAATTGCTGTGTTATAAAATCAGAATAAGAGAATTTAATTAAGCCATTTTAGTGTTTGAGATTAAAATAGAGAAAATGATATTTATGTTTTACACTGAAAGTGATATCTAACCAAGGTACCGGAGGAAAGAGTCTATTTGTATATGTTGGCTGAGTGTAAGTTACTGAAGAATGAAAGTCTCATAATTAGTGTGTATCTTATATTTTCTGAGATTTGCTAATTGAGCACAAGTTTCTCCTTTCAGTTAGTTAATGAATCAAAAGTGGAAAATAGCATAATTGATGCAATTGAATAACTAATTTGCAATTTTAGTATTATCTAATTCTCGCATGTAAAGGAATTCCAAATTGGCATAAATCTTAGAACCTGTGAAGATGGGCACTATTAGGCTGGTGAGGTACTTTAAATATTACATACACAGCATCAATAGAAAGAGACTAGAAATTTACCCATAAGTAAGCAAGAAGCTTGAAAGGCTATCCCCGTAGAAATGGACTGTGAAGGAGTATTTCCACAAAGATCTATAGAAAACACATGTATTTTCATATTGATGCCAGTTATCTGTTAAAGACTCAATGCTTCAATTCCAAAGCCAAGGAGGTACAATATAACAAACTTTACTTTGAATCTCTACTTCTGTAGTCTTTCTTATCTACTGAAATCCTAGGCCCAGGAAGAGAGCTGTATTTTATCTTCCTCTCAGAGTTACTATTATTATTATTAAAATTATTATTATTGTCACAGCATTTTAAGTTTCTATGTATTTCTTTTTTAGTATCATTATTAAAGACTACCTATTTGATTATAACAGAAACTCTCCTAATGAGCTTCTAAAATGTTCATAAATAAGATTCAGGCAGGGTTTTAGTTAACATCTGCTCACAGTTGTCTTAACATAAAACAACTTTTCCTCTTTGCCAAATTCTGTACATGGTCTTATAAATCTGAGACTTTTCTCCTTTTGAGAAACAAAGAGCTGTAACTGGACATAACTTATTTAATATTGTAAATTACTCAAATGTATTATTTGGGAGAGTAATATTCTATTTAAATTTTTTATTTTTCAATTTCATATCAGTAGTTTCCCTCTCTATGGAAAGCTGTTTATTATACTATTGAAAGTAGGATCAGGATTCTGTGAAATGAAAATTTTGTAACTTGAATCTCAGATCTTAATCCTAGCTCTATATATGAACTAATTCTTGGCTGGGCTCAAGGAACTCTATATAGACACATACTACCTAGAAAGCTAGAGGTCAACAATTAGGTATATATTGAATGTACTTATTAATTTTTGTAGGATGATCTAATTAGTTACCATGTCAGAAAAATTTAAATTATACTATGATATTGAGGGCAATCTCATTTATTTAGCATGGTTTACTCTTATTCTAGAGGTAGAAAAAATAAGTAATGATTTCTTAAAAATGAGACTGTATATTTATTCCCTTTCATGAAGAGCTGTATATGTAAGCAGAAATACACTAGCTCTATGTAAGCACGTTTAAGGCTTAACATCTGTGAGACTTTTCATGTCTACAAAATGAAGAAACTGAAAGTACTTGATCTCTGTAGACCCTGTCAGGTCTAAAGTTTTAAAATCCTGAGATTTTTCAGCTATAATTTTGCTACTTTTAAATAGACAAGTACTTTTTTGTGCTTCCATTGGTTCATTATAGCCTTACATCATAATATAAATCATATTGGCAATGACATGCATGCACACAGCACTTCGTGCCCCCTTCCGCCATCTCCCCATTTTCTTCCCTCACAATACAGAGTGTTCAGATTGAAGGATACTCAGGAGTGGTATAGCCTGATCATATGGTAAGTCATTCCCAGTTTTCTAAGGAATCATCACACTCATCTCCATAGCAGCTAAACTTGTTTGCAATCCCACTAACAGTGTAGAAGAATTCCCTTTTCACCACATTCTCGCCAACATTTCTTGTTAATTGAGTTCTTGATGACTGCCATTCTGATTGGGGTTAGATAGAATCTCAATATAGTTTTGATTTGCATCTCCCTGATTGCAAATGCTGTTGAACATTTTTTATGTATTTATGGCCATTTGTAGCTTTTTTGTGTGATATACAAATAATTTAAAAGACTATACACTAAAAAGAATCCCATCCAGAAATGGGGAATTGAATTGAAAAGACACTCCACAAAAGGAGATATACAAATGGTCAGATACTGTTTTAAAATAGTAAATAAATAAAAAATAAATCAAGCCATTTAATGATTTTCATTAAACTGAAATGTTTGAGAATATTTTTCAGAATTAGGAACAGTAACCATAATACTGAAAGAACTATTAGCATTTTCAAAATTATAATAAAAATATTAAGTACCTGTTAGGTACAAGGATCAACATGTAATTATGGCTTTAACACTTCATAATTTTTTTTTCTGTACAGGGTTTTTAACACTTACAAACTTCATTTAAAATATGTAAATGTTCTTTGCAGTGTTGGTTATTTAACATTTCAACTCTCATTTCTGACAGCACTGCAAAGTGCTTATGAATCTCATTGAGATTATTAATGTTGTCACTTTAGAAAACATTAAGTTCACCTACTACATATAAACCATATACATTAGAAAATAGTGTTTTTTAGTAACTAATTACCAACTTAATGATGTCATATGATTGTACAAAATACTTATAATTCTTGAATCTTTTCTCTTTTCACTCAATATTTCTTCATATTTTTTATTCTTAATAGGAAACATTGTTCTTAGTTTATTGACTTTCTCTTGAAAGTTCTCCTCTGGTGCTCAGTTAGTGGTGGGTTTTACTTGATGGAATTATGTTACAACTGTGTAACATAGTTTTCTAAGACCTATATATTTTCTCCTTTAAGTTCTGTTCTAAATATAATCATTATCGCCTTTTCAATGAACCTCACATAAGAATAGAAAAAAAGACACAAATTTAATTTTACTATAGAATTTCCTTTCTCCAAATCCTAATGCAATGAGCAAAAACAAGTAAAACCCAATAAATAGATGACAGAAAACAAAACAAGAATTTTCACTAAAAAAGGAAATGAAAAAAGCAAAGCCATATAAACTAATAAAATCATTTCACACAATTCAAAGTCAAGAAATGAAACAAGATTCATTTCATCAGATCTTGAAGGGAAGGCATAATGTTTCTCAGTCTAATTTTTTTCCTCCAGAAGCCATCATGAAAAATTGCCATTCCCAGCTCCAAACATATAGAATAACACAAACAGTTCAGCCATCTCTGAGTATGATTAAGAATAACAGAAACTACTAGCAGATTAAAAAGGATAACACTTGGAAAATTGAACAAGGCTGAGTTTCTCTAACAAATTAAAGACGAAAGACCTACATATTATTATTGTGATTGGAAGCATGCTAGTACCCTTGTATGTGAATAGGAAAACTACCAAATTATTTGAAATGGATCTTGCTAATGGGAATTTTATAAAAGCTAAAGTGTTCTAATAAAGATTTCAGGGGACTTGAAGTTAAGCTATTGAACTTCAAGGACAAAGACAAAGTATTTTTTGACAACCAGACCAATAAATATCACTGAAAACCAAAGGAAAAAAAATGAGGCTTATCTCTGACTTCTCCATGGTAACAAAGTCACAAGACAATGGAAAACTGTCTTCGGAGTACTGAAAGAGAACGTGACCCAAGAATATTATTCACAGTCACAATATTATTCCAGTACAAGCATGAAAGAGCTGGCAAGATGGAGCAATGTGAACAGCGTGTTTAAAGAAAAGACAGAAAGAGAAAAATTCATTGGTAAGGGTTTCTAGACAATTACAGATGAGTCAAAATCATGAACTCAAGATTCAGGGATATCATTGATGTCTGGTGAGCATCCGAAACATTTATATAGAGAAATAATAGTGGTAAAAATACCTTGGTGCTACCTGTTACTAGGTACCTGCTACCTGACATATTTTATTTTTTTAAGAAGGTGCTTTAGTGAATCCTCTCAAACCCTATGATTATCTCTATGTTATAAATGAGGAAAATGGAAATGTAAAGTGACCAAAGTAACTAGTTTAAAGGCACAGGAAAAAACAGAGCAATTGATTTGCATCCAGGCGGAGACAAAAACAAGCTCAGCCTCTTTCCTCTAATTCATCTAATTGCAAGTTGGCCTGTGACATGGGCACTCCAGTCATCAGCCACAGTGGAAATCATAAGCCTGGGTAAAGGTTGTTTGGGAAGCTATTTTGCATTTTGCCTGTTGTATTTTAATTGGGATTAATTTAGATTACCTTGATGAAACTAGTAGTTTATATACATTTACATTTCAATTTGCTATTCTCCTGGTCATAACTGCTAATTCTCTTTTCTCTCTTACTCTCCTTTGGATTAATATGTGTTTATTCAATTTTCTCTGCTTTTGCTTATTAATTTTATATCCTGCCACTATTTCAATGGTTACCCCCAAATTAAAATATGTATCCTGAGCATCATTAAGTTATTATAATGCAATATAAATTGACACTTCTGTGTTGTTGCAGACAAGGCTAAGACTATAGAGCACTTTAGTGACATTGATCTATTTTCAGGACTGGATCAAGACAGATACAAATATAATAAGAAACAGTGCATACCAAACACATATAATTTACTCAGACCTTATAAATGAAAACGTTCTTATAAACTACACTCAGATCAAGAAATAGGGCATGGATAGTATAAAAATAAAATTAGCTGGTACTTCCTACCAGGCTTTACCACCTGCAAGATACACTACTAATCTGAATTAAACATAAGAAAAAAGAAGGTTTTTACTTTCAAACCTTAAAAATTAAATTATGTTGAGTAGATATCTTTCGTCCTATTTTCACTCCACATTCACCATGCACTTAGAGTTATAATATATTTCAGTCTTAGTGCCATATAACACTGTGGTATAAACATACCATGATACCCTACTTATTATTGTGCTATAAACCACTACAAAAGACATGTGCCTCAAAGTGTCAATTATATCTTTATAATATAATTTCATATGCTATAAAATATATAGTTATATGGCACATGTAACTATATGATTATATAACATAATTGCATATATCTCTATATTTAATATTTTATGTTTATTATATATAACTGTGTCATATGTTTCATAACATCAAACAAAACCCACAGCTTTAATTTCCTCTCTGCCTTACTCTTGCTATAAGGCTCTTTGTGGAACAAATTCCACAAGATTCTTAGAAGCCTATTTCTTTTTATGAACACAATTTAAAAGGCATTCCCTGAGGATATTTTAAGAAGTTTTGTTCTGTCTGAATTGGCTTATGAATCACTCCATTAAAATTTCCTAGGTTCTAAACAAAGGATGCTACCATCCTAAGATTTGATCTTTATTAATTTGAAAATATCTCATCATGAGGATTGGCTGGAAATGAGATGAAGTTCTATTTTACAGCCCAGTATGTTTTGGCCTTTTACATTTAAACACTCCTTTAGTCCTTGTCTCTCCTTACACATTTTATCTTGGACAAGGAGAAGATGCCTGATGGCACCTGAAGCATTCTACCCGAAAACCTTCCTGTTTTGGGTCATAAAGTTCAGTGGCCACTTTTCCTATTTTCTACATTACTGTAGATGACAGTGTTGCCAATAATTCTGTCTCTGTATAACATAGGCCCCTTCCCTCTCTCCTCTAATAGCACTTAACCTCCTTCAAATCTTCTGACATTTACCCTCCTTCAAATCTTAACTTATAGCCTCCTTGGTCTGTTTAGCAGCTCACTGACAATTTTTCTCAGGACAACTTTTAGGCTTTCTCATCTGAACTCTACATCACAGAATTCAGGCTTTCATATCTGGTATCAATAAAAAAAAAGCCTGTCAAAATGTAGTGAATTAAATCGACACCAGTTGTTTATTTTGGTCACAGACCTGTAACTTGGGCAGGACTAAATTGGATCAGCTCTTCTCTGTGTCACCTGGTGTCGGCAAGTAATTTTAAAGATGGCTCACTCCCATGGATATTGGTGTAAGCTGGTAGCTCTAGGTTTGATTAGGGCTTACCTTTGTTCCAGGTTGATCTGTCAACAGGCTGTGTGGGTTTTCTGGTGGCATAGCATATCAGCTCAATGTCATAGCATCCCTAGAAAACCAGCAAGGAATTTTCTGTCACTTCATTATTTTTTTCAAAAGTCACACTGTCACTTTAGAAATAATCTCTAGTTCATCACCCAGATTCAAGGCAGGAAGAACAATATACTTCCCTTCGGTGGAGAAAAAATTCATCAAAATTCATTTTTAAGAAAGAATTTCAGATGTGAAATTTGTTGCAGTTTGTCATATACCATTTAGCCATTTTAATTTTAAAGGGCATGGCTGTATTTGGAACTAAATGTTGCTACATTATTATTTTGATGTTTGTCTTTTGAAGAACACATGATTACATTAAAGGTATTATCTAGACATATACTTGCTAGATGGAGGAGATACATATAGCAGGAGATACATATGATAAGCTTTAGAGAATTTTACCAGTTGTGAAAACAGTATAATTACCATTTTATACAGCCATCAATGTTATATTTACCCTCCTCAAAAATACTTGCATTTTATGGATGAATAATAGCTAACAATTCTTTGCTTACTCTGCTGTTGAGAAAAGTAACTACTTTTTAATTTTGCTTTGAAGCCTGCTATTATAAATTCCTTAGACAGTGTAGACTGCAGCAAAAATAAAGTTGTGGAACTTTCAGAATTAATTATTAATAAAAATCATTTTAGCTTCTCTTTGACCATCTTGAGTCCCTTTACTTAGAGCTCAGAGATACTATGTAAGTAGTCTGACCATCCTAAGACCACCATGCTAGAGAAGTGAAATTATTAATCTTCAGAAAACATACAGACAACAATTATAGGATTTAATTTGTATCTAATATTTTCTACAAACTTAGCCACTTGACCTATTTCACTACCAATTTTCTTAAATGCTATAACAGAAGAATCATCAATGTAATTGTTAGATTCTTAACATGTGATACCATTTATTAAGAAAGAAATAATAAGAGAAAATTGAGGTGTTTTAAGAGCTGTGTATGTATGTCGGTGGGAGAGTACTTACCTAACATGTTCAAGGCCCTAGGTTCAAAAAATTGAGGTTTATTCTACTGCAATAAGTAACTTGAAGAGTATTGTTTTTCTTCTTCCTCTTCAGCCATTATTGTGTACTACAGTGAACGTGCAGATGTGTGCACTGTGCCTTTAGTTTGCCTTTAGCTGATGTCTGCAGAGCTCAGCAACTGACCATATATATTTTGATAATCTTTATTGAAAATCTATCCAGTTTTTCCATTGATATTTTATATTAAATTTATATCATTTTCTTTGTGGTTTATGGATCTTTTATATTCAATAAAACTATGTACAGTTGGGGCTTTTTATATTTCTTCTTTAATATTAAGATTGTTTTGTTCATGTTAATTATTGATTATTGGCTACATACCGATTTGAAATTATAATGCTTTCCAGATATATTGGAGTCATGCCTCAGTAATCTTCTGTTAAAGTATACTTGCATAATAATTTCCCCAAACCTACTGGCTCCAAACCATGAGGATGTGTTTTTTAAAGATCTTTGGACACTGAGAAAACTTTTTGGTCAAAGCTATATTCACTTAGGCATCTGCAATCATATGAAGGTTACTTGGCAATTCTAGAGATGTTGGCTTAACTCCCTCATAAGGTGCATTCCAACTATACTCTTCCTTGTGTGTTTTCCTATTTGAAAATCTCTTCTCTCATTTTATCAGGCTAGATTTCTTGAAATATTCTAATAGTCACTACAAAAACATATGAGAAAAACTAGAAACACACTGTATTCTTTCAAGACTTTGCTTGCAAGTAATCTGCTAATACCCTAATTATTCATTGTGAGATTATCAGTCTGTGCCCAATTAGTAGAAAGACAGTTATTAAATAACAGAAGTATAATATAAATAATTATGAAACTGCATTAGTACAGTAGCCTATGAAGTTAACTAATGGAGACCCTAGAACTGTGGGAAAGTGCACAAGACAGAAGAGAATTAGAATGTGTTGGTCTGTTAAGGTTGGGTTAAAAAGTCAGTAGAAATGTAGCTTTTGCTCATTTGATGGTAACAGTGACTAAATAGTTCCTGCTTTAGCTTATCCAGGTAGCTGGAAAACAAATAATAAACTGCCTGGGTGATGAGAGCCAAGACTGTGGGTGAGTGTTATATAGAGAATGGCCTCTTGAAAGGTTCATAAACTAGTGTTTGCAGTTGATGTAATTTAGTCATGAGAGTTGTAATCCCAGCAGTGGATAAATCCATGAGAATGGATTTCTCTGGGTGGTAGCCTAGGCTGGTGAGATGTGGCTGAAGAAGAGTCTCTGAGAGTCTGACTTTGAGGCTTATATATGATTCCTCCTCACCCTGATTTCTCTCTTGCTTCTGGTTTCCATGATGTGAAAACCACAGCTCATGTACTCTTCCTCTCTCTGCTTTCCACTGCTGCCATGCCCTAAGATTCCAGGTCCCCGACCTCACATGGACTGAACCCTAATAGCCTCAAGGAAAATCATGACCTAATAAATCTTCCTTCCTCTAAGTTACATGGCCATGTCTTTAGATCATAGCTGTGAGGATGCTGATGAATAGAGTGGACATGCAGTGGGCATGGCAGAGACCCTACTTAGGTCCCCACAGTCATCACCATAGTCAGACCATGAAGTAGGGACAAGAAAAAGTAAAAATGCAGGACACTGAAATTGAAAAGAGAGGCCTGTTTCTTCCTGAATTGTTCTTCTAGTACCCTTACCTAATAAAGCACCATGCTCAATGTAAGGGAGAAGCAATTGATGTGTCTAGTCCACTTGATATCTGAAGCAGATACTGAGGAATAATTTGGAGCTGATTGATGATAAGTTGATGGCTAGTAAAGAGTCATATGGTGAAGCTTTTATACAAGGGACTTAGAAATTGACTTCCCTTTTTCATTGAGAAAAACCTAGTCTGAGGACAAAGCGTGATTAAAGCAGAAAACTATAGATCAGTCCTTGGCCAATTATAATACTTACATGTGAAAAATAATACATGTTTTTCTCCTAAATACCCCCAGATTTCATTCAGTCATAGCAGTGGCTTGTGATTTGCAGCAAAAATTTTCACTGCAAGGAAAAGTTACCTCCACCCTGTTTGGCTATAATGGTGCAAAAGAAAAAAAACGACTATCTAATTATAGAAAATATATTCACTCAAAGCCTTCTATCATGAGTTCCTTGACATCTTACAGCATTTATTAATAGGTTTCCCACCAAAGTTTTCAGCATTGTTAATTGGTAGTAGTAAATTCTATTAATTTCCTATTCTGGAGAACAATAGATATGCAACAGTTACTATTTCTTTGGAATTCTGAAACGCAGTTTGCTAAAAATTGGCATATTGGCAGATACTTCAAACATTTTTTTTAGTTTATCTTTGATTATAATTCCTGGGAATAGCTTCACAACCTGTTTTTTTCCCTACATGTCTTGGTTCTAATTTTTTTATTCATTCTTTTGGATTCCAATCCTTGACTAATACCTAAAAGAATATTGGAAAATGTGTGACTTTATAAACAAAACGTTTCCATTTTTTCTCTGCTGGTAGTAATATATGGCACAGAGTTTTTTGTTTGTTTTGCCTTTTAAACAACATCAGTCCATTTTAGTCAGGTTTGGAGATATTTTTGCCAATTATATTTCTTCAGAAAGGTAAGTTTTCAATAAATCTTATTTCATTAAACACCATTTGCCCAAATCTACTACTTCAGGTTTCTTAGAGAGATGCCTTGTTAATAGCTGAGATAGCATACTTGTTTTGGGTTGAGATAGTATAGTATACAATGATTTTTTTTGTGGTACTGGGGGTGGAACCCAGGGGCTTTATACCTCCAGGCTATACTTCCAGACCTATTTTATATTTTATTTGGTAACTGGCTCTCACTAAGTTACTGAGAGCCTCACTAAGTAGCTGGCTTTGATTCTATACAATCCTCCTGTCTCAGCCTCCTAAGCACAGGGATTACAAGCGTGCGCCACCATGCCCAGCTATACAATAATTAAATCCACAGGTATTTTACTGTCACACATCTTACTCAATATTTAAATTTATGATTTAATTTTTGATTAATTTTTGCTATCTGAAAGGCTTTGAGGTTACATTTTTATAACCAGCACATCAAATTTTTTTTGCTCTATATTTTCTCTAAATTCTGTTTTATCTTTTTTATCTTTTTTTTTTTTTTTTTGGTGGTACTGGGGATCCTGGAAACTCCTCTAGCTCCGGGCTACACTCCCAGACCTATTTTGATTACTTTTTTATTTGGAAACAGGGTCTCCTAAGCCAGCGCGGCTGGCTTCGAACCTGCGTGATCCTCCTGTCTCTGGCTCCCAAGCACTGGGATTACAAGTCTGCGCCACCATGTCCGGCCTGCTTTATCTTTTCTAAGTTCAGCTTTATCACATCTAGCTGTGAAAAGCCAACTGACCATTCAACATTTCATATAGAAAGATTTTTATTTTTGTCAAAATCCAAGTGTTTATTACACACATTTTTCTGTTTTTTTTTTTAAATTTAACTTAAATAATAGCTTTATGATTACTTCACCATGATACAACATAAATTGCTATTTCAAGCTTTCTATAATAATTTTCTTGCCATTTTCTTGCCATTTCTATCAGAGTTGTTATTGTTGTGTGTGTGTGTGTGTGTGTGTGTGTGTGTGTGTGTGTGTTTCGCTAGGGATTGAACTGACGGATATTTTGTCTCTGACCTACACCTCAGTCCATTTTTACTTTTTTTAATTTGAAAACAGGGTCTCACCAAGTTGCTGAGGCTGCCTTCAAACCTGTTCTCCTCCTGTCTCTACTTCCCAAATACTGGGACTACAAGCATGCACCATTACATTTTTATGTCAGTTGGCCCACCAAAATTATCAGCTTCTGCCTATTGTTAGGTACCACACCAAATATATATTATAAAATTTGTAATGACAGCACTTGTCCCCTGGTACCAAAGTCTGTATCAGTTATCTATTTTATAAAATGATGTTGAATAACAATTTGTCCTCTCTCAAACACATTGGCTTAATAAAAAAAAAATTATATATTCCTACCCAGCTACAAGTTGGCTGAGTGGCGATCTTTTCAAGTTCTTTTTCCAAGCTGGTACTCTCTTTTTTTCTTTTTCTTTTTTCAGTTTCCTAGTACCATCCTAGTTGGCTACAGACTGGCTATATTGGTTACTGTCTTCACCAGGACTGTTTCTCTTCTCCTCCTCTTCTCTTCTCCTTCTCTTTCTCCTTCTCCTTCTCCTCCTTCTCCTTCTCCTTCTCCTTCTCCTTCTCCTTCTCCTTCTCCTTCTCCTTCTCCTTCTCTTCTCTTCTCTTCTCTTCTCTTCTCTTCTCTTCTCTCTCTCTCTCTCTCTCTCTCTCTCTCATCCTTTTGCTCTCTTGTTTGGAAGTTGTCTGATTACTGGTGAGTCCATAATAGCCTCGGTTGAGATAATTCAGTCCCCTCCCATTGGTTTGTTTCATCTACATGGCTTAAAGTCTTTCCAAAAAGATAGGTTAGGAATTTTCTCATAATTAGAAAGGAGAAAAAAATAACAAAATACTTTATTAATCTTCTTAAGGCTACTAACACTTTTTTTGACAAAAGAAGCATATTGATAAGACCAGGTTTAAGTGGTGAGAAATAAGTTCCAATTAATTGTTTAAATGAATTTCAATGTTATAGTTTAGGTTATCAATATCATCATTTGACTGTACTCATTTACACATTATTTATGAAATAGTTCTTTCTCTGATAATGATTTTTCTCAAAATTGAATATTTATAAAATTAGTATAAATCAGTTTTAGAGGATTAATATTTTCATGCTATACTTTCAACCTGAGGTCAAGTATTTAATTTTTGTTTTTTATTTTTAAAACCAATAAAATATATAATTTTATATATTTTTGGGGTAGTATGTGTATTTTGATGTGATGATTATATAATGTTCATATTGAAAAAGATTATACTTAAGTATTTATACTTTATTTGTTGTGAAAACATCCAAAATCCTTTTTCCTAGACTTTTTGAAATATACACTACATCTACATTATCATTATCTGTAGTTACTTTAGTGTGCAGCTGTATCAGAATTTATTTCTCCTATCTAACTTAATAGCCCTGTTTCTACTATACCTCCAGCTTCCGGTGGCCACCATTCTACTGTCACTTTCAATGAGATCAAATCGAGTTTAAACTATTTCACATATGAATCGGGATATATACTATTTGTCTTTTGTGTCTGGTCACTTTAAGCATATAGTCCTTCAGTTCCATCCATACTTCTGTAACTAACAGAATTTCATCCTTTTTGTGGCTGGATAGTTTTCCATTGTGGATATATATTACACATTCTTCAATTATTGATCAGTTGATGGGTTGAATCCCATCAACTCAACTTAGGTTGAGCCCATTTCTTGATTATTGTGTACAGTGTTATAAGAAACATAAAGGTATAGATGTGTCTTCAACATAATGATTTCATTTCTTTTGGATATGTCTCAACATTGGGATTATAGGATAACATCGTAATTCTATTTCTAATTTTTGACGAATCTTTATATTATTTTTATAATGATGCTACTGATTTACATTCTAAGCAAGAGTGTGCAAGATTCCCTTTTCTCCACATCCTTGCAGGGACCTATCTTTCATTTTTATAACAGCCATCCTAACTGTAGTTAAGTAACATCTCATGCTTCTGATTTTTATTTTCTTATTGATTAGTGATGTTACATATTACTTCATATACCTGTTTGCCATTCTGTGATAAATGTCTGCTTAGGGCTTTTGGACATTTCTCAATTTGTTTTTCAAATTTTATAACTTCTTTTTACTGTTGACTTCCTTATATATTCTGGATACTAACTAGTGTCAGATGCATAGTTTGAAAATATTTTTTTCCATTTTGTAGATTAGCACACTGTTTATTTCATTATCAGTGCAAAAGTTTAAACATTTTTATTTTTTTATTTATTTTCTTTTTTGGTGGTACTGGGTTTCCTGGAAGCCCTTCTACCTCTGGGCTACACTCTCAGACCAATTTTATATTTTTAATGTGGAAACAGGGTCTCTTAAGCCAATGTGGCTGGCTTCAAACCTGCACGATCCTCCTATCTCTGCCTCCCAAGCACGGGGATTACAAGCGTGCGCCACCACGCCCGGCATAAACATTTTTAAAAGCAGCAAATTGTTTTGTTTATTTGCAAAGAGGACAATATTAGTGTTTTATGTGACATAGTGAATGTCTTTGAACATACTGGTATAACTGATATGTTCATTTAGTCTTTCTTTTTTCTTTGAGCTTTTCTGTTTTCCTTTTTAACTCAACTTTTTACCTTCATTTTATTGTATTTTAATATTTCCTTTGTTTGCTGTTAGCTTACTAATTAATAGTTCTTTCATTAGTTTTAAAATGTTTCTTCTAACTCTTATGTTAGAATTTATAGCATGCATTTTGATGTATACTAAAGTGTATAATAAATGATAAATAATTATCCTCACCATGCCCATGATACCATTAGCATCTTAGAACTCCTAAACTCTACTGGATTCAATTCCTAGTACTTCCCAAAATAATAAATAAATAAACACAATAGTGGCCTTTATTGTGAGAATCTTCTCATTTTAGATATTGATGGGTTGAAAGGAATTTTTTTTCATATTTTATGACAATAGTTTGTTTTCCTATTTATGTTTATTTGCTATTTACATAAAAAGTTATGGGTATTCTTGTCAAAAATAATTAAACAAATGTAGTACCTACACAATTATTTCAAATTTCATTCACCTATGACAGTAATTTATACCTAGGTAAAACTAAACCCTGGAAAATAAACTGTGACTACTGATTATTCAGTTCTTTATTACTCGGTATGTGTTTTTCAACTATTGTGAAAAATAAATTTTATAAATATTGCATGACATGATAGCAAATTTACTCTTTAGCATTCCTTTTAAAATTAAATTATTATGTCTACTTTGGGACATAAAATTGATAGAAGCCAAAAATGTTGCTTTTATTTTTAAAGATATAATTTAATGAGTCAAAAGCCAAAATATAAATCTATTATGCACATAGAGAATAATCATTATCATGGGGTTTTAGTAGTTTAACCAAGTTCATGTATGTGTACACATTGTAGTTCTTATATTACTGTTACTTTTATCATTTAACAAAGGTGGGAGGAATAGCTTAGATTAAAATTTACTTGAGTTAGATAGGCCTCATATCAAATAAAAACTTCAAGGAGGGTGTGGTGGCACATGCTTGTAATCCCAGTACTTAGGAGGCTGACTTTGGGGTTCATGAACAGCCTTAGGTACTTACTGGGGCCTTCTACAACTTAATGAAACCTTGTTTTTTTAAAAAAAGAATAAAAAATAGGGCTGGGGTTGTAGCTTGGAGGTGGAATGCTCCTGGGTTCCATCCCTAGTACCCCTAAATAAATAAATAAATAAATATATACATACATACATAAATACATTAGACATCAGTAGAAATTATACTAGTGTTGCTTTTCTATTAGATTGAAACAGACTTCTATAGCATATTCACTTCATTTTCACCTAATATTTTCTTTTATCACTTAATAGGATTCTTTATCTGAGTCTTTGCTTTACTATGTTGTGTCTTTACCAAGTTATTAGCACCTTGAAAGAACAGTTTATTGGGAATTGTCTTCTTACATCCCTCTTATGATTAGAGGACTCTTCTTACACGTCAATGAACCCAAACTTCATTTAGGTAAGATCAATTAGGAAATAAGGGCAACCCAAACTTCATTTAGGTAAGATCAATTAGGAAATAAGGGCTATAAGGTTTTGAATTATAAATCAATAAATATGCCACCAGATTTCTGTCATTATTATTTGCAGCAACAACAAAAAACGACATCATTAAAATGCCTAAAGACCAATGACCAGAATGAACCTGCAAACCCCAACTCCATCAAAAGGAAACTTTCTGATGTTGATAGGTACAAGCAACATTCATGAAAATGTTTCCCACCGTTTTTTTTTTTTTTTTTTTTTTTTAACTTTAAGACTTGAAAAGTTTCTGCTTCCTTCTCTGGTATCACTGTTTCTATTAACAACCTCCATTCTATCATTCATACTAACATTTTATTCTCCAAAACTTTTATGCTTTTCTTAATCTCTCAATGTCTGTTTTTTTTTCTCTTTTTCATAATTTTTCTCAAATCACTGTCTTCTTACCCAAAGAGTGGCAATAACTTTGCTGTGTTTTGATTCCCTTTCTTCATGATTCCCATAAACTCCTTAATGAGTGAGGGAGAAAGCATGCCTCTTTCATTTGTAATTATGTCCCCAGTATTCAGAATAGTTGCTGATTCATGCCTTGGTAGTCATTTGGTGCATGCTTATTCTATAAGTAACATAAAAATATAACTAATGCATCTTATAGTTCCAATCCAGATCATTGATGTAGCTATATAAGTAAATTTATGTGATTCAGTAACTTTATCTTTGAGGATAACAATTTTGCTACAGAGAAAATATATTACTTGTGTTAAACCATTTATCTTCATGAGATCTTCTAAGATGTTCTCAGAAAAACATTTAGTGATCATTGGTTGATATTCTTCATGATAATATTTTATGAGTGATAGATTTCTTTAAGAAATTCCACAATAACAGAAAATACAATTATGTGTGTTAGATTCTATATTATGTATTTGATACAATGAATAGATATATTTAGACAACATATGCAGGAATGTTGACCTATTCACTGGTACAAGGCCCTAATGGTAAAGCTTTAGAAATTCTGATTGTCAAATGAATTGAGAGAAGCATTACCTTAAAAATAGTTTATGACACGTAAGGTCAGACTCTAGTTATAATTACTACAATTGGAATTATACCTCAGGATTTTGCTTTGTACAAATATTTCAAATAAATATATGTATATTAAGAACAGTGCTTAAGTAATCTAATGTGAGTTTGTACCTGAAGTCTTCTAAATAACTTGATTTTCTATATAACAATAGTACAATGACTATATACTTAAGTAATTGTCTATTTTCTTTCTTTTTTGTGGGTACTGGGGGTGGAAACCAGGGGGAATTTTATTTCTGAGCTATACCCATAGCCCTATTTTTATTCTTTATTTTGAAACAGAGTCTCACTGAATTTCAGAAGGCCTCACTAAGTAGCTGAGGCTGTCCACACCGCTATCCACTTGTCTCGGCCTCCCAAATGCTGAGATTACAAGTGTAAGCCTACACACCTGGCTTCTATTTTTTAAATATTCAAAATAGCCGGGTGTGGCGGTGCACGCTTGTAATCCCCGCGCTTGGGAGGCAGAGACAGGAGGATCGCGCAGGTTCGAAGCCAGCCATGCGCGCTGGCTTAGGAGACCCTGTTTCCAAATAAAAATGTAAAAATAGGTCTGGGAGTGTAGCCCGGAGGTAGAAGGGCTTCCAGGAACCCCAGTACCACAATAAATAAATAAATAAATAAATAAATAAATAAATAAATAAACAAACTGTTTTGATCACTGTAGTGAACATGTTTCAACTTTTGTTTCATGAGTCAGTTTTTGTTCTCTTGCTTAGTATTATTTCTATAGTAAATATATGAATGGTACAAATTCAGAATAATTCAGAGTTCATTTATTTCTGAATAAATAGTACATATCACCATTTTTTTCATTGTTAATGAGCCACCATTATTACTCATGTGTTTGGGGAGGGAAATCACTTTCTCTAAAAACAATGCAATTATTATAATTTCATTCAATTTGACAAAAATTATAGTTTCCCAAAGAATACAACATTGATAGGCATTTTAAATAAAGCCTAAAGTGGTGCAAATAAAGTATGGGAAGGATCTGTTAAAGTGACAGGGGAGTAAAGCCAATGGCACATTTATGAAGCAAATCACAAGCAGAACAAAGACACAGTAATAAAAACAGGATGATATTGGCACAAAACAGATACATAGACCAATGAAGCCGAATAGAAGACTCAGACACAAATCTGCACACTTACAGCAATTGATTTTTGACAAAGGAGCCAAAAACACACACTGGAAAAAAAAATAGCCTGTTCACCAAATGGTGATGGCAAAACTGGTTAAGCATAGGCAGAAAAGTGGACATAAACCTGACTTTCTCACCCTGCACAAGAGTCAATTCAAGATGGATCAAAGACTTGGAAATTAGATCAGAGATCTTGAGGCTCCTTGAAGAGGGCATAGATCTAACACTGCAAAACATTGGCACAAGTAAAAACTTTCTCAAGAAGACCCAAAAGGCACAAGAAACTAAAAGGTGAATTCATACATGGGATTGCATTAAACCGAAGAGCTTCTTTACAGCAAAGGAAACTCAAGAACCTCAACAGAGAGCTGAAAAAAATGGAAGACCATTTTTTGCCGACTACTCCTCCAATGGAGGACTAATATCTAGAAAAACAGAGAACTCGAGAAACTCAGCACTAAGAAAACAAATAACCCAATAAAAAAATGGGCAAGTGAAATAGACACTTCAGGAAAGAAGAAATTCAAATGGCCAATAAATGTATGAAAAATTCTCAACATCATTAGCAATCAGAGAGAAGCAAATCAAAACTACTCTGAAATTTCACCTAACTCCAACTGGAATCGCAATCATTCAAAACACAACAGCAAATGCTGGTGAGGATGTGAAGAAGTGAGAACTCTAATACATTGTTGGTGGGATTGCAAGTTAGTACAACCACTTTGGAAAACTGTATGGAGAATCCTCAGAAAAATAGGAATGAACTTTGCATTTGATTCAGCAATACCACTTGTGGGTATCTATCGTAAAGAATGGAAACCAAACTACCAAACTAATTCATGCATATCTATGTTCATATTTACACAGTTCACAATTGCCAAACTATGCAAGCATCCAAGATGTCTATCAACAGATGAATGGATTATAAAACTATGGGATATGTACACAGTGGAATTATACTCAGCTATAAAGAACAAAATTATGTAATTTACAGGAAAATGGATGGAACTGGAGAACATTATGCTAAGTGAGGTTAGTCAGTCACAAAAAATAAGAAATCAGATGCCCTCCCTAATATGTGGAAGCTAGGGAGAAAAAGGGCCATAGGAGAAACTCTATAAGAAGAAGAAGAAACTATAAATGAGCAAACAAAGTGACCTAACTAAGGGGGATGGGAGAGAGGAAGGGGGAAATTTCCTAATGTACAAGATGTACATTCACAGATATATCAAAGCCAATCACTAAGCCAAACATGAGAAGGAGGGAAGGGAGAAAAATGGGGAGAGAATTGGGGAAGTGCTAACTGAGTGATATGTGCATGTATGCCTCTACCATCTTGTACCCCATTAAGATGTATGACTACAGTGCACCAATAAAAAATTAAAAATTAAGAAGAGGGGCACAGAGTGGACAGTATGACAGAGAGGTCACCCTCACATGAGTTTTTAAAGTTTGAGGTTAAGAAAATAATACATATCTTAATGCTTTAAAATTTGGTTTACATAGGCTGTTCAATATTCACCAGGGACATTTTCTCCTTCGATCATAAATCTCTGCCAAGTAGAGTTCATAAAATTATTACAGAAAGTTCCTCCTTGTCGCTATGGTGCGTTCTTAGAAATCTCCATCTAGAGCAGATTGTTATAAAATTTTTATATTTCCTCACAGGAACAATGTTATAATTTGATGTTATATGGTAGAACAAGCATCAAATAAATCATAGTGAGGACTGAAAATATGTCATAAAATAAGACACACAACTATAAATTTGTGCAATAACTCTTACTGATAAAATTATGCTCCATGTTTTACGCAATGGGCATAAATGTACCATTCACTCTGATCATTCATAAGCCTCAATGAATCATAAAATGAAAGGAGAATATATAAAAATACAACCCTATTGAATTATAAATTTGACCTCTCCCAAAGATTTACTTAATTTTTCTCTATTACTTCATACTTTCCCTTAATAGTTTCCCTCTGTATTATTGTATTCTCCTATGAAAAGAAAGTTTCTGCATTAAATGTGAATTTTATTTGCCTGATCCACCCTACTTAAAAAGCATTAAATGATGAAACTGACATATATCTTTCTTAGGCTAAAATGTGGCAAATACGAGGTACCTTTTTGGAAACTGTTCTTAAACAGAAGAAGGTATAGTGTTGTGCTCAGGCTGATGTCACAGGAACGGAGAAAGAAAGCACCAACTGGACTTGGGAAATCAGTTTATTTAAGCACGGAAAAAAACAGACTAGCCAGCTTAGGGACGACAGACTAGCTAGGCTAGGGGTGCAGTCCGGCACTCAGTACAAAACTGCAACCAAGAGGGTTTTTGAAGGCAAAAGCCATGCACAGGTGCCCGAGGGTAGGGGAAGGAACAGCCAGTAAAAGTCTGATAAAATTGTAACTTTGACAAAACAGCAACATTTCTATAGTGGGGCACGCGTTATAGGATGTAAGCAGGATATTGGTCTATGCTTGTTGCATCTAATACCCTCTATTGATGTTAGTGGGGCTCAGTGTTCCAGGATGTTAACTATAGTGTAAGCGGGATGATGGGTTTTCCTTGCTACATTTACTATAAGGTAGGCAGGATTTTACTTTAACTCCCTGAAAAACTCAGAAGGAGCATTAGACAATTTTGGCTTGGCTCTTGTTAGGGCATTACAATAGCCAGGTGTGGTGATGCAGGCTTGTAATCCCAGTACTTGGAAGGCTGAGACAGGTTGTGGCCAGCCCCAGCTACTTAGGCCCTATGCAACATAGTGAGACATTGTTTCAAAGTAAAGAATAAAAAATAGGGCTGTGGGTATAGTTTGGAGGTAGAATGCCTTTGAGTTCAATCCCCAATATTATACAAAAAAAAAAAGGAAGAGGAGGAGGAGAATGAATGAGCATGCTACTGTTGAGAGAGACTTGTGTGATTCATTTGTCAGTTCTGTTTTACATCTTGAAAGTCAGTGCCATGCAGGAAAGACAAATTTCTCTTTAAGTGGTTGAAAATATATAAAAATATCTCTGTCTCTGTTTCTCTGATGTGTTCTAGAAGATTCTTTTCCTGGATGATAGGCAGGAAGAGACAAGCTGACCAACTGTGGATTTAAAACATACAAGAAACAAAAAGAATCCCAATGTTAGATGCAAAGTCTCTAAAGTGAACACTTATTAAAAGCTATCAAAATCAGAAAGTCACTTTGGACAGGAGCAAAAGAACATGTAAAATTGCACAGAGTTAAGGGAAATCAAGATACTGTGGAAATGAATTCATGACCTGGGGAATCAGAACTGAGAATGTAAATCTATGTGTCTGTACAAAGGGGAATGCCTCTGGAGGAAATTTTCGATTCCAGCCTCAGTTGCCACTGATATGTTTCCATCTAATGGTGTCTTCTTAGGCAGGACTAAACTGTCTTGGGATGCAGCTGTTTTTACTGGAAGTATTGAGAGACTGAACAACTATGGTAGAAAGAATTGCCAAGGCAACATAATAACACACATTTGAGAATTGTTTTGCTGTTGTGAACTTGTACCAAAGTGTGAGAGCTACTCTTTTGCCCAAGATAGCATACGGACCTTTATGTTCTTCTTAAGGCTTTGGCTTGTCTTGACTCCATTAAAAAAAAAAAAAAAAACTATAAAATTACAAAAAAATAAAACAAAAAAAGAAGTGCTGGTTTGTCCAAAGGGATGAAGCTTCGTGGTTCAGAAGGGAAAAGAATACAAAAGTCCCCAAACAAGATGGGAATGTGAAAAGGAGGAGGTATAAAGCATGATATAGTCTGCTAGTAAGAGTAAACCTTCCATACTCTAAAGAAATGCTTCAGAAGTGGCTGGCCCAATGAGTATCCAAGTTATAATGACTTTGCTAAACAGTTCAATTTTTGTTTAAATATGATTTTTCACCTCTAATTCACTCGAAAAGAACTTTTGTTATTTTGCTTAAATATTGGGTGGAGTAATCTCCTAGAGAATTTTTAGATTTTATTATTTTTTTCTTTCCATTTATTTTATTATACTGGGGACATTCGACCCCCAGTATAGCTCAGAAGCTATACTCCTAACTTTTTATTTTTTGTTTTTAAACAAGGTCTCACTAGGTTGCTGAGAGTCTTGCTACTTGTTGAAGCTGTCCTTGAACCTGAGATCAGATCAAGCCTCCCAAGGAATAGAATTACAGGCATGTACCACCGCACCTGCTTTAGATATGGTAATTTTCAAAGGTATTTTGAGAAAAGTTGCTTTTATGTTTTTGAAAGATAATTTGAAATTACATCTTACATGCCTCAAAGTGTAATTTAGCAAATATTTAGATTAAAAATTATGCTAAATTCAGCAAACAGAAAAGTTAAAAAAATAGTGTAACCTAATATTCTATATCCAGTAGATAAAATGGAATTTGCTTCCATGAGTCCTAAGTATCTAAGACTTTCTATATGACACCAAATGAATTTACTACAGGCTCCAACAGTATGTCAAATAACTCTTCAGTTGCTTTTAAACTCTTATCAGTCTGCTCTTATTTTTTCTTTATCAGCTGTTTCTACTTCTAGCAATTCAGATAATATATATATATATATATATATATATATATATATATATATATATATATATATATAATATTTTCTGATGTCAGCTATCCCCGGTCTCATATTTTTATTCTTAACTGAGGCAACTAGGCTAATATTCTCAAATTTCTTGTATCTCCACAATTCCCAAATCTCCTGCACACCCACATGTGAAACCACACAAATAAACTGACAGGCAATGTTAAGGTGTATGGGAAAAGGTAGACACCTGGGAGAATTATAAACCATCCAAGGAGAGGGCTGCATGTGCTGTCTCTTCCCTCAGTTCTCCTAGGATAGGAGCTATATCGCCTCTGCTTTCCTGCTTCCTGGAATGTTGACAAAGTCAATTACCTTTTCACATTTCTCCTTCTCTTTTTCTTCTCTGGGGAATTTGGCACTATTCTGAAATTTGACGTCTCAAATTTGACTATTTTGGCATTTGAAACATTGAAATTCTGCAACTTTGTCTCACAACTTGCTCCAGGCTTTTCTACCATTATTCAATTGGTCTCTCTCCACATTATTTAAAGTTCTTTATGTTTCCTATTTCATCTCTAGTTTCCACATATGAAAGAAAATATATAGGCTTTTCTTCTGAGGCTGGCCTCTCTAATTCCCCTCCTTAAGGTTAGGGATTCTCCAAATACTCGACACTTGTTTATCTTTTCAGCACACTGACCCTCAGTGATCTTACCTTGACATGAATATTTCTGCTCTTACCCAGAGAGGAACCCCCAAATGCGTACCCTTAGGCTAACTTCTTTAAGTTTATTATTAACCAAGACCTGCCTGCCGGAATTTCTTTGTGGTTATCTCCAAACAAGTTTTCCACCCAAGCTATGATTATTTTCTTCCCTCGATATCAGTATCAATTCTACTTATTTTCCAAAACTCATATGAAATATCAGCTCCACTGCAAAAGCCTCCAGTTTGAATCAACTCTCAAGTTCTGCTACTTCGTACCTATTTCTAGATTATGGTACATTTGTTCTTTTATTTGTGAATGCTTATATAACTAAAATTTGTTTAATTTATTGAGGGAAAATAAATATTCAAAGATGTAGAGTTGGTAAGTCATTAGTTAAAAACTATTTAGACTTATAGTTTTATAAGGATTTGTAAAAATCCTAACAATGTCAAAATACAATGACCTCAAGACCTAACAATATAACAAAATTGGTTTCATTTTAGGATTGTATAAACCATCTCTAAAAGGTCATATTTACTGTAGATGTTTGCTCTATTTATTTAATGTTAACTTGTGTAATTCTGAACATTAAAATGTAAGCAAGGCACATTCCTTTAAAATAAAAAAGATAAGCTCAAGGTGAGATACATATGCCTCTTGGAGATTCTCAGTTATTAATGTTCCTACCAAATTTACATTTTAATAGCACCACAAATATCAGGGTCTGTACAAAGATAGTCTTCACAAAGAGTGGGAGCAACTTCATGTGTCAAAATATGAGACTAACTTTGTTTTCTCAATATGTTACTTTTCATTTATGCTTTGATAATACCATTACTTTAGAAAAGACAACCATGTAATATACATCATGTGCACTGCTAATTCAAATCTTTGTTCATGTTTATTTTCTATATTAGTACATTTGATCAGTGTATTGTAGTTACACATCATAATGAGGTTTAAGTGGTACAAACACAGGTGCATACAGCTCTTGTGTATCTCCTTGCATATCCCGTCCCACTCCTCCCTTCTCAAACATGGTAATAAAATTGGTAGTAATGACTTCACATATTGCTATAATACTATTTGAACCAGTTTTTTTTCCTTTATCCTCATTTTCCCATTCCCCAACCATCTCCCAACACACTTCCGTTATTCCATTGGTCTCTCTCCACATTATTTAGAGTTCCTTATGTTTCCTATTTCCTCTCTAGTTTCCACATATGAAAGAAAACAGTCTTTGACTTTCTGAGACTGCTTGATCTCACTTAGCATAATATTCTCTAGTTCTCTCCTTTTTTGTGCAAATGACATAATTTTGCTCTTTATGGCTTAATAGAATTCCATTTTGTGTATACACTACATTTGTTTTATCTATTCATCTCTTGACAGACATTAGGGTTGGTTCCAGCTATTGTGAATTGTGGTGCCATAAAGGTGTTCTAACTTTAATTCCTTTGGAAAAGTGCCTAATAGTATAGCTGGGTCATAAGGTGATTCCGTTCTTAGTTTTCTGAGGAACTTCCATATAGTTCTGCAGTAGTTATACCAATTTGCAGTTCTACCAATAGCATTTAAGAGTTCCTGTCTCCTCATGTTCTCACCAGAATTATTGTTTGTATTCTTGGTGTTTGGCTTTTATATTGGAGTAGATGAAATATCAGTATAGTTTTGACTTGATGTTCTTGATTGCTAGTGATATTGAACATTTTTGATATCTTATTGGCCATTTGTGTTTCTTCTTTTTAAAAGTGTTTATTCAGTTCAAGTATTCATTTTATTAAATTTTTATTTTTTATTTTAGTTCTTGATATATTCTAGAAATTAGTCCTCTATCAGAGGAGTAACTGACAAAGATTTTTCTCCTAATTTGTATGCTCTCTCTTTAGATGTTTGATTATTTACTTTGGTATACAGATCTTTTTAATTGGATACCATCACATTGATTCATTCTCAGTTTTATTTCCTGAGCTTTGTTTCTCTTTTGGGGGGTGAAGGAGATGGGTTAGTGAGGAAGTCTCTACCAGTGCCTATATGTTAGAGAGTTGGTCTTTTGTTTTCTTCTAGTAATTCCAAAATTTTCTGGTCTAATTTTTAGGTCTTTGATCTATTCTGACTTGGCTTTTGTGCAGATAGAAAACAGATCTAATTTCACTTATCTACATATAGATATCAAGTTTTTCTAGGATCATTTGTTGGAAAGGCTGTCTTTTATCCAGCATGTATTTTAGGTTTGTTTGTCAAAAACCTCATTGCTCAGCCTCTAATTTGATTAAATTCATGCTGTCTTTCTCCTCTACAGAAGTTCCCCTTATTTTGGGGCAGTTTTTCATGTGGAGCTACAGAGTGAGTGAGAAGTGTAACTTTACCATCTCTCTCTCTCTCTCTCTCTCTCTCTCTCTCTCTCTCTCTCTCTCTCTCTATCTCTCTCTCTCTCTCTCTCTCTCTCCCCTATTCTTTTTGGTACTGGGGAAAAGGTCAGGGTCATTCTACCACTGAGCTACACTCTCAGCCATATTTAATTTTTCTTTTTTTGGTAACAGAGTCTCACTAAGTTGCAGAAGGCCTAAGCTGCTGAGGTTGTCCTTGGATCTGTTATCTTCCAAGTACTGAGAGTATAGGCATGTACCACCAAACCTGACTCATCTTTTTCTCTTCCATGTTTTCTTTATATGATTTCTCACTCTAACCTTATATGCTAATTCATCAAATTGACCTGGTGTAATATATCTTGAATATCAATAGCCCAGAGTTTTCTTTATGTGAGATCATACTGAAGACCCTTCATCTCAATGTGCTTTTCTTCTAATTTTTTAAATATTGATTTTGTGAGAAATGTACACTTTTATAATACGCAAAACCCAAAACAGAATCCAAATTCTGGACTGTGAAATATTTTGCAGATTAAACCTCTCTGATCCTCAGTTTTCTAATTTGGCAAATGAGAATGATAACTATATCATATATATATTATATATATCATATATATTATATATATGATATATATAATATTAGTGAATCTATAAGAAACTATTATATAATATTTAGGATAAAATCATTATTATTTCAATTATGAAGTAAATTCAGGCCTTTTTCCCTATCTGTAATTAAGAAACTTCTGAAAACTCACTTTATCCAAGGGTTTGTTATCAGTGTTCAAGTTTAGGACTCAAACTTTACCTATCAATACTGGGTAGTAAGCAACTTAGGATTTGAAGGTCACATTCTCATTGAGACTACTCAATCAATGTATCATACAGGAAGCCATGGGCTAGATAATACAGAAATTATGTGCTATAATGTAACTTAACTCATAAACAACAAAAATGGAGGGTGTGATTTGGCCCTTAGGCTATAATTACTGACCTCTAGTCGAGCCCATATTGTCTCATTTCTGCTTTAATATCTAGAGGGGTTATATTAGTTTATTTCATTTTTAAGGCATTGATCCACACAGAGTTGCAAAATAAGGTTCATTTCATTTAATTCAAACTTGAAGCTCAGTTTATGCTTATATCAAGGCTGAAGTTAGGAAAAAATTTCTTTTGAAAACATCTCCTACTTGACTGTATGTGTCTCCAAAGTTTTATGTTTTTCCTCTTATCTACAAACTATTTTTTTTACTCTTCCCTTCCTTTCTATTGGGAAATAAAGGCATTATTTCATTATTTTTATTTTTATTTTCTTTTTTTTTTTTTTTTTTTTTTTGGTGGTACTGGGGTTGGAACCCAGGGCTATACTTCCAGACCTATTTTATACTCTATTTGGAAACAGGGTCTCACTAAGCTGCTGAGAGTCTCACTAAGTAGCTGAGGCTGGCTTTGAACTTGTGCCATCCTCCTGTCTCAGCCTCCCAAGCACTGGGATTTCAAACGTGCACCCACCACACCTGGCAAGGCATTATTTTTCTATTGGCAGTTATTATGTAAGCATTGTTCTATTTTTAAAAAAATTTATTTCATGAACAAATGTAACAAATCTACTCTATGTAAGAGGCCCCAACTCTTATTTTCTGAGGTTTTTTTTCTTTGTTATTAAATGAGTAGAATCTATCGCACATGGTTATTGTACCTATATCATAACATGGCCTGCCCAGCAACCAGACCCTGCCTTTTCAGGCTTTTCACAATCTTGTTTTCTGATGATGTCCTTATGAATTCTTGCTCAAGTAAAATTACCAACTCTGTTAGTGGTCACAGCTGCTGCCCAATGGGCACCATTACCTCAAATTTGAGGCTGGAAGCTATCTTTAAAGGAAGTCTTTGGAACAATCTGTGTTTTCTATCATATATCACACAACAAATTTAGCTTCACTACTTCCCACAGGGATGAATACTAAACCCATCAATGTGAAATAAGTTATTGTGCTGTCTTTAATAGTGTCCTTTTCTTAAGGGATATTTGCTGCTTGTTACTCATTTTTTTTCTTTTAGAACTGGCTTGTTTTTTTTTTTGTTCCAGTCTTATTGTTGAAGCAAATTTAACATATATAAAAAAAGATTAGAGTTAAACCAGTAGTTTTCAAGATATTTGAAACTACCATATGCTAAGCAGCATAGAGCTGATTAAAATCTAAATCTGTTTTAAAAATTAAAAATAAACAGTATAGGCTTTCAACATATCTATATTCTATTAAAGAATAAAGGGCATGATAAATATATAATTATTACTGCTTTTTAAAAAAAGAATAAAAAATAAAAGCTGGGCCTGGTGGCTCATGATGCTTGTAATCCCAGCATTTGGGAGTCTAAGACCGGAGGATCGTGGTTCAAGGACAGCCTCAGCTACTTAGTGAGGTCCTCTGCAACTCAGTGAGAGCCAGTTTCAAAAATAAAGAATAAAAAATAGGGCAGGGGTGTAGCTCCTGGGTTCCATCCCCAGACCTGCTAAATAAATAAATAAATATATAAATAAATAACATAGAGAAGATACTAGGCACAAATCTAAGTGAAAATAAATGAAAGCTATAGTTAGATAATTGGAATCTTTTATCATTACATGGAATAATTTCAAAGACTCATGAAATATAAAACACATTTGCAGTAATCATCACATTATGCTACCAGCCTCCCTACATATACCTGGGCCAACATATGGCCCAAGCTATACACATCCTTGATTTTTTTAATTACTTGTATGCCACACTATTGTATCTTCTAACTTTTCATTCTTTACAGATGGTTATCAATACATTTGAGATGAATTCCAATAGTTGTCACAGAATATGCTTAGCTCTGTATGGTCCTATATTTTTAGGGATTGTTTTTAGTTAGAAATTTTCAAATTTATTTTAATTTTTTAATTTTTTATTGTTATGTGGATCATATTGAAAATGGTATACATTCAGACTGTTTTTGTTGCCCTCCCACCCCCTACTTCCTTTTCCCCCCTCCCAACAATGAGTATCCAGGTTAACCATGCTATATTCATACTTTTACACATATTTGAATGTAGCAACTCCATTAATCAACCTCAGCCTTCTTCCTCTCCTACCCTTCCATTTCAGCTTTGCTGAGGTTTCCCCTCCATTATCTGGAATCCCACTGGTATTCCTAATTCTTTCTAGTTTGGACATATTAGAGAAAACATATGTCCCTTTTTCTGTGCTTGACTGATATCACTTAACGTAATGTTCTTCTGATCTTTCCATCTTCTTGCGAATGACATGATATTCTTCTTTATAGCTGAGTAGAATTCCATTGTGTGTGTTTTCCATAATTTTGCAATCCATTCATCTGTTGATGGAGACCTCGGTTGGTTCCATATTTTGGCTATTACGAATTGTGCTGCTATGAACACGGGTATGCATATGTTACTATAGTTCTCTGATTTCAACCCCTTTGGAAAGATACTCAGGAGTGGTATAGCCGTATCATATGGTAGACCCATTCTCAGTTTTCTAGGGAATCTCCATACTGATCTCTTATTTTTATGAATTTTACTATGTCATAGCAAATACATATTTGTAAGCTTATAGTAAATTTATAAAAATTACAGATATTTAATTCATTTTCAGGTAAGTAAGCAAGAAAAGATATGCAAAATGCAACAGCAGACATTGGGAAAAGAGTACTTGGAAAACTTGTCATCTATAAATACTATTTAAGCACTAGTAAACTTATACTTGATAATTTTTAATTTTTTTATTGGATCAATTTTCCTGAAATGAATATTAATCTTAGAAAACACAATCAAGAACTTTTCTGATAAATTTTTTTTCTTTAACCTCTGAGAGTCTGTAAATCTTGAGCAAATGTATAGAATGTAAGCAGTTTGTGGAATCAGCAAAGCTTACCCTTTTTAGGAACTTTTGTTTTTCTGGGTTCTAATGGGAAATATTTTTTTTCATTATAGTTCCTAGAACTAGTTGAGGACAGAATGAAACACAGATCTTTTTCAGTGAAAAACTGTTGGCATATTTTTTCCACAAAGGTGTCTTATTATTGGCTTTGTAATTACTTCTTATAGTGTGGATCTAAATAAAAAATAATTTTTTCCCAAGAACTAACTAGAATCCTGTCACCAAGGAACAAAACTGACAGTGTAGATTATAGCTGCAATGTTATAACCATGTTGTAGAAATTCATTGATACCTATTAATCATGCTTATTCAATGATACTTATTAGGTGCCAAGTATGTGTCCGAAATTACTTAAGAAATCAAGATATATTAGGTAAAAATAAAATAAAGAAAATGAATTAAAAGCACTTTATCAATGCCTATGTAATCTAAATAAGCTCTGGGTTAAATGTCAGTTTGTACAACATTTCCTCTTACTGTCAAGCTAATATGTTTTTCACTAAAGAATGATGAGAATTCCTTGCTTAGCTTATTTCCTGCTTTCCTGTTTTGTGAATAACTCCATTTCTCAACAATGCAGAGATCATTGACATGGACAAAAAAATTCCACTACATTATTCATTCTCTGTAATTAAATGAAATATATCCACCTAATCACTTTCTTGTTTTACAAATATCTAGATTAAATTTGGGGTTTATTTATTGTTATTTGATATGTGATGTTTTTTTCTTCTCAATTTTTTATGTGTGGTTAAAAGAATATAAGTGTCTAATCTTCAGAAAGCAAAGCTCTCTCTTTGTATTCTCCATAAATATTTTTAAGGGCTCCATTTCCCAGTACCATGTTATTCTTAATAATCTAGCCTGGTTATTGAATATCTATGCACTTTTACTGATTGGAAATGCTTTAGGTCAGAAGTTCTTCATTTCTGGAAATGCATCAAGGAATTTCTAATTGATGACTTTTGAAATTTAGTTTATATTGCTGCAGAATTTTGCCAACAAAGTGAATGGAGCAAAGGACTGACTGAAACAGCCATAGCTCTATGAAGCTCACATACTTTTGCAAAATGAGCTTCAATTCAGTTACATTTATGAGTAGGAATTAGTTTTCTGGCCTTTGGCTTCAGATGATGGACTTCTATAATTAGACTTTAAATTTTGCATATGATTAAATCTGCAACCCTTTGATTCTCCCCATCAAAGCACATTATACAAGATTTGAACCTCTTCTTTGCCTTCAAGCTTTTGTGTTTTGCTCCTTATTCATATTTAGTACAGTTTAATGGGACATCTATTTTCAGTAAATATCTTGGGGAACTTTGTTTTCATAAATTAGATAAGAATTAGTATTATGGCTCCTCTCATTTTTCTCCAAGTAGGCTATTTTAAGATGTTATGAAAAAATTTAAGGTTTAACAAGTAGGATAGAAGAGGAAAACTTTAGAGAAAGCTGACACTCTAAGTGGAAGTTCTTTAAGCATCAAAAGATAAAAGAAAGCACACAATCCTGCCAAAATTACAAAGAGACAAAGCCAATAAAATAAAATATATTTGCATTACATATGGCCCCTGGCATATTGAAGTTGCTTAGGAGATGTTCATTTAGTTATAATTATAGTTATATGATATTATAATTATAGATAATTATATAATGATTATATAATTTATTATGATAATGAAAATGCCTCAGAGCTGGTGAACAAGTAATCACTAGGATTAAGATCTTCCTGGAGGTATCTCTATTTCTAACATGTCCTTTTTATTTTTATGTAACATTAATTATGCAAGAATAAGAGCTTAATAAGAACAAAGGCAAAAGAATTGTATGAACATGTTGTTTCATTGCAGTAAAGCATAATGTAAAATGTATATTTTTAAACATTTTTAGGTGACATCTTAATGGCATAAATTACCTTCACTTTGGTGTGCAACCATCACTAACATCAACATCATCTTCCCAGCGATAGCTCTGCATGCATTAAGTAGTGACTTCCAGTTGTCTTCTTTCCTAGGCTCTGGCAAGTACCATTTATGATCTAGCTCTGTGAATTTGGGTCCTCTAGATATCTTATGGAAGTAAAATAATATTTTTTATTATTTTTATTTCATGTGTCATAATGTCTTCAAAATCCATCCATACAGTAACATGTTAGAATTCTCTTTTTAAGGTTGGATGATATTCCACTGTATTCATATACTATATCTCTTTTATCTATTAACTTTTCAGTGTACACTTAGTTAAATTCTACATTTTGGCTATTATGTTGATGAACAGATATAGATACTGTTTTGAAAAATTGAAAGTAGAATTTCTGGAGAATGTAGCAATTCAATATTCAATGTTTTGAGAAAGCATTATGCCATTTTCCATAGTGCATTAGGATATTTATTTCTTAACATTTTTGCCAATATATTTTCTATCTTATTATTTTTTAATCTATTCTAATGGGCATGGAGTAGTCCCTCAGTGTGGTTTTTATTTATATTTTGCTACTTATTAATGATGTTATTTAACTGATCAATGTTTGATTATTCACAGTACTCATAATGCTTTTTGTTTCTGAATAATCAGAAGCATTTTCATTTTCAGTTCTGATTTTAGTTATTTGAATTGCTCTCTCTCTCTCTCTCTCTCTCTCTCTCTCTCTCTGGTTAGTCAGTCACTTTACCTAACAGTTTGTCAATTTTATTAAATTTTTTTAAGGAACAACAAGTTTCTCTCTATTGTTGCTCTTGGTTTCTTTCTCTCTCTCTCTCTCTCTCTCTCTCTCTCTCTCTCTCTCTCTCTCTCTTGCGGGTCTGGGAATGGAACCCCAGCTACACCCCCTGCCCTATTTTTTATTCTTTATTTTGAAACCGGGTCTTACTGAGTTGCAGAGGGCCTCACTAAGTAGCTGAGGCTGTCCGCGAACCGTGATCCTCCGGTCTCAGCCTCCCAAATGCTGGGATTACAAGTGTGCACCACCATGCCCGGCTTTCCCTATCTTTTTTTATTATTCCATTTTCTCATCTGTATTATTACCTTTATTGTGCTATCTTTGTGCTCAGTTTGTTCTGCTTCTTATGCTTTTTTAGGTATAAAATTAAGCTTTTTAGATGAGATCTTCTTCCAATGTAACCCTTTACAGATATACGTTTATTCCTTACCAATGCTTTGCTTAAAATTCTATACATTACAGTGTGCTAAGTTGAACTTCCATTTGTCTCTGGGAAGTTGGCCATTTCCACTTGATTCCTTTTCAACCAAGTTGTTGTTAAGGAAAGTCTTATTTCATTTCCACATATTTGTGGAACTTCCTTTCTTCTTTCTGCTACTGAGTTCCAGTATCATTTCACTGTGATTAGAAAAGACGTGTCATGTGATTTTCATCTTTAAAATTTAATGAGACTTGTTATGTGGACTACCATAAGATCTGCCGCAGGGAACGTTCCCTGTGCACTTTGAAGGAAAGGGGTGCTCTTCATCCTGAAGTGCTGTGCTCAGTAGGTCTGTTAGGTCTAACTGATCTGTAAAGCTCCAGCTCTCTATATCTTAAATATTATGTATTTGGGTTTTTTCATCAATTATGTGTGAATACTTAATCTATAGATCTACAGGATGAGGGTTGTAGTTAATATTTTACTGTGTACTAGAAATTTTCTAAGCTATGAGATTTCAGGTGCTCCTACAGCAAATAAGGGTAACTATATAAAACAGATATATTAATTAGCTTTACTGAGGAAGTATTTTGTCATGTATATAAAAATATTATGTTGTATGCCTTAAATGTATAAAAGCAAACAAATGAATAAATTTTTAATTTTTTGCCATTTTTATGAAGGCTCAAGATCTTTTTATTTCATATGATTCCTTTGCTATAGAAGAATTTTATTTTATTCATCATGTGCTTATCTAAAGTTTCAGTGTTGGCACCTTTAGAGTGAATAAAAATTTGAATAAACACTTATGAAGCAGCCAGTTGTAGTGGCACATGCGGGTAATCTCAGTACTTGAGAATCAGACAGACAAACACAGGTTCAAAGCAAGTCTCAGCAACTTACTGAGACTCTCAGTAACTTAGGGAGACCCTGGTTTTGTTTTTTTGTTTTTTTCAGTATTGAAGATTGAACCCAAGGGCATTCTACATCCAAGTTACACCCCCAGCCCTATTTTTTATTCTTTATTTTGAAACAGGGTCTCACTGAGTTGCAGAGGGCCTCACTAAGCAGCTGAAGCTGTCTGCTGAAGCTGAAGCTGTCTGCTGAAGCTGAAGCTGTCTGCTGAAGCTGAAGCTGTCTGCTGAAGCTGAAGCTTGTCTCAGCCTCCCAAATGCCGGGATTACAAGCGTGCGCCACCATGCCCGGCTAAGAGACTCTGTTTTGAAATTTAAAAAATAAAATAAAAAGGTCTGAGGGTTTTTACTTGGAAGTAAAATGTTCTTAGGTTCAATCTTCAGTAACAAACAAACAAACAAAAAACAAATAATAAAAAATTTATAAAACAAACTGATTATAGTATCTGGTTAGTCACTTTACCTGTTTGTCAATTGTATTTATTTTTTAAAGGAAGGAACAATTTCTCTTTTTCCTCTAGTGTTGCTCTTGGTTTCTCTATCTTCTAGATTATCTGTATATTTTTCTAACCTATTATTTCTGAATGGCCTATTACTTAAGCAAAGTTGCAAAAATATTATAAAAGGTTTTCATCCTCCTGTTATGATAATATCTTACATAGAAATAGCACATTTGTAAAACCTGTATCTCAACTTGATGTAATACTGTAAAGTCAGTTACAGGCTTCATTTGAATTTAGCCAGTTTATGTATGAACTTTGTATAGTGTACCCTGATATTTTATCAGGTGTGTAGATTTGGGCAACAATCAATGTAATCAGGATAAAAAACCTTTGGTTGCCACCAAAACTCCCCCTCTGTGCACAAGGCGCTTGTATTACATTATGTCATATGCTTCATTTTCACAGTTTTAATTTCTTTATGATGATACAAAAATTCAAATAGTTCAGAAGGGACCTATCTCTTGTATTGCTATTTTTTTCAGAATTAAGAAGACAATATTTTTACTGTGATATATCTACATAAAGGTGTGTGTGTGTGTGTGTGTGTGTGTGTGTGTGTGTGTGTGTGTAATATACTGGGGATTAACCCTGAACATTTAGTCTCTGAGCTACAACCTCAGCCCTCTTTATTTTTATTTTGAAGCAGTGTCACTAGGTTTCTTAGAATCTTGCTAATTTGCTGAGGCTGTCTTTGAGCCTGCAATCCTCCTTTCTCAGATTCCCAAATACTGGAATGATAGGCATCTACCACCACATCCTGCTATCTGTATATATATATATATATATATATATATATATATATATATATATGTGTGTGTGTGTGTGTGTGTGTGTGTGTGTGTGTATAGATTCATTTATTTATTTGTTTATTTGTGTGTATGTGTGTGTGTGTGTGTGTGTGTGTGTGTGTATGGTACTGAGAATGGAAACCAGAGGTATTCTACCTGTGATCTATATCCCCAAGCCCTATTTTATTCTATTGTTTTCAAACAGAGTCTCACTAAGTTGCTGAGAGCCTCATTAAGGCTGGCTTTGAACCTGTGATCCTCCTGTCTCAGCCACCCAAGTACTGGATGACAAGCATGTGTCACTATGCCCAGTTTAGCTCTATACTTGCAAAAGCATTCGAATTAGTTTTCATGGACACACACATTTTATTATTTAATAAATATTATGGCAGATGTTAAAATTTTAAAAACAATTTTCCTATAGCAACAATGCTGGGCAAGGTAAGTACAAATGAGTCTGAGTAGGCATTCAAACAATTTTTGGAATACAAGATAGAGGTTTATAACTGATAGCAGATTGCTGGTTGCAAGCTTTCATTGAGTTGAGCCGCAGCCACTGTTTTACAGAGGGAATCAGTGCAATTTGTGTCATGAAGGTCAGGGTGAATTCAAGCATGATTGCCACACAGAATTATAGAAGTAGATCCTGAACCAAGAGAAAATTTCAGAGGAGTTAAAAGTAGAACTAGACCCCTGGAGAAACCAGACCCAGTAAGACGCTGGGTTCTGGGCAGGGGGTCGCGGGCTGGGCACGCTAGATGGGGCCCGGGTCGCGGGACTCTGGGCCCCAGGCCGAACTGCGCGTAGCACACCAGACCCCTGGAGAAACCAGGCCCAGTAAGACGCTGGGTTCTGGGCAGGGGTCGCGGGCGGGGCACGCCTAATGGGGCCCGGGTCGCGGGACTCTGGGCCCCGGCCTAACTGCGCGTAGCACGCCAGACCCCTGGAGAAACCGGACCCAGTAAGACGCTGGGTTCTGGGCAGGGGTCGCGGGCTGGGCACGCCAGATGGGGCCCTGGTCTCGGGACTCTGGGCCCCAGGAGGAACTGCGAGTAGCACGCCAGACCCCTGGAGAAACAAGGCCCAGTAAGACGCTGGGTTCTGGGCGGGGGTCGAGCACAGGGCACGCCAGCTGGGGCCCGGATCGCGGGACTCTGGGTCCCGGCCGAACTGCGAGTAGCACGCCAGACCCCTGGAGAAACCGGGCCCAGAACAGAAAAAGATAAAGAAAAATATCGGAGAGGTGGTAAGAAAGCCATTATGGATACCAGGACACTGGAGATGCAGACAACACTTATCTAAATGCACTGGAACTTATGGAAAAATTCGCCGTGAAAGAGGACTGCTATTTCTCTATATTGTTAAGAATCTCAGACATCACATATAAGGAGAGAGTTTAGCGGAGACCAAGGAGAAATGCGGTGTTGAAAGAGTTCTTCGCGATGGTGGTGGAGACTTGTATTCAGGAGAAGCAGAAACCGGATCTTACCAACTTTATTTTTTTGGAGAAATTACACCAAATGTCGAATGCTACCATCATGCATGCTTAGGAACACTGGACAACATTCAGAGTGGAAAAAGAGCCTGGGAAGGATTTGAAACGGTGGAGGCAGTGGCAATGCCAGTGGCCAATATTCGGGGGAGGCAGAGATCTGATACATTACAACTAGAACCTTTGAAATACTAACCACAGAGACAGTGATCGGAACCTGCTGAGGGGTTAGGCGGGCGCCGGGGCCAGTGGCCGACATCGGAGCTTGCTGTGAGGCAAGGCCACTACTGAGGCCTCCGTGGCCGGGATTGGAACCTGCAGAGGGGTTAGACCGATGCTGGGGCCAGCGAGGCCGGCATCGGAGCCTGCCTTGAGGCAAGGCCGGTACTGGGGCCTCGAGGCCAGGATAAGAGCCTGCCGAGGGGTTAGGCCGGTGCTGGGGTCAGCGAGGCCGGCATCAGAGCCTGCCATGAGGCAAGGCCAGTACTTGGGCCTCCGAGGCCAGGATAAGAGCCTGCCGAGTGGTTAGGCCGGTGCTGGGGCCTCCGAGGCCAGGATAAGAGCCTGCTGAGGGGTTAGGCCGGTGCTGGGGCCAGCGAGGCCGGCATTGGAGCCTGCCTTGAGGCATGACCAGTGCTGGGGCCTCCGAGGCCGGGATCGGAGCCTGCCGAGGGGTTAGGCCGCTGCTGGGGCCAGTGAGGCCGGCATCGGAGCCTGCCTTGAGGCAAGGCCGGTACTGGGGCCTCCGAGGCCAGGACAAGAGCCTGCCGAGGGGTTAGGCCGGTGCTGGGGCCAGCGAGGCCGGCATCGGAGCCTGCCTTGAGGCATGACCAGTGCTGGGGCCTCCGAGGCCGGGATCGGAGCCTGCCGAGGGGTTAGGCCGGTGCTGGGGCCAGCGAGGCCGGCATCGGAGCCTGCCTTGAGGCAAGGCCGGTACTGGGGCCTCTGAGGCCGGGATCGGAGCCTGCCAAGGGGTTAGGCCGCTGCTGGGGCCAGTGAGGCCGGCATCGGAGCCTGCCGTGAGGCAAGGCCGGTACTGGGGCCTCCAAGGCCAGGATAAGAGCCTGCCGAGGGGTTAGGCCGGTGCTGGGGCCAGCGAGGCCGGCACCGGAGCCTGCCGTGAGGCAAGGCCGGTACTGGGGCCTCCGAGGCCAGGATAAGAGCCTGCCGAGGGGTTAGGCCGGTGCTGGGGCCAGCAAGGCCGGCATCGGAGCCTGCCGTGAGGCAAGGCCGGTACTGGGGCCTCCGAGGCCAGGATAAGAGCCTGCCGAGGGGTTAGGCCGGTGCTGGGGCCAGCGAGGCCGGCATCGGAGCCTGCCATGAGGCAAGGCCGGTACTGGGACCTCCGAGGCCAGGATAAGAGCTTGCCGAGGGGTTAGGCCGGTGCTGGGGCCAACGAGGCCGGCAGCGGAGCCTGCCGTGAGGCATGACCAGTGCTGGGGCCTCCGAGGCCGGGATCGGAGCATGCCGAGGGGTTAGGCCGGTGCTGGGGCCAGCGAGGCCGGCATCGGAGCCTGCCTTGAGGCAAGGCCGGTACTGGGACCTCCGAGGCCAGGATAAGAGCCTGCCAAGGGGTTAGGCCGGTGCTGGGACCAGCGAGGCCGGCATCGGAGCCTGCCTTGAGGCATGACCAGTGCTGGGGCCTCCGAGGCCGGGATCGGAGCCTGCCGAGGGGTTAGGCCGCTGCTGGGGCCAGCGAGGCCGGCATCGGAGCCTGCCTTGAGGCAAGGCCGGTACTGGGGCCTCTGAGGCCAGGATAAGAGCCTGTCAAGGGGTTAGGCCGGTGCTGGGGCCAGTGAGGCCGGCATCGGAGCCTGCCGTGAGGCATTACCAGTATTGGGGCCTCCGAGGCCGGGATTGGAATCCTGCCAAGGGGTTAGACCGGTGCAGGGGCCAATGGCCAGCATCGGAGCCTGGCGTGAGGCAAGTTCACTCCTGCGGCCTCCAAGGTCGGGACCAAAGCCAGCTTAGGGGTTTGACCGGTTCAGGGGCCAGCGAGACCAGAACTGGGTCCTCCCATGAGGCAAGGCCGCTGCGTGAGCCAGCGAGGTCTGGATCAGTCCACTGAGTAGCCAGGCCACTACTGGGACCATCAAGAGTGGGATTGGTACTTGCAACGCAGCATGCACAGAGAAATATCGCAGAAAATATAAATCAGACGCTTCTCTTAATCAGCAATAACTAGGAGGAAAAGGGCAACAGGAAGAGGTTGAGCTATAGAAAGGGCCCTATAGTGAAGCATCTAATGTGACCAATCAGAGGGTATGTAATACTGGAGGACGGAGCCTCTTTAAAATGCAGGATGTACATAAACAAATGTATCAAAGTAAATCACCAAAGAAGTGTGGGATGGAGGGAGGGGGAGGGAATGGGACGGGGGCTGGAGGAGGGCTAATTGGATGATGTGTGCTTGTATATCCTCTCAAGTCTTGTACTCCAATGTGATTGATATATGACTACAATGCACCAATTTAAAAAATAAATTAAAAAATAAAATAAAATAAAATCAAAAAAATAAAATAAAATAGGGAAACTAGCAACAGGTACCTCACAAGATTGTCAGAGTGCTATATGAACAATATAGGTCCAAAATATTCAGCACAAGGTCTGGATCTCAATACTAAATCCATTGTACATATTATTTTTATCACCTTCTATCTTAGCAATTTGGTGTGTCTATAACCCTGTAAAAATATTCAGTTTAAATAAAGTTTCTCTTATTAAAAAAAAAAAAAGTAGAACTAAAGTCAGAAGAATTAGCCTAGATAGAGAACACTTGCTCTATGTAAAGGCAGCTTCTACTCCCTAGTCCCAGAAATTACCTGCCATTCGAAAATGTGGACTTACAGCTGCAAGCTTACTAGTAAACTGTGGAATTTAAAGTAACGTTCTTTTAAAATAGGAAATCTAGGGCCAGGCATGCTGGCTCACATTTGGAATTCTAGTACTCAGGAAGCTGAGATAGGAGAATCACAGGCTTAAGGCCACCCTTGGTAATTTAGTGAGGCCCTGCAACTTAGACCCTGTTTCAAAATAAATAATAATAAGAAAAAAAGGCTGGGAGGTAGCTCTGAGGTAGAATGCCCTGGGTTCAATTCCAGTACCACAAATAAAAATAATAAATAAATAAATAAATAGGAATTTTTTTTTTTTTTTTTTTTTTTTTTTTTGGTGGTGCTGGGGTACTTGGAAGCCCTTCTACCTCCGGGCTACACTCCCAGACCTATTTTATTTTTTGGAAACAGGGTCTCTTAAGCCAGTGTGGCTGGCATCGAACCTGCACAATCCTCCTGTCTCCGCCTCCCAAGCGCGGGGATTACAAGCATGCACCACCACGCCCGGCCTGATTTTTAAAATATTTGTATTGGTGTATTATAGTTATATATCATAGTGAGATATAAAGTGATACATATGTATATGTTCACATCACTTTTTTTTTTCAAGATTACATTGAGTTACCAACACATAGTGACTATTGGTGCTTGAGAAATGAATCAGAGCATGTCTAGCCTCTAACTGAGCTTCTTGGATGAGGTCCTGCAAGATGGCAGGTAGAGAGCTGGCCTCTTTCTCACACCCTGCTCAGCACCATGGTCTGTATATGTAGGAGAGATTGTCTTTTGGAATCTTTTAATATGTTTAACATGGAGTTCATAGATTTTATAACCAAATTTATTTTCACCAAATTTCTTTTCATGCATTGATCTTAGAGATCATACCTTTTCAGGTGGTTTTTATATGTAGACTTTCTGTGAGTTGAATCTTTGAGAGAAATGTGGCTGCACTATGTGAGTTTAGAGATGGTGATGCTAACGATGATTTTCTTCTATTACGCTTATGCATTTTGAGAAAACAAAAGTTGCTATAAGAAAGCTCACCAAGTGCTGTGAGCAAGGAGGTCAGCATCCCGATTAGTATATTGTGATGTGAGATTCTGATGATCCAATAAAAGTATTAAAAAAGAAAAAATTAAATATGATAAATTTTGAGAAATAAATTCCTCTGAGAAAGAAAATACAATCATATGGACGTGAAAAATAAACTCTCATTTTGTTTGTGCCACAGAAAAACAGTGATGAAATTCTACTACTTGAAAATGGCAAAGTCCTTGACACCATTAACAATATATTTTTTCTGAAAAAAATTTATCAAAAATTATTTTTGGTAGCACTTTTTCTGATTTGGGCAAAACTCTTTCAGTTATAGAAAGCATGCTATAAATGTATGTCACAGCAAACATCTCTTTCTACAACAAATTGAAATCAATAAACTAAAGAATTAATGATGAGCCTATAAAAATCACAAAAGTAAACAGTGGACTAATTAGAAATACTATATGGACCGAATAAAACATATCTTGCAATTTATGAAAACCAGGTCTCATCTAAAAAATCATAGAATTTTGTGTTGAATTGTTTTTGTTTGGTAAAGAGAAGGAAAAAGAGTTCAGAAGGAAAATGAAAAGGATAGTCTAGAGGAGATATTGATTTGGGAAAAAGATAATGAATCTTGTTCAGACAGATTGACTTGAAAGTAAGAAAAGATGTCCAAGTAAAATATAAAAAATTGAATTCAAGTTCTAAACATAATAAGAATGGGCTGTTACTTGAAATCAATTATAAATTATTTTTTAGTGTTAGAAATAATGGATTATTTATATTAGTTGTAACAGGCAACTATTGTAAATGATATTAAGTGTAAGTAGACAAATCGAGTTTTATAAGAATAGGATTACTTTAAAAGAGGATAATATATTTCAAACTTTAAATCTTATTAAAGACTATGCATCATTTCTTCAATAAATCTTCTAGTGTCTATTGATGTTACTTATTTTGTCTTATTAGTAGAAATTACAAGTTAAGAAACATAGATTTAAAATGTATTTTAATTTAAACTCTTGACATTAATTTAATTCTTATTTTACTAATAAGAATAATCTGTCCAAGACAAAAATATTTTTAAGTTTTAAGGACAAAACTCATCTTTGATAACTTGGAAGACAGTAACATTTTTATTTATAAGAAGATATGGCAAAATTCTCACAGGAGATTAATGTGCACTGTTTTTTGCTTCATATTTTTTAGAACAGTAACATTTTTACTATAAGATTAAGCACACCTTAGACAAAACATGTAGTGTCAGAAGAATTTCATTTTGGAGATTTTTTTTTCCTTTTTTAGGAGGGTATAGGGTTGGAATATTTACATATAATGTGATAGCTTATGGCTTGGACCTAAGTCTAAACAGGAAGTCCATTATTTTGGTTTGTTTCATATATACCTTATCCACATAGATAAGTTTACACACTGTTTTTAGTATGTTTTAATCAGAACCTATCCTGTGAGATAAGATGAACTTATAAAAATGCTAGGCAGTTTGAATTTTATAGGACTAAATAAATGGTTTTCTATTTTGTCATAATATTTAACTTTTTCATCCAGTGAAGAACAGACTGATTGTTGGAATCTCTTCTACATTCTTTACTATAGTATTTCACTGAACAAACATTACTAGTAGACTGTCGTTTATTCATCCTGATTCTGGGGTCACTTTACCCTTTAGATGGAGAAGCTATTGTATGAATTTATGTCTGTATCAGTAAACACATGTGTCTGATACCATTTCACCCATAAAAACAACTTTATTATGTTTTCCTTGGATTATTAAAAACATAGCTTTCTTTAATCATGATTACATAAATGTATAATTCATTTCCTCTATAGTAATGTATTCTTGGGATATTATGTAGATTATTTTAATATATAATTTTTGTTGAAATCTTTGTATTTTCTTTGAAATTTGCTTTGAAATACATATATTTAAAAATAAATAAAAAAGAAAATTTTTACCTTTGCTCTGTGGCTTCATGCTAATAGTCAACAGCATTCAGATTAGGGGTATTTCAAATTTCATATTTTCATGTTAGAAATGTTAACTTTTATAAATAGTGGAGCCTTGAAAGATAGAATATCCATATTATGTTTAAAACTAGCTACTTATGAAGAAAATTGCTACACATTCTAGTCTTTTGGTAGGGTAATTTCAAAGTGTTTTATTTTTTTGTTTTTCTCATTCTCACATCTTCAGTATTTTTGCAAAAAGTACTGTAAAAATTCTGGACATTACAGAGATGCTATGAGCCTGGGCTGAAGTGTAAGTTTCATGTCACATAGTCTCAGTACAAAATATTCAAATAACCTACATGGTTATAACAAAAAAAGACTCAATAATATTTTTCATAATTTCTTAAGGGTATGATTATATATATATATATATATATATGTATATATATATATATACTTTCTTACAGACTCATATAAGAATATCCATTATCAGAAATTATGACAATGATAGAAAATGTAGAAAAATCATATTCATTTTTTACTTTAAAATGGAAGTCCAACTTATGTAAGAAGATAAACTTTTTCTTTGTAGACAGATAAATCAAGATTAATGTAATTCTTAAAATTTTGAGGAACTTAAAAAAATTTGTTCTTGACCTAAGTAGTGGGTGCTCAGAAAGAAAAATGTTAGAGAAAAATAGTAGTTTTCGATTTAGAAATGAGTAACTCATGTGTATTCATGTGTATTTTCCCTTCAGTATCACAATGTAATCACAATCTCTATATGATATTAAGTATTAGTTGATTCTTATTTTAACTAGCTACAAAAAGGTCAGGATAAAATTATCTGAATTTGATAAATACTTGAAATGAGAAATATCGCGTAGGATTCAGTGCTACTGCTTAACATAGATAAGCTTAAATGTAGTAACTGAGAGAGAGAAGACCAATAATAAGGTAAGCAGAGTTCTCTAATTAAAGATGTAAACCAGGGTTGACAAAGGTCACAGTACTGGACAGAAGAGACACCAAGTGTCTATAGAAAGAAGCCCAAGGTCAACAAAGAGGAAAGCAGGGGTGGTAACTGGCATCACAGTTCCATTGCTAATTAACACGCCCCCACAAACTAGAAAATAACCATTATGTTAAACTCACAGATGTGTGACTCTGGGATTCACACAGGTCACAAAGAAGGTGAGCTGTTTCTAGTGCACAATCTGATTTCAAGAACTTGTGAATTCCAGCTTGAAAACCAGGAAAACTGCATGTAAATGAGGACAGGTTGCATTGGAGCAGAGTATATGAAAGGGAGATTTTGCTGTCATTGTTAGGAGATAAACTCTTTCACAACTGGAGACAAGGACAAAGTGACTCTGCTACATGGCTTGGCTGTGTGGAATACTGTGACCCTAGCCAATAGCAATACAATTCAATAAATTCTTACAGACACTTACTGAGCTGTTTGTAAAAGTACACACATCATACTGCATAATTTTTGTTAATAAAGAATTAATAAAATACTAAATTGTAATTAATAATTTTAAAATGATGGTAAATTTAACACTCAAGACAAATTTTTATTTAGATAAAATTCAGATACTATAAAATTCATCCAATTATAGAGTTGGGAAATTTTCAACATATTTACAAAGTTAGGCAAGCATCACCACTAAATAGTTAGTGAATATTTTCATTACCTCCCCCATTATAATTTCATATTCTTTAGCAGTAGTTACTCATTTTGCTTCCCCTTTAAAACCTGGAAAATAACCACTAAATCACTTTAGGATGTGCCTATTATAGACTAGACTTTCAAATAAAATCATGTAATGTGGTTTTGTCTGTTTTTTTTTCAATTAATGTAAGGTCTTTATGATTTTAAAAGTTCATTCATGCTGTATTATACATCAATACTTAATTTTTATGAGTCAGTGTTACTAGATTTTATTCATGCGCATTTTACATATATAATAGATATATACACACATACATGCACATAGACCTCATAACTGTTACAGTTTTGACTTTTCATTCAATAATTGAACATTTGCATATTTCCGTTTTGGATATTATAAATAGTATTCTTATAAATATACCTGTTTGAGTTTACAATTAACATATTTTCAAGCCTTTCAATACCTAGGTGTGGACTTGTTGAAACAAGGATAACTGTGTTTAATTTTTTAATGATCATTCAAAATGGCTGTACTCTTTTATATCCCCACCTGCATTGAATGAAGATACTAGTTTCTCCACATCTTTATTAAGACTTGTTATCAACTCTCCTTTTGATTATTGATAGCTCTTCATTATGGCTATTTGAGTTTCCCTAATTACTAATAATGCTAAGTATATTTTTTGCTTACTGTCTATTTAAGTATCATTTTCAGACAAAATTCAATTTAAATGTTTTGTCTGTTTAAATAGGGTTCTATTAGTTTCTCAGTGAATTTGTTGTTGTTGTTGTTGTTGTTGTTACTGTTTTTCTTATCTAGCATTTCTCTTTTTATTTTATTTTTTATTGGTGCATTGTACTAATACATCTTAATGGGGTACATGATGGTAGAGACATACATGCACACAGGACTCATTTAGCCCTTCCTAATTTCAACCCTATTTCCTCCCCCTTCCTTCCTTTTCATGTTTGGCTTAGTGATTAAAATGTTTGTGAGTGTTCATCATGTACATTAGAAAAGTTCTGTATTCTTCCCTCCCATCCCCCTCAGGTCACCTATTTGCTCAACTATGGTTTCTCCTTCATAGAGAGTTCCTCCTATGACCCATTTTCTCCCTAGCTTCTGCCTATTAGAGAGAGTATTCAATTTTTTTTTTTTTACTTTTTGTGACTAACTAATCTCACTTATCATAATGTTCTTCAATTCCATTCATTTCTCTGTAAGTGACACAATTTTGTTCTTCTTTATGGCTAAGTAAAATTTCATTGTGTACATATCCCATAGTTTTATAATTCATGTATCTGTCAATAGACATTGTAGCTGATTCCATAGTTTGACAACTGTGAATTATGTGGGCATGAACATAGATAAGCATGCATTAGTCTGGTAGTTTGGTTTCCATTCTTTTGAATAGATCTCCAGAAGTGGTATTGCTGGATCATATGGTGGGTTTGTTCCCATTCTTCTGAGAATCCTCCATACTGTTTTCCAAAGTAATTGCGCTACTTTGCAATCCCACCACCAGTGAATTAGAGTTCTCACTTCTCCACATCCTTGCCAGTAATTGTGTTTTGAATTATTGCCATTCTAATTGGAGTTAGGTAAAATCTCAGAGTAGTTTTTATTTGCATCTCTCTGCTAATGATGTTGAACATTTTTGCTCACAATAGAAATACCAGTTTATTTGGCTTTGCTAGGTTTTGAAATTATATAACTAGTTTTCTCCCTGTGGTACAAATAGAAATTGTCTTTAAATAAAGTGTAAAATATGGCCAGGCATGGTGGCACATGCTTATAATCCTAGCATTTAGGAAGCTGAGAAAAGAGGATCATGGTTTGTGGCCAGCCTCAGCTACTTAGTGAGGCCATTTGCAATTCAGTGAGACTCTGTTTCAAAATAAAGAATAGAAAATAGGAATAGGGGTGTAGTTCAGAGTTAGAATGCCCCTGGGTTCCATCCCCAGTACCTCAAAAAAAAAAAAAAAGAAGAAGAAAAGAAAGTGTAAAATATGGAATGTGAACACATTAGGTGTCAAGAAACAGATAAAACACTATTCATGTCAAAATCATTAAAGGTTAGAATTTAAAGAGCCTACTTCTTTTTAGAGATCAAGAGTTATACTTAGGAAGTGAAATAACTCTAATTCAATGTCACACAGATAGTTAAAGGTATAGATATGTATACATTTTCTATATATACATACATGTATATATATAATCTTGTCTTTTTGCTTTCAGACCTCTCTGAGGATCCTCCCTACTGTTCTCTAAAATGGTTCCATTAATTTGCAATCTCACCAACAATGTACAAGAGTTCCCACTTCTCCACACCCTTGGCAGCATTTGCTGTTTGTGATTTCAGTGACTTCCATTCTAATTGAGGTTAATTGAAATCTCAGTGTAGTTTTGATTTTCATGTCTCTGATTGCTAATGATGTTGAGCATTTTTTCATTAATTTACCATTTGAATTTCTTTTTTTTGTGAAGTATCTATTTAGTTAACTGGCCCATTTTTTATTGGGTTATTTGTTTCCTTAGTGGTGAGTTTCTTGAGTTCTCTGTACATTCAGATATTAGTCCTCTATCAGAAGAGTAGTTGGCAATATATATTTTTTCCATTCTGTTGGCTCTCTGTTGAGGTTCTTGATAGTTTCCTTTGCTGTACAGAATCTCTTCAGTTTAATGCAATCCCATGAATTTATCCTTATTTTAATTTTTTGTGCCTTTGGGGTCTTGTTTAGAAAGTTTTTACCTATGCCTATGTGTTGAAATATTAGACCTATGTGATCTTCAAGGAGCTTCAAGTTCTGTTTTCTGATTTCTAAATCTTTGATTCATCTTGAATTGACTCTTGTACAGGATGAGAAAGTGGGGTTTATGTGCATTTTTCTGCATATGGTTAACCAGTTTTGCCAATATCATTTGTTGAAGAGGCTATCTTTTATTCAATGTATGTTTTTAGGTCCTTTGTAAAAAATTAAGTATGTGGATTTACTTCTGGTCTTCATTTCTATTTTTCTATGTGTCTCTTTTTGTGCCAAGACCCTGCTGCTGTTTTTATTACTTTGGCTTTGTAGTATAGTTTAAAGTCAGGTATTGTCATTCCTCCTACATGGTTCTTATTGCTGAGAAGTACTTTGACTATTCTGTTTGTTTTGTTTTTTGTTCCAAATAAATTTGAGGACTGACTTTTTTATCTGTGACAAATGGCCTTGGTAATTTAATGAGTATTCTTTTGAATCTATAGATCACTTATTTATGACAGCTTATTTTTTCAGAAATTTTTTGTAGTTTCAGATGAAGGCATTTTTTTTAATAGACTTAATCCTAAATATATTATCTTTTTAAAATAATGATTTCTGCAACCTTAAATTTTGTCTCACTAGAGTTTATGTTTGATCAATAAAGAAATATAATAAGAAAATCCTAAATACTAAAGGGAAATACCCTTTTACTATAATGATATTTGTCATTTAGGCATAATAAATTTGTTCAATTGTTATTTTTATCCTCCTAAATATTTTAACAAACATCTATTGGGGCTTTTTAATTTTGCAACACAGTGACTTTCAATGTGACACAAACATAGAAAACACTAGTGATTTCCACTGGATCCTATCACATTCCTCTCAGTGCATGTTAGTAATATTGGTAGTGATACCTTCATATATGGATAGAACATTATTTTAATTATTTCCACAAGTGAGCCTTTTATTCATTCCCAACTTCCTCCCCCAAACCCTTTCTACTATTCTACTGGTCTGTCTCATTTATCTGAAATATCTTGTGTTTCCTGTTTATTTTCTCTACCTTCAATATATGAGAGATAACATATAACCCTTGACTTTATGAGCTTGGCTGGTGTCACTATAATATTCTCTACTGTCATGTATCTTTCTGAAAATGGCATATTTTCCCTTTATGGTTGAGTAAATTTTAATTGGGTGTATATACCACATTTGTTTTATCCATTAATCTAATGGCAGATGCCTAGGTTGGTTCAATAATTTGCCTATTGTGATTTGTGTTGCTATAAATATGGATATGTATGTGCCACTATAATATAATGGCTTCAATTGTTTTGGAAAGTTACCAAAGAATTATATAATTGGATCCTTTGGTAGTTTTATTTCTAGTCTTTTAGGAACCTTCATACTGATTTGTATAGTGGCTGAACTAATTTAGACTCCCACCAGTAATATATACAAGTAAGACTAGCTGTATGTGGTGGCAAATGTCCGTAATCTAAATACTTAGGAGGCTGAGTTAGGAGGATCACATGTTTGAGGCCAGCCACAGCAACTAAGTAAGGCTTTCCACAACGTAGTGAGACCCAATTTCAAAATAAAACAGGGCAGGAAAATTAGCTCAGCAGTAAAATGCCCTTGAGTTTAATCCCTGGTAAAACACACACACACACACACACACACACACACACACACACACACACGTAAGGCTAAGTATTTTCGCCTTTTTGATGCTCTGATTTAATTTATTTTGTTATAAAATTTTGATTGTGCATTATTCTTAGTATAGGGAAACATCTTGAAATTTCATTTATTGATTTTATAGTCTATGACCATGATAAGCTGATATATTAGTGTTGGTACATTTTATGAATTTCTTTAGGTTTTATATTTATAAGGTTATGTCAACTACTAAATAGATAGTTTTATGTTTTGCTTTCTAATATGAATTTTTATCTCATTTTAAAGTCAAAATCTCTGGCTAGAAAGTCTGGAAAAATGTTAAAAAAAAAAGGGAGAAGGTTGATACCTTCATTTGTTTGTGGACTTGAGGGAAGGTTTCAATATTTTATAATTTATATTATTTTTCTGTCAGCTCTGATATTTGATTTTGTTTTTTAAAAGATGCCCTATATTGTATTGAGGAAATTTCCTTCTATTCTTACTATTCTTACTTTAAGACTCCTTATCATGAAAGGGTATTTATTGGTTATTGTCAAATTCTTTTTCTGTGTTTGAGAAGATCATGAGGTCTGCTTTTTTCTATAGATATTATCTGTTAAATCATTATAGTTTGAATTAACTTTGAAACTATGGGATAAATATCATTTGTATTGGTATAGTCCTCTTAAATATTGATGGATTTAGATTGCTAATATGTGGTTGAAAGTTTTTTGTATGTATGGTACTGGAGAATTGAGCCCAGGGAAATTCTACCTCTAAGCTATACCCCAGCCTTTTTTTTTTTTTTTTTTTTTGGTGGTACTAGGGGTGGAACTCAGAGGCTTTCTACCTCCGGACTACACTCCCAGACCTATTTTATATTTTATTTGGAAACAGGGTCTCACTAAGTAGCTGAGGCTGGCTTCGAACCTGTGCGATCCTCCTGTCTCAGCCTCCCAAGCGCAGGGATTACAAGCGTGCGCCACCACGCCCAGCTTATCTTTTTTGTATTCTTTATTTTGAAACAAGTTCTAAGTTGCAGAAGGCCTCACTAAGTAGCTGAGGCTGGCTGTGAACCTTGATCCTCCAGGTATAGCCTTCGAAGTACTGGAGTTACAAGCGTGAGCCACCACCCTCAGCTGGCTGAATTTTTGACTGTATAATTATAAGTGGTATTGGTATTTTTTTTTACATTTTTCTCATATCTTTGAATTGGATAAAATAGATATCTCAAAATGAGTTAGGGAACGGTTTCCTTCTAATTTTAAAATAATTTGAGAAGGAGTATGTTATTATTTTTAAAAACATTTTCTATAATCACCAGTGAAGCCATTGGGGCCTGAGACATTCTTTAAGAGAAGTTTCTTCACTTGTGTTCAATTTCCTGATTACATGTTTTAGTCATACTTCCCCAGCATTGGACCCAAAATTTGACAAGCACAACATAAAGATTTATTTGGGGCTCACGATATCAGAGAGCAGACCATGGTCAGACAGATTATGGCACAGAATGGTGGCTTAAAGGCTCAAGGGCAGGGCCTCAGTTCAGGGATTTTATAGTCTCTAAGGCCATGCCCTCAGACACCTACCAACCCAACCATGCCCGGCCTCCTAACATTGCTGCAATAGAGACATGTTTTATTTTTCCATATATTTATACATACCTATTTATTATTTGTCTATATTTACATATCTCTATATATTTTCCTATACTGGGGATTAAACCCAGGGCATTTTAACTCTGAGCTATCCCCCAGTCCTATTTTTTATTCTTTTTTTTTTTTTTTTTTTTGGTGGTACTGGGGTTCCTGAAAGCCCTTCTACCTCTGGGCTACACTCCCAGACCTATTTTTACATTTTTATTTGGAAACAGGGTCTCCTAAGCCAGCGCGCGCGGCTAGCTTCGAACCTGCGCGATCCTCCTGTCTCCGCCTCCCAAGCGCGGGGATTACAAGCGTGCGCCACCACGCCCGGCTTATTCTTTATTTTGAAACATGATTTCACTAAGTTTGAGAGGGCCTTACTAAGTACCTGAGACTGGCCACATGTGAACCTGCAATCCTCCTTTTCAGGCTACCATGTACTGGGATTACAAGTCTGTGCCACCATTCCCAGAATGGGGCATGTTTTCAACACCTGAAACTTTTGAAGGACATTCTATACCCAAACTACATGTCTATGCAGATTTACTACTTCTTGTGTTAGTTCAGTAGTTTTATCTTTGTAGGCCTTTTTCACTGATTTATATAATTTAATATTTGAGCACACAATTGTTGATAGCATTTTCTTTTCTTTAAGAGAATTTAAGCAGAAGTATTTTATTTTTATTTATTCTTTTTACATATTTTTCTTGAAAATAAATGGTATACATTTAAACTGTACTTGGTACCCTCTCTCCCCCACCCCCATTTTCCCTTCCCCCCTCCCACCAATGATTGTCCAGGGTAACCATGCTATATTCATACTTTTACACATATTCTGATGTAGACCCTCATTAATCAAGTTCAGCATTCTTCCTCTCCTATCTTTCCATTCAAACTTTGCTGAGATTTCCCTTCCATTATCTGGAGTCCCTCTGGTATCCCCTATGCTCCCTATTTTGAGCATATTAGAGGAAACATATGTCCCTTCTCTTTCTGTACTTGGCTGATCTCACTTAACATAATGCTCTCCAGGGCTTTCCAACTTCTTGCAAATGACATGATTTTGTTCTTTGTAGCTGAATAGAATTCAACTGTGTGTACTTCTCATAATTTTACAATCCGTTCATCTGTTGATGGGTACATGGGTTGGTTCCATATTTTGGCTATTACAAATTGTGCTGCTATGAAATAGGTATGCATATGCTGCTGTAGTTCTCTGATTTCAAACCCTTTGGAAAAATACCCAGGAGTGGTAGAGCTAGATTGTATGGTGGATCTATTCCCAGTTTTCTAAGGAATCTCCACATAAATCTCCATAGTGGCTGAAATAGTTTGCATTCCCACCAACAGTGTAAAAGAGTTCCTCTTTCCCCACATCCTCGCCAGCATTTGTTGTTATTTGATTTCTTTCTGCTTGCCACTCTGACTGGGTTTAGATGGAATCTCAGTGTAGTTTTGATTTGCATCTCCCTGATGGCTAATGATGTAGAACATATTTTCATGTATCTAATGGCCATTTGTATCTCTTCTTTTGTAAAGTGTCTATTCAGTTCAATTGCCCATTTCTTGATTGGGTTGTGTGTTTTCCTAGTGTAGAGTCTTTTGAGATCTTTGTATATTCTGGATATTAACCCCCTATCAGAGTGGTGGCTGGTAAAGACCTTCTCCCATTCTGTAGGCTTCCTCTTTAGGAGGTTCTTTTTTTTTTTTTTTTTTGGTGGTACTGGGGTTCCTGGAAGCCCTTCTACCTCCGGGCTACACTCCCAGACCTATTTTATATTTTTGAAACAGGGTCTCTTACGCCAGCGCGGCTGGCTTCGAACCTGCGCGATCCTCCTGTCTCTGCCTCCCAAGCGCGGGGATTACAAGCGTGTGCCACCACGCCCGGCCCTCTTTAGGTTCTTGATGGTTTCCTTTGATGAGAATAAACTTTTAGTTTGATGCTATCCCACTTGTTAATTCTTGCTTTAATTTCCTGAGCTTTGGAGGTTTTGTTGAGAAAGTTATTGCCTGTGCCAATAAGTTGTAGTGTTAAGCCTATGCTTTCCTCTAATACCTTCACAGTCTCTGGTCTAATTTCTAAGTCTTCGATCCATCTCTAGTTGATTCCTGTGCACAGTGAGAGGTAATGATTTAGTTCCATCTTTCTATAAATTGATAGCCAGTTCTCCCAGAACCATTTGTTGAAAAGGCTGTCTTTTCTCCAGCATATGAGTTTGGCCCCTTTGTCAAAGATTAATTGACTATAGGTGTGTGAATTAGTTTCTGCATCTTCTATTATGTTCCACTGATCAGTATACCTGTTATTGTGCCAGTACTATGCTGTTTTTATTACTATTGCTTTATAGTATAATTTGAAGTCTGGAAATGTGATGCCTCCTGCATGATTCTTATTGCTGAGAATTGCTTTGGCTATTCTGGGTCTTTTCTTTCTCCATATAAAGTTCATGATTGATTATTCTAGGTCTATGAAGAATGTCACTGGTATTTTAATGGGAATTGCATTGAATCTATAGCTTACTTTTGGCAGAATGACCATTTTAATGATATTTATTCTGCCTATCCATGAGCACAGGAGATCTTTCCATCTTCCAAGGTCTTCTTCAATTTCTTTCTTTAATGTTTTATAGTTTTTGTTTAAGAGGTCTTTTATATCTTTGGTTAGGTTTAATCCTAGGTATTCTATTGGTTTTGAGGTTACAATGAATGGAATTGTTTTCTTTGTTTCTTTCTTTGTGGATTCATTGTTGGTGTAAAGAAAAGCCACTGATTTCTTTAGGTGGATTATGTATCCTACAACTTTCATGAATTTGTCAATCAGCTCCAGAAGTCTTTGGTTGAGTTATTTGGGTCTTCCAGATAAAGGATCATGTCATCTACAAATAAGGCTAATTTTAATTTCTCTCTTCCTATGTGAATTCCTTTGATTTCCTTCTCTTGTCTTATTGCTGCTGCAAGAGTCTCAAGGACTATATTGAAAAGGAGTGGTGATAGTGGGGATCCTTGTTTTGTTCCTGATTTTAGAGGAAATTCTTGCAGTTTTTCCCCATTCAATATAATGTTGGCTTTGGGTTTATAGTCTATTGCCTTAATAATGTTGAAGTACATTCCTTCTATTTCAATTTTCTGCAGTGTTTTTAACGTGAAAGGGTGTTTGATTCTGTCGAATGTTTTTTCAGCATCTATTGCTATGATGATATGGTTTTTGTTCTTGGTTCTACTTATGTGGTCAATAACATGTATTGATTTGCATATGTTGAACCATCCTTGTTTTTCTGGGATGAATCCAACTTGGTCATGGTGTATTATTCTCTTGATATGGTTTTGAATGTGTATGGCTAGTTTTTTGTTTAGAGTTTTTGGATCTATGTTCATTAAAGATATTGGTCTGCAGTTTTCCATTCTTACAGTATCTTTATTTGGTTTGGGGATTAATGTGATACTAGCCTCGTAGAAGGAATTTGAGAGAGTTCCATCTTTTTCAGTTTCCTGGAACAAGTTATGAAGTATTGGTACTAGTTGTCATTGAAGGTTTTGTAGAATTTAGCTGGAAACCCATTTGGGCCTGGGCTTTTCTTTTATAGAATAATTTTTATCACCATTTCTATTTCTTTCTTTTAATTGGTTGGTTTAGACTTGCTATGTCCTCTTGGTTCAGTGTAGGTTGGTTAACTGTGCTTAGAAATCTGTCAATTTCTTTCATATTTTCTAGTCTATTGGAGTATAAATTTTTAAAGTAGTTTCTGATAATCCTTTGAATTTCCCCAGTATCTGTGGTGATATCTCCTTTTTCATTTCTCATTTTAATAATTTGAGTTGTTTCTCTTTTTCTTTTGGCTAGGTTGACCAGGGGTTTATCAATTATATTAATCTTTTCAAAGAACCAGCTTTTTGTTTTGTTGATTCTTTGAATCTTTTTTTGTTCTCTATTTCATTTATTTCTGCTCTGATTTTAATAATTTCCTGCCTTCTGCTGTCTTTGGGATTAGACTGTTGCAGTCTTTCTAGGTCCTTGAGTTGTGTCATTAGGTTCTTGGTGATTCTCTGTCCTCCTTATGTAGGCACTCAATGCAACAAACTTTCCTCTTAATATTGCCTTAATAGTGTCCCATAGATTTTGGTAAGTTGTGTCTTTGTTTCCATAAAGTTCTTTATTTCTTCCCTAATTTCTGCTCATAACCATTCATCATTCAATAGTGTATCATTCAGTCTACATGTATTTGAGTAGTTTCTTTTGAGTTTCCTGTTGTTGATTTCTACTTTTATTGTTATGGTCTGAAAAGATGCAAGGAATTATATCACATCTTTTGAATTTGCTGGTGCTTTCTTTGTGTCCCAGGATGTTATCTCTTTGGGAGAAGGTTCCATGGGCTGCTGAGAAGAATGTGCATTCTGTAGTTCCTGGTTGAAATATTCTGAAAATGTCTATTAGGTCCATTTGGTTTATAGTTTCCTTTAGTTCTAAAGAGTCTTTACTCATCTTTTGCCTTGAAGATCAATCCAGTGGTGTGAGAGGTGTATTAAAGTCTCCCAGTATTATTGTATATGGGTCTATTTGAGATCTGATGTCCAGAAGGGTTTGTTTATAAATGTGGCTGCACCCACATTTGGTGCATAAACGTTTACTATCATTATATGTTCTTGGTGTATTGTTCCTTTTAATAAAAGGAAGTGCCCTGATTTGTATCTTCTGATGTGTTTTAGTTTAAAGTCTCTTTTGTTGGATATCAGGGTTGCTACACCTGCTCTTTTTTGGTCTCCAATAGCATGGTATATATTTCCTTCCTTTCACTTTCAGTCTGCGAATGTCTTTGGATGTAAGGTGAGTTTCTTGCATACAGCATATATTTGGATTTTTTTTTATTCCACATTGGCTGTCTGTTTTTTGATTAGTGAGTTAAGTCCTTTGATGTTAAGAGATATTATTGAAATATGATTTTTGTTTTGTCATTTTTGTGTTTGGTAGTTTTGTCTTTCTTATTTACTTAAGATGCCCCCTTTTCAAATTCCTCTCTTCTCTGGTTCTGAATTCTGCTTATTTTTTCTTCTTTATGGTTTATTTCTTTAAGATTTTTCTCTAGTGGTGGTTTTGAATTCATGAATTTTTTTGAGATTCTATTTATTTTGAAACACCTTTGTTTCTCCATCAGTTTGAATAGTAGCTTTGTTGGATATAGTAGTTTTGGTTGGAATTTATTTTGTTCCAGGGTTTGAACCACATTGTACCAATGTCTCCTAGCATTCATGACCTGGATTGTATAATCTGGGGTGATTCTCATTGTTTTGCCTTTATATTGTCACCCATCTTTTTGTTCTCACTGCTTTTAAGATTCCTTCCTTGGCCTCTACGTTTGTCATTTTGACTACTATGTGGTGTGGGGAGGTCCTTCTTTGATCTTGTTTTAATGGTGTTCTGTATGTCTCCTGGACATGAAGATCCAAGTCTCTTTCTATGTTTGGAAAATTTTCTGAATTTTTTTCTCTGAAGAGATTGCAGATGCCCTTGGTCTGTACCTCTATCCCTTCTTCAATGCCTTTTATCCATAAGTTAGGTCACTTTATGTTGTTCCAAATTTGTTGGATGTTTAGGTTTTGTTGCTGTAATGACTTCTGTATACTGTTGACTGTGTTTTCGGTTTTGGATGAACTGTCTTTTAACAGTGATATTTTACTTTCCATTTCATCTAATCTTCCAGAATTTCTTTCTATTGTTATCTTCATTTCATTTATTGACTCTTTCATTTCATTCTAGACCTCTTTCTGATTCTTTCTTAGAGTTTCTAACTCATCTTTCATCTCCTCTAGACTTGTTTAAAATCCTTTCATCATATTGTAGATCAAGATTGGGAACTTGCCTTCTTGGGATTTCTTGTAGGTCAGTATTCGTGACTTCTGTCATTTCACCACTTTTCCTGGTTCTCATATTTTCAAAGTTCTCAGGCTGGTTTTTCTGATGTCTTCCTATCGTTTGTGGGTATTATGTTTAATGCAGTCTTAGTAGTAGGAATTTAGAAGAGTCAACTGTAAGCAGTACTTTTTTGAGTTGTGAGGATTCGCTGATAGACAAGTAGCTAGGGTGATGGGTGCAGGAGTCAGGTAAGGTAGAGGATTTAATCAGTTTGTGGAAGAATTTAAATATAATAAAGCTGAATCAGGTTGAGAATGGGAGAACTTTAGATAGTAGGACTCTTTTATTTATTAGTATATTTAAGTACGGAGATGTGAGAAACTTTGTGTGTTAAACAAAGAGATACAGTTAGGGGACAAAGAGAAATTTTTGAGGGAAGATAGTTGATAGTCTAAATTGTAGACTTTTGTAGAGGGAGTGGGGGGAAAGAACAAACACAAATGGATAAAGTAACAAAATAAGGTAGAAAGACTATTATACATCAAATATAAACAACATCATCAAAACAAAAATGGACTGACAAGAAAGAACAGAAAGGGTTAAGAAAATAAACAGGGTAAACATAAAATAAAATAAAACGAACTAACAACCATGTGATATGAAGTGAAAGATCCAAACAAGAAACCAAAATAAAGGTAAAAAAGAAAGAAAGAAAATCATCCTCCCAAAAAACTGAAAACCAAAAAATCCCCAAATCCAAAAAAAGAAAATAAAACAAAAAATAAGCAAAAAAAGAAAAATATAAAAAAATAAACAGCTCTACTATTTTACTAATATACAGTACGTATGCCAATGTCTCGTATTTGCTTGAAGCGACCCCTTGTGGCCCTGTACAGGTATCACTTCTTAAGCGCCCTTGCTGTGTCATTGGGAGTTGAAGGTGTTCCCCACCCCCAGGATGCACACCTGCACCCTCAGTTATTGCCGTTTCTGGTGGCACTCATTGTGAGCCCGTTGGGTCCCATGGCTCATCAGAGCTCACGCTGTTATCTGGCAGCCCAATCTGGGGCTCTGAAGGGCTGGCAGCTCTTCCATATAACACTGATTCTCCAGGGTCATGCAGGTCCGGGTCCGCGTCCCTGAAGGTCTCCCAGGCCTTTGCGGGTGCCTCCTCTGGTGCGCAAACTGTGCCGCTCAGGTTCTCGGGTGAACTTGCATCTTAAGATGTTAGAGTTCTATGGCCTGCCAGGACTGCAGGCTCGATATGGCGCTGGTGGCCGCCATGTCTGCAGCTCGCTTGTGCTTCTTTCGTGTGTATTGAGATGAATCTCGCAGTTTAGAGTTACTGGATTTCTTCTGCCGTATTCCCGAGTCTGTTTTGGGTCCTAAGCTGGGCCTGGACGTATTTCTTGTGGTCAGGCTTCTGGCCGCCCGGTGGGAATGCGCAGGCTTGGGTTCAGGCTCAGGTTTGGGTTTGGGCTTGGGCTTGGGCTTGGGCTTGGGCCAGAGGCAGAGGAGGCCTCGACGATGCCTGGCGGAGTGGAGCCTGAGCCTCCTCAGGCTCAGGTGGCTTACCTTTGGCAGGCAGCCTGGCGCAGTGTGGCTTGGCTCCCTGGCTCCCTGGGTCCCTGAAAGACTTTCCTCTTTGGTTATTTTGCTAGTTGGTGTCAGTCAGGTCAGGTTCAGGGATTGTGGTTTGGGCCAGCAACCCACACTGATGCTGGTGGCCTGGCTGTGTCTGCAGCAGATCCAATGCTCAAACGTGTGTGTGTGTATGTGTGTGTGTGTGTGTGTGTGTGTGTGTGTGTGTGTGTGGTAGATCTCGCAGTTCAAGGTTTCTGGATTCCTTCCGCTGAGGTTCCTAGATTAGTTTTGGTTCTTGAGATACATTTATTTTGTTGTTTAAGACGCTGCCTTCTTGGTAATTGAACTTTATTTATTTCAGCCAGTGAGAAGTGCTGTGTCCCGCAGTTGCCATTTTCTCTCCCCCGATAGCATTTTCTGCTAGTTCATTTTTCTCTTTGTTACTGATATTAGAAACTTGAGTTATCCTCATTTTTCTTTTTTTATGCCTAGTCTAGCTGAAGATTTTTCAATTTTACTTATCTCTTTATAAAACTTGTAGTTTGGTTTTCTCTGTTGTTTTTCAATTTTTATTTACATTCTAAACTCACTATTTTCTTCTTTATGATAGCCTTTTGTAGGCTCACTATGATTTTTTGATAGAAAGTTACTGTATTAAATTGTGATTTTTTTCTTTCTTAATGTAAATATTTACAGCTATAGATTTTTCACTGCTTCTTGTTTTAGCTATCTCTCATTCATTTTAGTATTTCTTTTAAATCTCTTTCTTTTGTAGGTGTTTTACAATATCCCTTGTCAGCTCTTTGGGGGGGGGAAGGGCACTCAGGATTGAAACCAGGGGCATTCTACTTCTGAGATACATCCCAAGCCCTTTTTTCTTTATTTTATTTTTTGAGATAGAATCTCACTAAGTTGCTGTGAGTCTGTTATGATCAAGCCACAAGGTCTGAAGACCAGTAAGTCATGTCACACAGAATTTGGGTTGTCCACAATATCACAAGGTTTATTCAACACTTGGAGGTTAAAGCATGCAGGAACTAACCAGAAAATTCTCTAAGTAAAGTTATGCTAATTTGGGATACCTAGAAGTGACTGCCAAAATAAATTAACTTTGAATGATCATCACACAATACACCTCAAACTACAAAATCTAACAATTTAGTCAGAACCTATTAGACAACATATAAATCTATATATTTAGACCATTTCAAATAATTAGCAAAATACAGATACAAAGAGGGAGTAAAAAATCATCAATCAAGTCCATGAATGGAAGATAAGAATCTGAAATTGGCTCCAGTGCTAAGAAGGCTGTATTTGCAGTTATCCTCAATCAGTAAGAAGAGGAGGACCAGAGCAAGTTTCTAGACCAGAGTCATACACACAAGCAGACCAGTCATGGCTTAAGCAAAGCTCAGTGCACTGCTCATGAACAAAGCTATATTTTAGAGAGTTCTTGTGGGGTATTGCCAAACTCATCTAGGCTTACCAAGGCCTATGAAATTCCTGTAAGTAGCCACAAATGTATTGATGATCTAAGTCTGGCAGAGGTGAGAAAGCACTTTAAATCCAAGGGTGTGTTATGAACTACATCGCAGAGGTGTTCATTGGGCCCTGTGTTGACATGTTTACACAAGTTGTTAGACAAATTGTTTGAGTTTTTGAAATTTTTTGAGATATATGCTGGAATGTGTGAACAAGTTGTTTATGAGTTTCTGAAGTTGTTTTATATTCCATGCACTATACAGGGTATCACTAAGTTGCTACGGCTGAATTGAAACTGTGATTTTTTTTTTTATCTCAGCCTCCAAAGTACTGGAACTACAGGCATGTGCCACGCCACTATGCCTGACCCTTGTCAGTTCCTTCTTGGCCAATTAGTTATACAGGACTATTTTGTCTAATTTATATGCACATAAATTAGAGAAATTATACATGTATAAATTATATATATGTTAACTTTTAATTTAGAGTATTGAGGTCTACATTTATTATTACTGATTATTTCTCTCTTATGTCAATATAAAATATTCTTGTTTGCCTCCATTAGCAATTTTAGTTTTGAAGTATATTTATCTGATATTACTTTGTATGATATATCTTTATGCTTATAATCTTTGTGTTATAAGTCACAAGCATATCTGTTAAAGGAAGGATATAAGTAGATTATTTAAAATCTATAAATTTCTGCCTTTTGATTGAGGTATTTAATCCATTTATACTTAATATATTTGTGATAGGGTAGGATTTACATCTTTCCTTTTTTAAAAATTTCTATTGGTGCATTGTAGTCATACATCTTAGTGGGGTACATGATGGTAGAGGCATACATGCACACATCATTTATTTAGCCACTTCCCAATTTCTACCCCATTCCCTTCCCTCTCCCTCCTTCTCATGTTTGGCTTACTGATTGACTTTGATATGTTTATGAATTCTATCATATCTATCAACTTTTGATATGTACATTAGGGAATTTTCCTGTTCCCCCCTCCAGTTGCCCTTAGTTAGGTCACCTTATTTTCTCATCTGTGGCTTCTTCTTCCTTGTCTAGAGTTCCTCCTATGACCCTTTTATTCCTAGCTTCTCCATATTAGAGAGAGCATCTTATTTGTTACTATTGCTATATGTATTTTATATATAATTTTTGTTTCTTTATTTCTTATTCTTTTTTATGTTACATGAATATTTTCTAGTGAAAATTTTTAATTCCCTTATCTTTAACTAAATCCTTAAATTTTCTTAATCATGGCACTGTCACTTATAATTCAGTTCTTAATTTATGTCCATCTACTTCAGATTAACACCAATTTAATAGTTTGTGTATTTTCATGGTATACCACCATTAACTCTCTCCTCATGCCATTATTAAAAGTGCCTGTTTATCCATTCCATAAATTCAGCTAAATCCAAAAATACAATTAGTTATTGCTTTATGTGGATTTATCTTAGATTAAATAAGAGGAATATCAACTCCACATATGTGTCCGCATGCATTTGTGCTTTTAAGGTTCTCTGACATATAGTTGAGTATTTTAAATGTGTAGATTAATGTTTTTATTCAAATTTGGAGCCTTGGGATATCATTTATTAAAACACTTTTTTCTTCACTTTGTCTCTATTATTTCTGCTTTTCCTGTTATATGCTTACATATAAACTTGATGATTTTCCAGTTATCTGAAGCTTTGTGCATTATTTTACATTATTTTTGATCCGTTTCTCAGGAATTTGCTGCTGATTTCTTTCAGCAAATACCCAAGAATAAAACTATTTGTAGTGAGTAAACTTCAAGTCAGATGAAATAAATAAGATCCTCTGTTTATAAGTGTTTCTAGAAACTATCAGACAATTAGGATGGTCAATGTACTATACATGGAACTTTTGGGTAGCTCTCTGTGTGTTTCTCCCCTCCACAGGCTACTGGGATGATGTTTTTCATGACTGTGGTAATTACAGGACTATTCCTTTAAGACTTTGATGCAGTGGTGGGTAGAGGGATGAGATAAGAGTATGTTAAAAGATCACAGTGTTTGTTTTTATCCATTTATATTGAATAAATATACTTTAGATTAATGAAAGCCTTGGTCAGCTTTTAAAGTTGTAATAAAATTGATAGTTGATAATTTTTATAGTATTTTTATTGCTTTAATATAGCTTTGTGGTTTTTAAATATACTTTTATTGGTACATTGTGTTTATACATCATTATTAAGGTTAGAGTGCTAGAAACATGCGCACACCTTGATATTTTTATCATTTTATGAGGAATAGATTACCATTCCTGGTAACAATTTTAGACCTGTTTTTTTAAAAGTGATTTAGTTGGTACACAAATCTTGAAAAGTATTATGGTTATTGTTGAAAAGCTCATGTCTAAGTTTATGATTCATATTTTAAATTCTAGATAAGGTGGTTGTGTTTGTTGAAAGGGAATATATGCCTTTGAAATCTCTTTTAATAGGAAACCAAATGAAAAGGTACTTTTAGTTACATGAATAATGGTAAAATTAATTTCTTCTATAGACATGTTGAGAGATTACCATTCCTTTAAACAGTTAATTCTTTTGTCATTGAAACCAGTGATAACAATGGATTGTTTACATTTACATAAACAGAAAATATTCAGTTTTGTGCTTTTTTTTAGCAAACAGAAGCAATATGAACTTTTATTATTGGTATAGATTTTTAACACTGGTAATAATAAGCATATTATGAGCATTGTTGCACTCAAAGTGTTTTTCACAAAGATAGTCTGGGGAATAAAAATGGAAAGATTAAGGCAGTTTAGGTAATTTAATCTGAATATATTTATGATGGTATTATATCAAACAGATTGTTTACTCAGCACACTGCTAAAGTTGTTTCTAGTTTTAGATGCAAAGAATTTATTCACAGTTGAGACCTATAATCCAAGATACAGTTTTTTAGAAAAAAGTGAAAGGGAACACTGAAAAGATTTTAGTAGCCTGTATTTAATGCTGGAAACAAAATTCAATTTGTTTATTCAGATTGCCTAATTTTCTGATATATATATATATATATATATATATATATATATATATATATATAATTACATATATATAATTTCATCTCAGAAGTGAAAATGAGATCTAGAGTCAGATCAAGTAAACCTTCTCAAAATTCATAACTGCCTTAAGTTAGAACAAGAAGGTGGAAAGAGGTTATAGAATGGATTAGAAGGTCGCAGCTAGAACAATGCACGGGCCAATCAGATCACAATTTGACGACCAGCTTGGCTACAATTAGCTATGGGATAATATGACTAATGGAAAATCTGTTTTGTTTGTTTGTTAATTTTTGCATTTGTAAAAATCAGAGGTCTCAACTCTCAACTTGGATAACAAAAATAAAATAGCTGTCTCTAATGTAAGTAAGATGAGAGTTTAAATATTTTATGCCTTTATAAATGTAGTAAGCAAAGTATTCTTGTCATTCCAAATAATGTTTTCTCAAGGAAGCTTCTAGCAAACTGTGTGTACTTTTACTCACCAACTCTTGTCTACCCTCAGCTGATGATTATATATTGATTATATATTTTGATTTTCACAGGCAGGAATTTTCCATTACAATAACAATTCCGCACATTAAAATGTATGTATTTATATGTCTGAGATCTGAAGCTCAATTTAGAATTTTCAGAGAAGAATACTGCCTGGGTAGGAGGATATTGTGGATGTTGCCAGGGTAAATGGACACTGTCTGAAAGAAATAAGGTGATGTTTTTCCACTATAAAGAAAACATTCTTTTTCAATGTCATTGGCTGCCTGAGCGTGGCTTGGTGGGAAGAAAGAGAATGTTAGGACGGATCGCAATAACTTAACTTGCAACCTGCTGTTATAGACCTGACAGCTGAATAGATGCTTTTTCTCTGTGGGAGACTGTTAACCTGTTACCAGCAAGTCTTATTCTTGCTGAACCTAGTACAATATTAATGAAAAAACACAGGAGGAAGAGGATAGGTGCATTCCAGGCCATGCGCGGTGGCTACCGCTAAGTTAATCACTTCCCACTTTGTGTTTGAAGTTTCTGTTTCCAGCCTCTTTGAATTAAACAAATCTGAGTTTGTTCAGGATCGGTTATAGAGAAATATTTTAAAGTTTAGAATTGGGAGATGGCCCCCTAAAAGTTATTTGTTCAACTGCAGAAGAGTTATTGGTGAAAAAATTTCCACCAAAAATATAGAGAAAAATCTTATAATATGCTGTTCAATGAAATCATATTTCATTCATAAATTGTTTTCTAAAGAACAAGTTTTCAAATACAATTATTAAAATTGAAGTTTATTTAAAATTCTACTAGGAAAGTAAATAATAGAAGCCATTAAATTCAGTTTACCTTTTGTGAGAGTCTCATGAAGCCTGCATATAATGAGAATTTGTTTTGCTTTTTAAAAACTTCCAGTGTTAACTTATATAGATTTTCACCCTTAATTTTGTGTCCTCTATTTGCAGACTTCTTTTACCTATTTCTCCTTCTTTCTTGTCTTTCACTCTTGCCGTTCACTTAGCTCTTCCACATATGTGGGTTAATGTCTGTCTGGCACCTGGAAATGCCATAGCGAGCAACAAATTATGGTCCCTCCAACTGTGAAATTTATCAAATAGTAGAGGCCATGTAGGCATGAATTATTTGTGTGCTGTAATGTAAAATGTTATCTATGATCATTGCTCCAAAGGACAGGTAAAGCTTTTGCAGGAGGCTGTTGACAGGATGCAGTTGACATGATCTGCTGAATATTTTGACTGTGCCCTGTCAGTGATGAGAACTCTAGTGTTGTAGACAGACCTTCCTCACATCCAACAGTGAAGTTATCAGCCTGCAAAGTGCAAGAAAACAAGATGTGGGGCTTTTGAAATTCTGGACGGTACTATTATAGCTCCCCTGATGAACAAAGGGAATTTTCTTCTTCATAGTGATGATATGGTTAGGTACTCAAATCAATATCACCCTCTCATGTTGTCAATAGGATAGGACTTGAGTATTTATTCACTAATATGGTCTAAAACTGTCCTTAATAGATTAATATTGTTTGAATTTTTATATTTTTAAATAGTGTTTATAAGTAAATAATCATATTTTTTCTTAAAATTTTGTATTATAGAAATAATAATTAGAAGACTTTATTATTTTTATTGCTAGAAGGCAGTCATACTTTTGATTTTCTTTTTTAAAATTTTAATTATTAGTGGACATTGGTTGTACAAATTAATGGATTTCTTTTGACATTACCCTATATATACATAACATATTTTGGTTGTATCTACCAACCTACTGCCCTCTGTTACTACCCCCTTCCCTTTGTCCTAGTCCCCTTTCCTAAAAATTTCTCCTCTACATCTACTTCTAGAGGTTTCCCCCTCTAGATTTTTCTACCTATGAGAGAAAAGATGGTTTTCATTATTATTTATGAATAAATAGTATTCCATTTTGTATATATATCATATTTTCTTCATTCATCTATTGAGGGGTATTTGGGATGAATCCTTAATTTGGTTGTTGTGAATAGTGCTGTGATATGCATGTGTGCACTAGTAACTCTTGTGTGCTCACTTTGATTGCTTCAGACAGAGACCCAGGAATGATAAGGATATACCTGGATCATATGATAATTCTATTTTAGGTGTTTTTATTGTGCATGTTTGTGTGTGTGTTTGTGTGTATGTGTGTATGTGTACGTGTGTGTGTTACTTGAGATTGAGTCCAGGAACATTCTACTGTTGATTAAGACACCCAGCCATTTCTTTTACTTTTTATTTTGAAACAGAGTCTGAATAAATTGTTGAAGTTCACACTACATTGCTGGGGCTGGCCTCATACCTGTCATCCTCTTGTCTTAATCTCCCAAGTACTGGAATTACATACATGCACCACCATACCTGGCTTATTTTTTTGAGGAATCTCCATATCCTTTTTCCACTGTGGTTGTACTTATTTACATTCCTACCAACAGTTTGTAAGAATTACATCTCCCTTTACCTTCCCTGGCATTTGTGATTTTTGTTTTTAAAACTGCCATTTAAACCAGGTGTGGTAGCACAGCCTTGTAATCTCAGTACTTTGGAGGCTGAGACAGGAGGATGGCACAGGTTCGAAGCCAGCCTCAGCTACTTAGTGAGACTCTCAGCAACTTAGTGAGACTCTGTTTCCAAATAGAGTATAAAATAGTTTGGGGATATAGCCTGGAGGTAGGAAGCCCCTGGGTTCCATCTCCAGTAACACACACACACACACACACACACACACACACACACACACACACCTTCCATTTACACTATTATAAAATGAAATATCAGTGTAGTTTTAGTTTGTATTTTTCAGATAGCTAAAGATGTCAAGGAATTTTTCATGTATTGTCATTTCTATATTTTTTGTGTATGTGGTACTGGATATGGACCTAGGAGCTTTGTACCTCTAAGCTATATCCCCAACCCTATTTTATTACTTTATTTTGAAACAGGGTCTCACTAAGTTGCTGAGGCTTCATTAAATTGCTGAGGCTGGCTGCTAAACTGTGATCTTCCTGTCTCAGCTTCCCAAGTACTGAGATTACAAGATATTACAGGCATGTGCCACCATCCCAGCATTTCTACTTATTTTGAGAAGTGTTTATCTCATTTTTTAATAGATTACTTTTTATTTTGATGTTAACTCATTTGCATACATGACATAAAAGGAAAGATAAGTCCCAATAAAAGAATATAAGGTGATTTTGATATTTTACTCTCACTAATAGATAGATCACCCAAGCAAACAATTAACAGAGATATTAAATTATACTATAGATAAAATGTATTAACAAACATCTACAGAATATCCCAACAGCTTTAGAAAATAAACAAAAAACAACAAAACCACAGACCAATATATTTGATGAGCATAGGTTCAAAATTTTTCAATAAAATACTTGAAAATCAAAGTCAACTTCATATCAAAGAGGTCATACATTTTGATCAACTTGGTTTCATTCCAAAGGCAGGCAAAGTTAGTTTGACATACACAAATCAGTAAGTATAATACATTATATAAATAAACTCAAGGGTAAAAATCATATGATCGTCTCAATAGCTGCATTAAAAGCCTCTGATAAAATTCCATCTTACTTCCTAATAAAAATCCTGAATAAAGTAGAAATAAAACTATCCAGCTTCAATATAATAGTGATTGTATATAACATACCCTTAGCCAATGTCATACTTAATTGTGAAAAACTGAAAGCATTTTCTTAAAATTCAGCAGTGAGACAAGAATGTCCACTCTAATCATTCATTCAACATCCTACTGGATACTTCGGTCAAAATAATCAAGCAAGAAAAAATATAAATGAAAGCAAATAGGAAAAGACGAAGTAAAATTATTCATGTTTGCATATAATAAAATTATAAACCTAGAAAACACCTAAAGAGTCCACAGAAATTCTCTAAGAAAAAATGAACAAGTTTAGCAAACTAACAGCACACAAAATCAGTACAAAAAATATGTATCTTTTACATACTCCAATAAAGAATTCATGGAAAAAGAAATCAGAAAACAACCCTATTCCAAGTAATCTCAAATAAATAAAAACAAATTCAAAACTTAATGAAGCAGGTGAAAAACCTCTACCATGAAAATTACAAACTACTGAAGAAAGAGGACATCAAAAGATGTTAAGATTTCCCAAGATCACAGCTCCCCTGTTCCTCAGTATCAGCTAGGATGAAACAAAATTTTTGCTGGCAGCAGTTTATTTTGGCTTTATTATTCCTGCACACTCCAAATTGAGGCCAATCACTTTAACACATCCAGGTTTCTGGTAACTTCCAAGATGCCTGTTCTGGAAGCAGGGAACTGCTGTGGCCACAACCATCCCAACTGGAGAGAGTGAGTATTCTTATTCTATATAAACCCTATTCCCCTTGGCGCTGGTGTTTCAGACTTTCCGCCTGTGTGTATTTACACACAATCACTCATTTCCCCTATAGCTCTGTTGGCTGTTTTTCCCAAGTCAGCACTTAAATGGAAAACATCTTTTATTCCCTTATTAGTTACAGATTGGCTTCTCACCAAGTGTAGTTCACAGATATTTTGTATAAGACATTTTTTCCCATAGGAAAAAAAAAAGATTTTCAGGTCAACACCTGTTGAATGGATGTTTGGCACATGCTTCTGGTTCTAAGATTTGGGAAAATATAAGGACTTGACTCCAAAAGCAATACGATACAATATGGCCTTCTTAAGATGGCTTTCTGATTTTGCACTGCAATTATTTTTTGGGAAATAGAGGGTACTTCCCCAGTCCCAGTATGCAGTCCCCAATGCTATGCAGATGCCAGGACAATATCTGGTCAGATAGATGTACCTTCTGGATTTATTTCCTCTTTCTTTCTCTTTCTCACTTGCACTTTTACACAACTCTCTCCTGATTGTCAGACAAAAGGCATTTATTATCACCCTTTGTTTTTTCCAAAGTCTATATTTTTTGAAGTCTCTGTTCATATCCAAACTTCAATACTTTCTCATCATTATCTATTTCAAAGAGTAGCTTTCCTCCAGTTGTTTTGCTTCTATCCTTCGGAAAGCTGATGATTGCTAGATGTCTCTAATCCACCATCTTAGAACAACCTTTCTGGGCTAGTTGTGATTTTTTTTTATTAGTGATTCTTCAAGTAGGTCACTATATAATATAAAAAGAAGCCTTCAATAAATTACTTATTATAGAGCTGGGCATGGTGGCACACACTTGTAATTTCAGTAATTGAGAGGCTGAGACAGCTCAGCTTCTTAGTAAGGCCCTCCACAACTTAGTGAGACCCTGTTTCAAAATAAAGAATAAAAAATAGGGATGGGGATGTAGCTCAGAAGTAGAATGCCCCTGGGTTCAATCCCTGGCACCACAAAAAATATTACTTATTATAAACTCTTGTTACAGTCATTGAAACATGGTGATATCTTTGCTGTTTCAAGAATAAATGAGAATCGAATGTTATATTTTCCCTAGATTCTTCCAAAATCCTATTGTAAGTCATAAGTTTAGTGAACTTTTTTAAATCATAAGGTGTAGTTTAGCCAATGCATTTTCTGAAGAAGCAGAGAAAAAACAGTGTAAAAATGTTCAGATTGGGAAATGAATCACGTAGAAAATGATAGCAAGCTTTGAGCTACGAACTAAAGCATACATATAGCCTATTTACTTGGGATATAAAAAATAAAAACATTTTACAATTAGTTTGAGTTCATAGAAACTTTGAAAAATTACTATTTTTTTTTGTCCTGGTGATTATCTGATGGGTCATACATAAAGTGTAGCAAAGAAATTAAAAATGTTTCCAAATAGTCATAGCAATTTAAGTGACATTCAATGTATTATATTATCTCTGTCATTGACTATTTAAGTGCTTTTGTAAAATTACTGCCATCTTATTCATTACTGTGTTTGTAAAACAGCATGATATTCACTTTTCTTTGTCCGACATATTTAGCAATGATGTAGTATAAGGTAAGTGGCTTTGAAAACAACCTCTTGATTAAAGATTGTTTTATAAAAGACATATTTTTAAAGAAATTTTCTTGATACTGAAAACTACATAGGACACTCAAAGATAGTATTTACATATTCAAACATTGTTTATAAGTTAAAATGCCAGAATGCACAAAACGTCAAATGTTTTGGTAGTACTATTTTATGGTAGTTCTATTATCTGATTACTTCTACTTAGCAGATCAACTTTTTGCCTTGTTTTTGTATTCTCTATTTTACATAGGGGATGAGAATAAATATTTTAACATATTTTTGTATTTTAGCAATTTCCCTTATAGGTTAAAGAAAATATGAACCTGTGGCACATTTAGTGAAAAAGTCTTCAGAATTTATCCATACAGTTCAGTTGCCCATTTTGACTGAATTATTTTGTGGTATGCATTCTCTCATATGTAAAAGCTAGAGGATAAATGATAAAAAGCTTCAGATAAATGAGGTAAGAGATCAGTAGAGGGTTGGGAGAAAAACATGAGAAGGGAAAAAGAAGGATTGAGGAAAGAAACAGTTGTAATAATGTTATGCCCGTATATGAAGGTACTACCAGTTTTACTAACATGCACAGGGGCATCTGAGGAGGCAGTGGGGTGGAGGCAGTGAGAAACACACCAAGTGATATGGCATGTATGGTTGCATCACTTTGAATCTCACTATGATGGATAATTATAATGTACCAAAAATCATAAAAAGATTAATGGAACTTATTTTATGAAGAAAGTCACTGTACTTTAATTCAGATTATCTCTATTCCATATGTATACATATTTTTAATATTTGTATGATCACAGATATGTATAAAAAGTTAATGAAACTGTAAGCAAGATGGACACTATTAATTTTTAAATTATCTTAGGCAGATTTCTAAATCTTACTGGTTTACATAAAAAACATTTCCTGGAAATCTATACAGGTTTTTAAACCTCTTGATAATGATTTTTTTTTTTTTTTTTTACTTTTGTCACTTCCAAATTTCATGTCATAGAATAATAACAAAGTTTCCTGTCAAATAGTTGACCATGGACCAAATTTTGACTATGGACATAAATTTTTGCATGTATTAATAGGCTTAAACATCCCATAGATTTGTGTGTATGTGGGGACACATGTATGGAGTCCCATGTACTATTTCAGAAAATATTCAAACTATATAAGCAAGAGAAAACACTACTAGTTTTTAAGTTATCTTCAGCAGATTTCTGAATCTGACTGGTTTACATAAGAGCCATTTTCCTAGAAATCTAGATAGGATTTTTAACCTCTTGATAATGGGATTTTTTTTTTTTTTTACTTTTGTCACTTCCAAGGTTCATGTCATAGAATAACAAAGTTTGTTGTCAAATAGTGACCATGCACCAATTTAATCCAAATGTTATTTGTAGATCCTAAACTATTAAATAAATTATTGTTTAACTGTTTAATAGTTCAGTTACTAGGAAATGTCTGCCAAGATTTAAAATCTAATTGTAATCTGTATTTTAAGACTAGAGTAATAAGCTAGAATGGCAGGGACTCATTTAGTTACTCTAGATCCTTTTAGACTTTTGTTTGGCAAATCTATAATTAAATTTCATTACTTCCCTTTAATAGCTTCCTTGACCAATTTGGCTTCTTAGAGCAATTACTTTAAGAGTCAGAGGATAGCTCTTAATAAATTCTAATCATTAATCTTATTAAACAAAGTAGGCAGTAGAAAGATAACACATTTGTATCTATTTTTTTTCTCTAAATGCATTTTTAGCTTCTTAGTATAAAACTTGCAAAAAAAGTAGTGAAAATAATATCACAAATCCTCTTTTACCATCAAGCTTTACCAATTATTACTACTGTGTCCTATTTTGTGCATTTATTTATTTTTGTTGTTGTTGAATCATTTTTCAAGTTTTTAGGTGTTATGACATTCTAAACTACTTGAGCACATACAGAAGGTTAAATAAACCAAATATATTACTGATTGAGCTAACACAAGTAACACCAAGGTTAGGTCTTAGACATTGTTAAGATTCATAAACCATTGTGTTCCTTTTTCAAAATTATACTCTACCTGCCTCCAAAATGTAACGATTTATCACTATCAAGGTTGTGTCGTACGAATGGGGTTGACTTCGGTCATTGAGTATATTGATTATGGATAGTTTGAGTGAGTTCTAATTTTGCAATATTGTAGATAATGCTGTATAAATATCTTGTGTATATCTTGTTATACACATGAGCATCATTTCCAATTTCTGCTGAGTAAAATTGTAACATCATAAGATATACAAATACATGTTTATGAGACAAAGCTAAGTAAGTTTAGTTAAATCAGATTTGTTAATCTTCTCACATCTATATTTACTGTTCTACTTTTTAATTTTTAAGTTACTATAGATAATATGAAAAAGATTCTTCCACTGTAGTTATGGGCATATATTTTTCTTCTCCTTTTTCTTCCCAATTTTTGGCTTTTCCAATCCTTTGACTTGGTTTGATTTTTCTTTTGAATGCTAACTGAAAGTGTATGAAAAGCTTGTATGTGGATAAAAAATTTTCCCTGCAGCTGCTCTCTCAGGGCTTTTGAATTCTCACATTAGCCTATACTTGGCCTGTAGCAACTTATTAAAACATTTAGCTGAGTATTTCTTAATCTGTTTACTAGGAAGACTTGGCTTGCTCTTGTGTATCACAGTTGAACTATTGTCTCCTGTGTCTTTAGAGGTGCCTATTCTTCAAATTATCTACTGTTTTTTTCTTTATAAAATTTTAGTCTATCAATTGAAAAAATAATATGTACATATATTTATAATGTCCAACATTATGCATATATACATTGTGGAAAAAATGAAATCAACTTAAATAATATTTCTGGCCTTCTTCTCTTTAAATTCCCAAAAGGTAGTTTTTCTCCATCCTGCCTTATATACATATTTTAACAATTAACTTATTTTTCTATCTTTTACTTTTCTTTTATTACAATTTATTAGTATTTACTTTTATTTTTTGACCTAGTTTGTTATGGATTTACCTACTTCTCAAGACAATTTATAAATTTCTTATATGATTTTTTATTTATAATAAAAATACTTAGGAGTAAATTCCCTTTTAAAAGTAAGAATTGAATCTTTTTTAATGTTATTTAAAAATTTTTAATTAATTTCAACCTAATTTAAATATTAGATCATTTTATTATTCATATCTATTTCAAATACATTAAATATTATATACAAATATAATTTGTATTTGATTATATTGATTTTTATTTAATATTATATTTTTGTTTATATTGATTTTTATTTTGGTTTTAGAGACATAAATATATTTCAATTTGAAACTTACTGGTTGTATTAAATTTGCTACTCTTTTTATCTTGACCATATGCTTTTGAAAAATAACTACTAAGATTTCTGGTACAATTTTATTTTCTCAAGATGTCTTAAATTCTAATAATTTTTCTAGTTGTTTATTATTTGGCACATAAAATATTTTGACTGAATTTTTAAAAATAAATTGTAAATTCTAACACTATATAATGCACTGCTGATTACTCTTAGATAAACAATACTTAAGGATGAAAACTTTTCATTGGAAAATTATGTTATTTACAGGGAAATGGATAGAACTGGAGAACATTATGCTATGTGAGATTAATCATTCACAAAATGTAAGAAATCAGATGCTCTTCCTAATATGTGGAAGCTAGGGAGAAAATGGGTCATAGGATTCACTCATAGGATAAACTCTAGACAAAGAAGGTGAAACTATAGATGAGCAAATGAGGTGATGTAATTGTGTGATGTGGGAGGGGGGGAAGAAGGATATTCCCTAATGTACATGATATGCGTTCACAAATATATCAAAGTCAATAACTAAGCAAAATATGAAAAGGAGAGAATGGGGTGGGAATTGGGTAAAGGCTAATTGGATGATGAGTACATGTATGTCTCTACCATCTTGTACTCCATTTAGATATACAACTATAATCCACCAATATAAAAATAAAAAAATTCTATCGGATGTAACATTTACTGTAACTCATTTGCATTGATCCAGAGGTTACTATAAATGGGTTCTACTTAATGGATGATTATCTTTCCAAAAATACTGAAATCAGAATACTATAGTTATATAGGCATATCCATGTTTATAGAAGCATAATTCATAATAGCCAAATTATGGAATCAATCTAGGTGTCTATCAACAGATGAATGGATTACAAAATTGTAGGATATACACACAATAGAATTCTATGCAGTAATGAAGAAGAACAATAATTATGTCATTTGTAGAAAAATGCATGGGCCTGGAGAACATTATGTTAACATCAGAAAGTCAAGGTTCTATGGTTTCTTTCATATGCATAATATAGGGAGTAATCAGAATAAAAAAGGGATTTTAGATAATGGTAGAGATATTCCAGTGGAGTAAGAGAGGTGGTCTTTGTTGGGGGAAATTAATGAAATAAATTTCTACTGATGTTATGTACATATGTGAGAATACCAATGCTGATCTCAATATTATGTATGGGGAAGGGGTGGGTTTGGGGAGGGAGCTGGGGAAAGCCCAACAAGTGCAGTGTGCATGCTTATCATTATCGTAATAAACTACATTGTGATGAGAGACTGTAATGCACCAATAAAACTATTAAAAAATAAAGTTAAATCATACTTTGATTATTAATTTTTTTCTTTTAATTTGTTTTGGTCTTGAATTTGGCCTGTTAAATTATTGTAGAATTTTTGGGTTTTAGTTTTTTCTTTATTAATTTTTAAGTGTTTCTTTGCAAAATGGGGCAATCAAATAATTCAGTTTTTTATTATAACAGTAGTAGTGCCAGATTTTTCCTTTATATTTTGTTCAGTACTTGTATTAGTTCTTTAAATTTTCTTTTCCTTTCTTGCCTTTCAAGTATAGTAAAATTCATTGTTTTAAAATTTGGAATAGCTTAATTATTCTTTAATTCCACTAGAGAACATTTATGATAATACTTGTAACCAAACATATATTCCTGCATTATTATATAATTTATAAATTATGACTTAACTCTCCATTTTTGCTCCCTAATAAGATAGGATAAATGTAATGCTTCAATTTCCCTATGCTTTAAATATTCTATAGTGAGTTTTTATACTTTTATTAATATATAGCAATTATACATTATAGTAAGGCTCAAAGTCCTGCAAAGAAACATGCACACAGGTCTTAGAGTGATTCTCTTCAGATTCTACCTCACTATCCACCCTTTTCTGTATATAATAGTGGGATTGATAGTGATACCTTTATACATGGGCATACATACCTTCATACATTTGAACCATTTCTTTCACTAGGTACTTCTTTTTCTCACCCCCATCTTTTCCCACTATTCTATAAGTCACTCTCCTTACTTATCTAATGTTCCTTTTGTTTGCAATCTTCTCTTTAACTTCCACATATGAGAGAAAACATTGAACATTGACTTCCTGATATCAGTGGATCTCACTTAGTATAATATTCTCTAGTACCATCCATTTTCTTGCATATGGCATAATTCTGCTTTTTCTTATGCTGAGTAAAATTTCATTGTGTATTAAATACAACTTTATTAAGATTTCTACAATCTCAAAGTTACTTATGCTGTAAGGTTTTCCTGAGTCGGGTTTTACTTTTTGTATCTTTCTATTATTTAACTTTTCCTCCTGCAGTATATTTTTCAAAAAAGCCTTGCACAATAATGAAGTTATTATACACAAAATACAATCATATTTATTCTATACAAACACATAACTCATGGATTAATTACTTAATGCTCTTTACTTTCTTGTCATTTCCTGTACATTTTAATATGGGTTCTGATTGAGTTGTTTGTTTAGAATTATTTATGGATACCTTTCTTTAATTTGGTATATTAATTATATATATTTTTCAAAACTTGGTATTTCCAAAAAATATTTTCCCATGATAACTGTAATTTGATTTGAAACTGACTTTGTAACCCATGGTTCATATTCATTTACAGACTTGTAGATATTATAGTGTTTTCATGTTTATATGCCATATTTTTCAGAAGTGGATATATCATGGTTAAACTTTTATAGTTAGTATTTTTTCTTTTTTGTTCCTAATATCTAGTGATATTTGATACATAACTCCTTTTCCTTTAGATCCAAAATTAAAAAGTATATTGAGTTTGAATTTCCTTCTTAGTTTTCTCTGTGTCAATACTGCATAAGTGTTCAAACACAGTGCCCAGTAAGTGAGATTAGACAGTCACAAAAAGTAAAAAATCAGTGTCTGATTATTTCTTACATTTTTATTTATCTGATTCTGTCCTCTCAGTATGTTTTGCTTCATCTTCTTGTCTAGGTTATGTCCATTTAGGTATATTACTCTTCCTAAACTCATTGTTCTCTGGGTCCACAAATAGGATTCTTTGAGTAGCAGAAATTCTATGAGAGATAGGGGCCATAGTAGTGACAATCTACCTAGCAAGTTATCAGTTCTTCATCTAGACACTTGTTTAAATTTCAGGTTCTCTTCGTGTGAAAGTGTGGTGCTTCTCCCATCTGGGGAAACCAGTGAGTCTTCCATTGACCCCCTACTTGATCAAATGCAGGCTTACCTCAAGGCAGAAGAAGGCAGGTGAGCAGCACAATAAATTTTTCAATCTTATTTGTATAATGGTTTAATTGTAAAGAATATTATTTATATGCAATATCTTAGGCATTTGTTGAGTAAAATGAGATATATTTGAGTCTGCTTAGTAAGTTCATTTTATTGATCAATATATCATATTTTATTAATTGGTAGAAACAATATTAAGAGTTTATTTTTATTGCATGTTTTTAAATATTTACAAAATGTGCTACTTATTATGCTAATCATGATTCAAATGTAAAGAGAAATTGTCTAATACTAGCAATCTAATAAAATTTAGACCAGTGGACAAAGAAAATTGGAAAATATCAAAATAAGTTACTGAAATTTTGTTTTTTTTAAATGCTAGAGGTGGAGAATTAAAATAACAATTTTTCAATCATTCTGTGCTATAAAGACATTATTATTATTCTTATATATTCTCACCTTATATATTAAAGTGAGAAGCATATTTATATCATACAACTAAATACATTGCTAGGTAAATAATAATGACAATTAGTTTTTGTAAATTACAATCTTATAATCTATTATTTTATGTGTCCTATTAGAATAATACTTAAATTACATCTAAGAAAACTGACATAAGGTCCTATTTGAAAATAAAAACACTACATAAATGTCAGATTAGAATTAATTCATAATACCACATTACAAAAATTTTACTAGAGTCATAGAAACTAGTAATTGCTATCTTGGATGCCAAATCATTTTAAATAAGAATTTTTGTGAAAAATGCTCTTTATGACAAAATCATTTTTAGGACAGATTTTTATAGTTATTCTTACTGTTTCTTAAGAAAATTCAAAATGTTATTATAATTTTTTAAAAACAATATATTTGTTTTGTAGTTGCCTTAATAATAACAAAGTTAATATCTATAACCATCATCTGAGGTCATTATTCCAATTTACCAAAGAGAATATTGATACAGAACAAAGTTAATAAACTCATAAAAGTCCTTTATTTAGAAAGGGGCATAAATGATCCCACCCTGGGGTTCTGTCTCCAAGGTAAGGCTGCCTTTCTTGTCAAGAGCCTGCCTCTGATTTCCTGATTATGTGAGTTCATACAAATTGTTTAGCCTTTCCACGCTGTGATTATCTCAACTATAAAATAGAAATGAACCTCCAAGTTTTCCCAAAAACAGTTAAGTAAAATGATAAATGTACATCAGTTAGCAAGGTATCTGCCTTCTGTCATTATCGGTTAATTTATTTTGCTAAGTTGCAAGTTGAAAAAAAATAAAATCTTTGAACATATTGAATTAGATTTAATCATAGCATAATTTTTATTATACTGAGATCAGAAAGTATTTTGGAAAAATAGACAAAGGGTATCATACAAATGGCATTTTATTTTTTACTCTATCTTTTGCTTTAGGCTTTCCCAAAAGAGGTAAGAATAAATCCTTGAAATTATAGTGTACATCATAATAGTCTTCATTAAATCCATTGTGGGATTTTTTTTAAATATACAGATCGATATTGATATCAATGTTTTGATGAGAAAGTACTTTTAAAAGCTTTGGGGCTATTTGTAACAAACACCCTAGCCTATTTGTGTCACTGTATAATATTGGATGGAAGGCTATTTAATTGTATATATTCCATTAGCCCCTTTAATTTGGTCTGGAATAGCTAAAGCTAGTAGTAAAAAAATGTAAAAGCTGCTTCAAACTGCAGTTATTAACTAAAGGGTACTCCAAATTTGGATTTAGAGCCATATATTGTATAAAGATACTGGCCAATGAAAAATCCTCAATTACGTTAAGAGCTTGCTTTACCAAGCTTTTACATTCACAGGGCTTTCTCCTTTTACAAAATTTCAGCTTCCATAGTGCTGAGATGATTTAAGCAATTATTTATGATGGCATTACCTAAGATTCATTTTTTTTCTCAGCAAAGTTGCATCAATGTCAAGACCAAGTAGTGAGAGCCAATTGAACTTGCCCCCCCTTTGCTGTAATCAATAAAATGAATTCCCTTGAGATCATACTTATTTTTCTTCTTGGATTAGTTGGAATATCCTTTTATCTTGCAGATAGAAAAAATCTAAAGAAAGCTTAAATGGCATTCTAAGATTCTGTTTTTTAGTTACTAAATTTAGCATACCTGGGTCAAATAACATTATTGATTAATTGCAATTGAAGACACATATTTATAGAAAATGGGTCAGCCGGTACATTTTGACAATGTTGTATTAAAATATTAATATGAATTCTGCCAATATGAAAGACAATATGGATAATATCCTAAATAGAACTTCTATTTTGATGGTAAGACCTGTATTATTTAATCTTAAGCAACTTCTGTAAAGAGATTACCAATCATTTATTTTGTGATATGTCTACTCAGAGGACTCTACATTGATTTTTTTTTTTTGGTGACATGAATAGTAGGTGAAGCAAAAGCTAAAATCAAATCATTTCTGTTATACATTTTGAAATCATAAGGCTTTGGGATAATGAAAGTCTACTAATATAGCTGAAATACTTTTTCTTTGTAAAGCTCATAGAAATTGAAATGATGAGAGCCATTTAATAACATGCTTTAGTGATGTTTTTCAATACTCTGTTTAAAATATTTTAATAGAATCTTGCAGTTGAGAATTAAGCTTCCAATAGTAAAATTTATAATAAGGAAGGATAGACATGTTAATTCTGTCCATTATGGCATTTAATAAAATTACCACTATGTGACAAATCCTTACTTTCTACAAAAAAATAATGAATGAAAGAAAAAATGGTTAACTTTAAAAAATCTCTGGTTTAGGTTTTATAATTCTACTTATACAACATAAGTATATTAAAAGCTTAGAGTAGGGGTAAAAATGTACAGAAGAAATAAAACTAAGAATGTAAAATTTTATAAAAGTTGGAAGCCTTTCTAAATATGTGATCTTGTTAAGACATGGTAACTACTAGTTGACCTGGGCACTTCCAGCATGCCTGCCCCCCAAAACTATTGAGTCGTGGTCTAAAAAAAAAAAAAAAGACAGTTATTAGGTGAGTAAGCTTCCTGAAACTCCCTAGAGAAAACTTGGGAAAACCTATAAATCAAGTTCAGGGGACTATATGGATAGTAGAAATGTGTAGCTAAAAGTCATGCATGATTCTAGGGGTTATAGAGTCAAATATCTGATACACTCCACATTATCATATATAATGTTTAGAAATTTTTGAGACTGAAATGGAATTGGATCATTATAAAAATAACTAATGTTGAAAATCAAAGGACGAAGAGTTTTTACTTGAAGCATTTCTGTTTGGACAGTGAAGTGAAAATAAAGAGCAGAGAATAAGATTCTAAAAAGCAGTTAAATTACTTTTAACTGTGCACAAAAGTGTAACTTTTAAAGACCACTTTAATATAATCCAGAGATACTAATGCAGAAATACTTTTGAAATCTCTCCAATGAAGATGTGGGACACATAAGAAATTAATTCATAAAAATATATGGGGATTTTTCTTGATTGCATTTCCATATTCATCAAAGTTACTGAATAACTGTTTAACTGTGTTTCATTGTGCTTGTCTAGGTAAGGTGCCGTGTCATTATGTCAGTACTTCAAATTGAGCCTGAATACTCGTCTATATAGAATACCTAAAAGTAAACCTGGCTTAATTTATTTTGCTTTACAATTTGTGTTAGTAAATGACTTCCATGTCATTATCTTAACCAATTCCTGAGATTGTTAAAATGTACTTTTATTAGTGCATTGTAGTTATACATCATAATGAGGTTCAGAGTGATAGGAACATACACACACATAGCACGTGGTGAGTTTTCGTCCTGGTCCCACCTCCCTCCCTCCCCTTTCCTGTATATGTTATTTAAGTGGGTATTGATAATTTAGCATATGTACATAGCATTATTCAAACTGCTACCTCCGTAAAGCATCCCTACCCTCTTCCTTCCCTACTGACACTCTGTCCATTGGAGTCTCTCCTCCTTTATCTGAAATCCCTTTTGTTTCCCATATTCTCTCTAGCTTCCACATATGAGAGAAATAATTACAAAATTCACTCAGAGACTGATCTTTCTTTGCATGAGATTTTATAGTTCTACCCATGTTGCTGAAAATAACACATTTTTGTTTTCCTTTATGGCCGAGTATGATGTCTTTGTGCATATATACTACAGTTGTGTGATCCATTCATCTGTTGACTAACATCTAGGCTGGTTACATAATTTGGCTATTGTGAATTATGCTGCTATAAATATAGATGTGTAAGTAATACTATAATATTCTGACTTCAATTCCTTTAAACAATATCCATGAATAGTATATCTGGGTCATATTGTAGTTTCATTTTCAATCTTTGGAGGAATCTCTATACTTAAATCTCCACAGAGGCAATGCTAATTTTCATTTATACCAAAAGTTTTTAAGGCTTCCTATTTCTTCTCATCTTCACCAGTGTTTGTTTTTGTATTTTTAATGATTTTTACACTAACTAAAGTCAGATGGAATCTCATTCCTGAGCTTTGGGGGTTTATTGAGAAAGTGTCTACCAATACCTATATTTTGAAGAGTTGGTCCTATATTCTCTTGTAATTGCAAAGTCTCTATTCTGATTTCTAGGTCGTTTATCCATCTTGAGTTTACTCTTGTGCGAGGTGAAAGACTGAGGTCTAATTCCAATCTTCTACATATGAATAACCACTTTTCTTAGCACTAGTTGCTGAAAAGGCTGTCTTTTATCTCATATATGTTTTTCACAATTTTATAAAAAATTAAAAGGGTGCGAGAATTTGTTTTGGTATCTTCAATTCTATTCCCCCGGTTTATGTGTCTACTTTTAAGCCATGCTTTTTTTTTTATTACTATAGCTTTGTAGTATAATTTGAAGTCAGGTATTTTGATGTCTACAGCATGATTCTTATTGCTGACAATTGCTTTGGCTATTCTGGGTTTTTATTGAAAGTAAATTATGAATGCTGTTTCTGAAGTCTCATAAAGAGAGGCTTTGGTTAAAAGATAATAATTTTAGTAGACATGAAGAATGTAATCATTGTTCTAAGAACACTGAGAATGCTTTGCCTAAGAGACTAGCTCTTTTGCCACTTTTCTTATTTCCTTATTTTCTTCACTTTATCCCTTTTACTTTCCCTTTGGTCTTTCCTCTGCCTTTCTATTCCTCCCTCCACTTTTTCCTTTTCTAACATTTACTCTCTTCTCCAGATTGTTATATTACTTCTTCCCTGGAAATCTGAGCCTCAGAAGTAGGAATTGCTGGGGGGAAAAATGTATCTTGACTGGTTCTAGTCACTTTAGCAGTACTACTACATAGCATAGTACCTACCTGCTTGACCAAGCAGATTAATTATTGCTCAATTAATCTTTTTGTGGCAGTATGAATGAGTAAATGAGTCAATAAATACGCAGCTGTTTCATTTTGCCTTCAGGTAGATAAGAAGTCAAGGAGTACATTCAGTAAGAACTAGCCACAGCTTGCTAAAATAAAAAGTATATTGAGAAGATTTGCTCCAGGAAACCATTTTGTCTAATTGATATGTCAGTTTCTTCAGGATCAGCATACAGCTAATCTTTTGATTTGTCATGGACCATGATTATCAGAAGTGCTCTCGTTGTGTAAGGCCATCCTCTGATGTAATTACCAGAGAACCAAGTCCCTTAAAAAATCAATAACCCTGGAATAAATCTTGAGCAATGTTCAGGTGCTTATTTCTGCTTCCTTCATCTTTATTGCCCTCCCTTAATGCCTTGCCCTCTAAATAGATAATCCCTTCTTTAATACTACAGCTTTTTACCATACCCATTTATAACCAACAGAATTTTGGCTCTACTGTGTGAGCTTGCTCATCTGTAGATTTAGTGTAATATATCCTCAATTACTAGTAATGGAATTATATTTAAAATATATGAAAACCAAGTAAAATTAATATATTAATAATTTTTGACAGGTTGCACTGATGTGGGAATATAAGAGTCATTAACATGAGAATTACAAGTATTAAAAAATCACTTCACAAAATTAGCGTATTTGTTGTCAAATTAGAAAATATATTCATTGCTCTGTTTTGTTTATCTGTGTATTGATTTTCTTCTTTTCTCCTACTTGACTTTTCCTGAAATTTATCAATTTCCTTTCAAATAAAAGTGCTATGAGTCTTCAAGATAAATGTACAATTGGTATTTTCTCTCTACTCTTACTTGAGAATCAGTCTAGAACAAAGACCATGAGTTGGTGTAGCTAATCTTTTGCACTCTTACTACATTTATGATTGTGTGACCTATTTCATTAATAAAAAGCATTCTTGTTATATGCTACTTCCTTTTTCTCATAAAGAGTTATAAAACACTTGACTTGCACACACACAAAGGAGCACACACATGCACACTTTAAGATTCTCTCTGCAACTATGCATTCTGACACAGATTTGTAATTCCAGTACTTGGGAGTATTACAGTAGGTTTGAGGCCAACCTCAGCAACTTAATAAGACTCTCTACAATCTAGTGAGACCCTGTTTCAAAACTAAAAAGGAAAATAAGGGGCTGAGGTGTATCTTGGAGTTTAAATAACAATCCCTAATAATACAACTCTCTCTCTCTCTCTCTTACTCTGGGAGCATGTGGACTGTATTCTCCTAGCCTTGGGACTTTTATTTCTTTTATAATCCAGATAAAGTCTGTCTCGACATAGGATTTGCATGTTTTTATGCCGATATATGTTCCTACATGCTTTTCCTTCTCACTCTTGCATAAATATCTTTTAGAAAAGTGTTAGTTAAATATCTTTTTATACTCTTAGCTTAAAAATGATTTTTATCATGAAAATATAAACTTGTACCTTTTTTCCTTAAAATGTATGTCACATAAAAACTTCAAAAGTGTATAAAGTGATTACCATAGGCTCAATTGAAGACTAAACTATGAAAGAGAGGTGAATGTTACCACACGGTACTGTAAAACTTAGAGTTAATGTAGTTATAATCTAAATCTAATATAAAAACTGTTTTAGGAGTTCTAGATACTCATAGTTATTCTATATATTTTATTAAAGTAATTGTTTTTATTGGTGTTGAACCTGCACTTGATCAACTACCTACAGGTTATATTTCACTAAAAATACTGCTCAGCCCCCACTCACTTTGTGTTAATAGTATCCAAGATCCCAGCTGTACTATCCATCTGAAAAATCACTTTGGTCTCGTCTGTTTAGTAGTGAAGATGAAGATAATTTCACTCTAGAGGATTCTTTCCAGTTGACTAATCGACAGAGCCTCGGATCTCAACCTGAGTTTCAAAAGAGCATCCTTTCCAGCCTTTGCCAACGGGATGACTGATAGAGTAATTCACTATTGAGTGGTAAAAGAAGAATGAGAACACCTCTCCAATCATAATTTGTACACTAAATGAAAATAAATGTTTTATTAGGATGAAAAACCCACAAAGAAAGATAATAATAGGGCAGCATACTAGAAAATGCAACATTTTGGCATAAGGATTCTAAAACCAGATATTCTAGGGTTTTAGTTCTTCAAAATATTTCCCACCTCCTCATCTTTACATTATCATCACATAAAATTTAGGACCAATTATTGAGAATAAAGAACTGAGAGTGGAGAAAATATAGAAGTAAATATTTGCATTAATGATTCAAAACAGTGTCAAAAAAAGAAAAATTTAGCTCTTTTTTTCCAAGATCAATGTCATTCCAATCAATTCTTTTACCCAGTTTGAGTTTTATACAAAGTACTCATTGCTGTACCGTTTGTATATTTACACGTTCTCTTGTTTATTTTCTGTCTTTCCCCAGTAGCATGTTAACCCACAATCACATGAACTTATTCTGCTAAGTTCATACATTGCTCTATGAACAGTAATTAAAATAGCACTTGTACTTTGTAGGCATTTAATAAATACACGTTGCATGAATAAGTCAGCCAGAGACTCTTCAGAATAAAAGGCGTTGTCTGTAAGAGAGCTCAAGAGCAAGGTTTAAAAAAATCCTCGTTCGAGCTGGGCGTGGTGGCACACACTTGTAATCCCCGCGCTTGGGAGGCGGAGACAGGAGGATCGCGCAGGTTCGAAGCCTGCCGCGCTGGCATAAGTGATCCTGTTTCAAAAATATAAAATAGGTCTGGGAGTGTAGCCCGGAGGTAGAAGGGCTTCCAGGAACCCCAGTACCACCAAAAAAAAAAAAAAAAAAAAAAAAAATCCTTGTTCTCCTCCTAATGGAGCACTTTCGTTTTACAAAATTATTGTTAAGAGAACAGGTTTATAGAAATATCTGTAGTGTGCTATATTTATTTATTTATTATTTATTTAATAATAATAGGTTTATTTTTAAAATTTTAATAAGAAGTCGGGCGTGGTGGCGCAAGCTTGTAATCCCCGTGCTTGGGAGGCGAAGACAGGAGGATCACACTGTTTCTAAACCAGCCGTGCTGGCTTAAGAGACTCTGTTTCCAAATAAAAATATAAAATAGGTTTGAGAGGGTAGCCTGGAGGTAGAATGGTTTCCAGTAATCCCAGTACCACACACACAAAAAAATAATAACAAGTACGCAAAATGGTGATAAAAAGAGAACTTAGCAAGATATTTTATCTAATATATGTATATATTCAAAATAATATATAATTATATTTATGACATAGATTTAGCAGAATTTACTCTTATGTTATCTACAAAGAGATGATTTTTTTTCCTTTAGAAGTACTTTATTTTACAGAGAAAAAACAAAAATACAATTATTTCAAATATGTTGGTGACAAAATGCAGTTTGGATAGAAATCTTGGCCACATAATAAAAAATTTAAAAATAATAAGAATGTGTTAAAAAAAAACCTTGATTCACTAAAATAATCAATGAAATAAGAGCTAATTGCAGAAAAGGTGATCAAATAATATGAATATGTATAAAAATGATTATTCTACTTGCATTGTTTTTATAATATTTTTTATCTTTTTAAATTTTTTATTGGTGCATTGTAGCCATATATCTTAATAGGATAAAAGATAATAGAGATATACATACACACATCACCCAGTTAGCCCCTATCCAATTCCCACCCCATTTCCTTCCCATCCCTCCTTCCCATGCCTGGCTTAGTGATTGACTTTGATATGTTTGTTTAAATACATAATGTGCTTTAGAGAGTTTCTCTCTGCCCCCTCCTATTCTCTCAGTTAGGTTGCCTTATTTGCTCCTCTATAGTATCTCCTTCTTCATCTAGAGTTCCTCCTGTTACCCATTTCTCCCTAGCTTTCGCATATTAGGGAAAGCATCTGATTTCTTATTTTTTTATGCCTGACTAATCTCACTTAGCATAATGTCTTCCAGTTCCATCCATTTCCCTGTAAATAATGTAATTATGTTTTTCTTTATGACTGAGTAAAATTCCATTGTGTACATATCCTACAGTTTTGTAACTCATTCATCTGTTGATGGACACCTTGGCTGGTTCCAAAAATGGGCAAGTGAATTGAATAGACACGTCACAAAAGAAGAAATTTAAATGGCTAATAAATGCATGAAAAAATGCTCAACATCATTGGCAATCAGATGCAAATCAAAACTACCCTGAGATTTCACCTAACTCCAACTAGAATGGCAATCATTCAAAACGTGAACAATAACAAATGCTGGCGAGGATGTGGAGAAGAGGAAACTCTAAAACATTGTTGATGGGATTGCAAAGTAGTCTATCCACTTTGGAAAACAGTATGGAGGATCCTCAGAAGAATGGGAACAAATTTAGCATATTATCCAACAATACCATTTCTGGGTATCTACCCAAAAGAAAGGAAACTAAACTACCAAAGTAATGCATGCATATCAATGTTCATAGCTCCACCATTCACCATTGCCAAAATATGGAACCACTCAAGGTGTGTTATATTTATAAAATATTACCCAAAAACAAAGGCACAGTCTATTAGAAAAGTTATACCTTTGTCCTAGATTTTGTCAAGTTAACAAGTACTCTGGCTTACTTTCATTTCTCATGGTGTACACATATATATTCATTGTGTATATTGATTTAGATAGGATTTATGCTGAAAAACTGAGAATTTTGGAGATGTTATTTGTGCTGCTGGATTTCTGTTTTTGGTCCAAAAAATTATAAAGCAAGGGTCGACAGTATATTTAGGAAGAAAGAAAAATGCTGAAACTTTCTATAGTATTTTTAAGATTTATAATTTCAGAATTGCTTAATACAGATTCATTGAGTGTCCATTAATGTAAGAAGCAATGAAAAAAAGCATTCTCCTAATGCTTAATCTTATTAGTTACAATGTTTTAACCTTATTTAGTATGCTGAGGAATACAGGCAATGTTGAAATACTATAAATTAAATATTTAGCATAAGAAATTTAAGCTAATTAACCTAAAGGTATCCAGTAATCTATTATAGTCTTTGAATGTGCAGCATATAATATATTCATGTCAAAATATAATTTTATTTAATTATAAAAGTAAAAAGAACTGAAGACAATATTTTTGTGAGAAATAAAATGCCTTTTTTATAATTTTTTTCATATACTCATCGAATCCAGTCTACTAGTTTGGCAAAATCAACAGACTTTTATTTCCCAGCTGGCACCAGCTATGCTGAATGTTTACCAAATGCATTTCATTTTTAATGAGATTCTTTTGGCCTTGCTGTGTTAAGTGCCAGAGGGTGTAGTCATGCACTAGATTGGACAGTGTCTCACACTGTCCAAAGAACCAGTTAGGACAATTTAGTCATGCAGAATTTTTGGCCTAAATTAGTTGTTAATGTCCATCTGAAATTATGCAGTAATTGCAAATTTTGAAATTTACTTTCCTGTAAGACATTTGGTTAAAAATATTCTTGGATGTTTTGCCTTTTTCTTTCTTAATAACAGTAATAACAAAAAATGCAGAAATCATCTGGACTAAACCTACATTCAAGTCAAATTTGAGATGATCCCAAACAGATGGTGATCTCTATTATTTTGGTAGGCTTACACCATTGGCCTTCTTTAATCTTCCTGTCAGGTTGATTGAAAATTCAATCACAATAAGATTATTAATGGTAGACATATTTTAAATGGAAGGAATTCTGTTATCTCCTAGCATGATTAATTATTTTTAAGTTTATTGTCTTGCTTTGTGTCTTTGGGCAAATCTTTAATTTTCTGAATTTCAGTTATTTCTTGGTAAATTGATGGGAGTTAGTTGGGGAAGCTTAGATGCCAAATGTTCTGTGGGTCACATGTCTCACATCCAGATTTAGATATATGTTTTTAATTCAAAATGAATCAAGCCATTTTTCTATCAACAGCCAAAAACCATAAGATACAAAAATCAATATCCAAATTTCCTTTTTTTCTGTAAAAGTAAAAGAGCTATAACCTCAAAGCCAACATTCCTATGTGGTCATAATTGTATAGATCTGACAACCATTGAATGCTTTTTATTTTTTTTATTTTTAATTGGTGCATTGTAATCATACATCTTGATTCAGTTCAGGATTATACAGGCATACATGCACACAGCCCTCATTGAGCCTTCTCTTAGTTGCCACCTTATTCCTGCTTCCTTCCTAGCTTCCAGTGTTCAGCACAGTGATTGGCTTTGATGAGTTTGTGTATACACATCATGTCCATCGAGGTGTTTCCCTCTTCAAGTCTTCCTCTCCCATCACATTTCCCTCAGTTAAAGTCCCCTTCTTCACTCCAATAAAGTTTCTTCTTTGGAGTCCTTCTTGTGTCCCAGTAGCTTCTTCACTTCCACATATGAGAGAGAACAACCAACTCTTTGTTTTATTGTGACTGACTAATTGCACTTAGCATAATATTCTCTAGCTCCAACCATTTCCCTGCAAATGATGCAATTTTGTTCTTTTTTATGGCTGAGTAGAATTCCATTGTATATGTATCCCATAATTTTGTAATCCATTCATCTGTTGATAGACATTTCAGTTGGTCCCATAGTTTGTCAATTATGAAAGTACAGCTATAAAGAGATATGTATGCATTGCTATGGTAGTCTTGTTTTAGTTCTTTTGGGTACATACCTAGGAGTGATATTGCTGGATCATATGATATGTTTATTTCTATTCTTATGAGGATCCTCCACCCTGTTTTCCAATGTGATCACATTAATTTTTGATCCCACCAATATTGACAAAGGGGCAAAAAACGCACACTTGAAAAAAAAGATAGCTTCTTCAATAAATGATGTTGGCAAAACTTGTTATCCATATGCAGAAAAATGGAAATAAATCCCACTTTCTCACTCTGCACAGTAGTCAATTCAAGATAGATTAAAGACCTGAAAATTAGCCTAGAGTCTTTGCAATTACTTGAAGAGGGCATAGGATCAACAAGACTGCAAAGGCACAATTAACAAAACCAAGGATTATTATGTGGGATTGCACTAAACTGAAAAGTTTCTGTGCAACAAAGAAACTATCAAGATAGAGAGTTGACAGAATGGGAAACAATCTTTGCCAGCTACTCTTCTAGTAGAAGACTAATATTTAGAATACACAAAGAAATCAAGATGCTCAATAAAAATAATAACAATAACCCAATAAAAATGGGCACGTGAACTACATATACACTTCATAAAAGAAGGAATACAGTGGCCAATAAATATATGAGAACATTTTAATCATTGCTACTAATCAGAGATGGAAATCAAAACTATCCTGAGATTTGACCTTACCCCATTAGAATTGCAATCCTTGGATGCTTTTTAGTTGGCCACTTTTCTCATGATTTCTTTTTGTGTCTTTCTCTTTGACATTGAAACTAAAAAAATTCCATTTGTTACTATGTTTGTGATTTTTAGTTAAGTTTTGTGTTTCTATAAAATGTAAATTTATAAAAGTTGAATCAAGAAGGATAAAGGATTGAAGGATGAGTGTTTTAAAAAATTGTAAAAGCATATCATTTATTAGTTGTGAATAATATTTGCACACACTTAATATGCAAGCCAAGTGTGTAAATGCTAATTTTAAGGTACCGTTTTAAAGTAAACCTCTGTAATAGTGATGAACTACATGAGAAAAGAAGTCATGAAAAACTTAATGAACTGAAAGCTAAAATTTCAAGAGGTTTATTTTTAGATGCAAATATGCACCCGCACTGCTGCTCTGAAAAAGGACTCTGCCACAAATGGAAAAAAAAATTGTCATACATCAATAATTTTTAAAATGCTAATTTTAGTAATGCTTTTATTAAATGAAGAAAAATTGCATACAGGAAAAATACCAGCAGTAAATACAAGAGTAACTGAAATGTTGTACAGAACATCAAATTTATAGCTAAATATGCCGAATTTATGTGAAAAGGCAACTGATTTGTTTGATTTTAATTTACTGCTGATTTCTTATATATCTGTTACACATTAATGGACTTATGATGTCACAAGGCACTTGGGAAAGTTAGGCATACTGCTGGGGAAATTAAGAAATTTCTATGTCTATATGTGCATGCACATGAACATACATATATTGGCTCCTGGAAAATTTAAAACAAAATTGTCAAAATTAATCATAAAAAACAATGCTTTACAAATTACCTATTTTTTATTTATTATATTCTTTGTTTTGGGGCAGCACTAAGGATTAAAACTAGTTTCTTGTACATACTGGGCAAGTGCTTTTCAACTGAATTATATCCCAAGTCACTTTTAAAGATTTTTATTTCAAATAGAGTCTTTCTAAATTTCCAAAGCTGGCCTCAAATTTTCCTTTTTTTTTTTTTTTTGCCATAGCCACCTTAGTGGCTGGGATTACCAGTGTGTACCACCCTGCCCTGTTAGTTTTAATATAATTCTAAAATGCTATTTGTAAATGTTTAGCAATGAACAGTAGTTATCCTCATCTGATTATTTCTTCACTCTGAATTATTTAACCTAAGAACTTAAAATGGAAATCGTGCTATAGTCAATAATTAAACCAGCCGCCTGAATATGTTCTCGTGGATTCTACCCTCATCTGAATAATCTGTAAATTAGATGAATTGATATTGAACAGATTCTTTGAAGTATACAAAGCAATACATTTATGTCATCTAAAATAAAAATTAGTTTTAGTTTAAAAGCAAAGATGAAATCAATGAGTCACTTTGTTATTATTAATTAGTTAAATTCCTCATGAACTGCTTTGGAAAATAAAAGTGGTGACTATAATATAATATTTCCTTACCTGATTCTTATAAATTAGCCATTGTCAAGGATTAACTTGATCACTTATCAAAAATCACTATCTGGAGCTTGACAGAGTTGTATGAGTGACATGTCTAATATTATGGAATTCAGAAGTAAAATGTGAAAAAGTAGTTTCAGAATTAAAACTTGGTGAAAATGACCTAACAATGTTTATTCATATAATATTTCTAGCTGAGTCATGTTAGCATTATAAGATTCTTTATTATGACACAGTTCAGTTTTAAAGATTAAATGAAATAATTTTGGAATGCCTGAGTTTTGCAGGTTTATTCATAGTAGTTTTTCTACATATAAAAATGGATGCAAAGATTCTGTATAGGGAAGCCGGGCGTGGTGGCACACGCTTGTAATCCCTGCGCTTGGGAGGCTGAGACAGGAGGATCTCACGGGTTCAAAGTCAGCCTGAGCTACTTAGTGAGACTTTCAGCAACTTAGTGAGACCCTGTTTCCAAATAAAATATAAAAAAGGTCTGGGAGTATAGCCCGGAGGTAGAAAGCCCCTGGGTTCTACCCCTAGTACCACCAAAACAAACAAACAAACAAAAGATTCTGTATAGGGAAACAACTTAATTCATAAATACATTTTCAGTAATAAAAGTAAATATTGTTGCTACTTTAAAAATTAATACTGAATTCTGAACCTTGTGAAAGCATCCTATAATAAAACCTGATCCAATATCTAGGCAAATAAAAGGTATCAGAATTGGTTTTCCAAAGCAGAATGAAGTATCAATGATAGTAAGGAAATTCCATTTTTGCCTTTTTGATATTACCATTTCATATTTAAAATATTTACAATCATATACTTATTTGTGTTCCAATACACTTGCAACATATTTCAATAAAAATGAAGTTTGGAAATCTTTCTGATAATTGACATTTTGTAAAGGTAGTCTATTGCAATAATCTTTAGTCCATACTTTACCTAAGTTGTTTCTAGATCTGAAGTTTTAAATGAGTAGGTCTCTTAAGCTTATAACCAGAGAAACAATTTGAAAAAAAATATTCTAATTTATCATAAACAATAACGGAAAGATGTCTATCCTACACTAAAAGTTCCTGAGAAATCAGGCATGATGGCACACACCTGTAATCCCAGTGCTTGACAGGGGTAATGAAGGTTCTAGGACAGCCTCAACTATTTAGTGAGTCTCTAAGCAACCTAGTGAGACCCTGTTTCAAAAATAAAAAAATTAAACGAGTTGGAGGTGTAGTTCAGAGGTAGAATGACTCTGGGTTCAATTTCCAGCAACACACACACACACACACACACACACACACACACACACACACATTTTTTTAATCAAGGCATTATACATATATAATCAAGATTTTACATATATATATATATGTGTGTGTGTGTGTGTGTGTGTGTGTGTGTGTGTGTATTTGTTTATTTAATACTTATACCCATGTCTATATTTAATCTTCTAAGCTTTATCAGAATATATGTATAGAAAAATATAAAATATAGACATATATCCTATGCTAATACTGGAGCCTAAAATATTGTATATAAAAGGTAGCCAGAAGCCAGGTATGGTGGCACACGCTTGTAATCCTAGTACTTGGGAGTCTGAGATAGGAGAATCAGATTCTCAGACAGCCACAGGAACTTGTGAGGCCCTCTGCAAGTTAGTGAGATCCTATTTCAAAATCAAGAATAAAATAGATCTGGAGGTGTAGCTCAGAGTTAGAATGTCCCTGGGTTCTATCCCCATACCATGAAAATAAATAAATAAATAAATAAATAAATAAATAAATAACTTTCTAGAAAGCATCTGAAATTAAAATATAACATCAATTTTCTATTAAAATTACAATTTAATAATTCAGATACTTGGGAGGCGATTCAAATAGACACATAGACTTGAAGGTTATGAAGTCTTATTTCCTACAGTTATTTTGAGGAGATCAAGATACTATTTCTCACATGAAGACATTACTTAATATTCATATAGACTTTCCTCAATGTATAGAGCACATTTAAATATGATACTAATTGAATTAAACTCTTTAGAATTTCCTTGAGTGACTTTTTGAAAAACCTGACAAACAGTTAATTGCCAATTCTACGCATCCTTTTACAAAACTCTTTCCTAAATGTAATTAATTAGCATGCTTTGGAAAACTCTCACATCTCAAGGATGTTCTATAAAATAAAAAGCAAAGCTAATGATTTCAGGTCTCAATTTATATTAAATCAAATCATTCCCCATTGTGTGTAGAAAGGACTGGCTTGCTTTGAAAATCATAGAGAAATAATCACATGATAAATCCTTCACCGATAACCTTTATGTTAAATGACTATTTTGCCCTTAGGGGTTTGACCCCTTATTTTATATTTAGATAAAATGGCTATGACTCCTACATCCAGAAGGATCTATTTAGAGGCAAATTCTAAACAAGTACATTTCTACAGAAATAGAAATGTAGAGTGTCAGGGTGTTTGGAAGTGAACCAATGATGTAGTACACTATCACTTAGAGAGCTCATCCCCCAATAGAACTCACAATGATTTATTTGTTTTATTTCCTTTTGGCACTGTGTACAAACTACAACATTTTTCTGCCAGAATGGAAATAAAAGACATGTTAATCCTGATCCATGAGTAAATCTTAAGAGCTACTTAGGGAATGTACATATCTCTATCAAATAGAGCAGCACGAAGACTTAAAGTTTGTTATTGATGTCGGGCGATTTATGGAATGAAATTACTTTCCTGCCTTGTCCCTTTTTCCATTTTCAGGATTACTTAGAGTTTTCTGTTTTGTTTTTACATGCTGTCAGTGATGTGCCTTTGAGTAATTCAAATAAAACAATTCTATAACATTGGATAGAGAAAATGCCTGGATAAAGCTTATTGCTGCCAATGTTTATTTTTCATATTGTCTATTTGTTATTATTTACTCCTAGGTTTATCTGGCAAGTCTCATCAGAAAGAGAAAACATAAGTTCTATTTATTTCTAATTTAAAAAATTCTTTTGTTGGTATAGACTTAAAGTTCATTTACATTAAAATATGTTTTCTTAGGAAATTGGTTCTCCATCTTTCCCCAGTTAGTTTCACCTTGCGAGTATGTTCCTCATTCTGTCTGTTTTCATAGTTCACCAAAGGCAAAATTTTCAGTGGGCACTGTGCAGGGAAAATGGGGAAACAAAAAGAAATACAATATAACGACTTAAAGTGCTCTAAATCCAGGGGGAAAATAAAAATGATTTGTGCTAAAGGTTAAATAGTCCCTAAACCATAATGTTACAAGTTTTATAGGAATGATGTCTCTATATTCTTCTGCACCGCATCATCAATCCACAGACAAATACCACTGACATTGAGTATTTTTTATCTCTGCAGAACAATATTTGGATACCACTTACCTCTGAGGCAGTTCTTTTGGAAATTATAAATATATTTCTTTCTGGGGATCAAAAGAATGCACATCACAATGAAAAATGAAATGTGGAATCTGAATTCGCAGCTGCTGTACGCCGTCTGGAAGGCGTGCAGGATTTCTCATCTTAGTTCACTCCTTATAGCTGTGGAGATAGAAACCTAAAATGAGACATTTGAATTTTTTCCCCTCATTCTTCTCTTGTCTGGCTGTGTAAATGATTGCAATCAATCAGATTTTCTTTGTTCAAGAAGAGCTGTGGAATTACAATATGAAAAATGTTCACATGTAATTTTAGTTATACAGTGGGCAATGATTGACAGCTTAACAATGTCCCACCGTGGCAAGGGTATGATATTTTTGAACAATTATTGTTACTTAAGAAAGTTAGCTTATACTGTCAAGTGTGGTTTTTTTCTCCTGGAAAAATGTTTTAAAGGACATGAAAACAGAACTAGGCTCTTTCATTTAATTTTTTATATACTACTGTAATTATATAATACTACTAAGATATATTAAAGCCTCAATAACAAAAACCAAAATCAGCAAAAATAAATTATCTATATTTGGTAAACTATAACATATAAACATTTTCCTAGAATTAATATTGCCTATCTCAAAATTTTTTGTTACACAAGTTTATAAAATGACATTTAAATATTGGCAAAATAATTCTGTTATTTTAAAAAACAAATTTCAATGGCAGGGTGGGTGTAGGTTATAGTCAAATTATACTGCAGTTTCTACCATTTTGAAAGAAAATCTGACTGATCTTCACTGGAGGTTTTGCAAATACAGTTTCTATGAAACCTATCCATTTGGTTATCCTTTTTTTAAATTATTTATTGGTGCATTGTAGTCATACATCCTAATAAATACAAGATGTTAGATGCATACATTATTCTTGAAAACTCAAAATAAGTTAATTTTAAATGTATAACATTTAATATATTTCCCTTTTAGTTGGGAATCACATAAAAAATTATCCTTGAAACAAATTTAGTATAATTGTAATTATAATCCAATATTATACAAGGTTTGAACATTCCTCTCCTCTTTTCAAACTTTTGAGTAGTTTCCTTGATAAATCATCATATAAAAATCTATGTAAAAGATAAAATATAAATACAAAATCACAGATAGATAGATAGATAGATAGATAGATAGATAGATAGATAGATAGTACCGGGGATGGAGCCCAGGGGCCTTCTACCAGTGATGGAGTGCCCAGGGGTACCAGGGATGGAGCCCAGGGGCCTTTTACTTCCGGGCTACACTCCCAGACCTATTTCATATGTTATTTGGAAACAGTGTTCCTTAAGCCAGCTGAGACTGGCTTCGAACCTGTGTGATCCTCCTGTCTCAGCCTCCCAAGCTCAGGGATTACAAGGGTGTGCTGCCACGCCTGACTATCATATAATGTTTTTAAGGATATTACAAAACAAAAACAGAAATAATTTTGAAGCTATTTTTGCTCATTGCTAATCAAAGTGTGCTTGCACACAAAACATCTATTGCACACAATTAAAAAGAATGAAAGTATTTTATATGTTCATTCACTCAAAATATTCCATCTGCATATCATGTTCTAGGTGCAAGTTATATGCTGGGTTACAAGTGAAAAATAACAGCACCTTTACTGTCTTTTTATTTTTTATTTGATGATCACCTTCTTTTTATATTCTTTATGACCATGGTGCGCGCGCGCGTGTGTGTAGAGATAACAAATAATTAGCCTGAATTACCTAGCAAACAAAGAATGTGGAAGTGACGAAGAATAGAGGGAACCAATATTAACTGGGTGTTTTCTCTGAAGAGGTGCCATTTGATATGAGACTTAAGTTACAAGAATAATCTAGTTATATAAAGAGAATAATAAGAGTAAGACTCCAGTTCAGAGTTAGAATGCCCCTGGGTTCCACCCAGTACTGGGGAAAAAAATCTGCTTTCTTGATTGCTAGCCTCATATTTACAGAGATGATTGAAGGCAGCAGGTTTAAGCTTGCTTTAATCCCTAGCTCTATAAACAAGTCTATTTTAACTATATTCATTATTTTTTCTATGTTCTACACTCCAAGATATAATGACCCCATTTAGTGGTTAAAGATATTATTTTTGTAACTTCTGTCTGAAATCTACTTATTTGTATCCATTTTTCAATAAGAAGCCACACTTTGTGCTTGAAGACTCTCCTTAAGGTTTCCTTGTATGAAACATTTTCTGACACAAGAATTCTCTGCGTGGTTTCCAAACACAGAGAATCATTTTTGTCTGGTTCTAAGGCTATATTTACAGACACATTCATTGTACGTATTACTGCAGGTTTGAGGCAGTTTTAAATATGGCTGAATGTCTGAAATGATAATTTTCCAACTCTAGATCTCAGATGCTATGATTCTGTAGGACTGAAGCAAGACTTAGAAATCTAGGTGTTCCAAATATGTTGATGGGATTATGATGATCATTCAAACCACTGAGTTAGTGCAATGAAGATATACATTAGTACAAAGATAAATAGATTTAATAGCAGTACTGAAACTTTTTAGAAGTTTTCCACAAAATTCTTAAGTTATCTGGGATAGAGGAGTGAAAAAATCTATCTGAAACAGTATTATAATTCCAGTCATCTCTTTAAAATTTCCAGTGGCTTCCTGTGACATGCAGTGTACAACCCATATTCCTCACAGTAATATGTATAATTTATGATATTTGCTACTAGAAAACTTCCTTTTATACAACTTTTATGACTCTTTGATTTCTCCTTTTACTTCTCTTTCACTTGTTCTTTACACTCTATCCCTCTTGATCTCCTTGCTCTTTCTTAAATAACAGAAGAACTCAAGTCTTAGGAACTTTGGATTTGCCCCTCATTTTGTACAAATGGTTTTTTTCTCCAGATATTTCCATGGATCTCTTCTCCCCTTAATTCTGATTTCTTATCAAAATTACCTCCTCTGTCTTCCCTGGGAACTCTTAAACATAAGAGTTACATATATATCACATTCATTCTTACTAACTCCAAATCTAAATGTTACCTTTAAATTGCTTTTAACAATTTCTCTGACAAGATAGAGACACATGGTGGGAATTTTAGAGGCCAGAGGTTTCTTGGCAAGGGGTATATTAATGGTTTGCATTGATTTGTTCCCGAGGACAACATTTGAAAAAGCCCTCGTGTGATTTTATTGAACCTGCCCCATAGGCTCAATCCCAGTGATGCTAACACCTTAGTAGCCAAAAGCCAAAAACATGCCATGATTTCCTAGTGCTATTGGAAGTCATCCTACCTGAAAACAGGATGTAGTCTTTCTGATAAAGAGAGCTGCAATGTCTGCTTTTCTCTAATTTTATTTATGAAACATCCAATTTGAATTTGCTAATGAGAGGAAAAATTCTTGCTGCAAATAAAACAAAGGAAACCTTTTTCTCTGTGGTTAATTTTTTTCTATTGTAGGTTTATTTCATATTAGTAAGAATTGCAATAAGGACAAATTTTATTTTGTGTGAACTGACCACAGATAGTGATATCATACTGAAAAGCTATGGTATTTTCCCAATTTCATTTTTAATCTCAAAAGCCATTTTATTCTTGGTTCAGTATGTTATAAAGACAGAAAATAAGTCTGGTATCAGTAAGCCTAAAATAGTATTACAAATTATCTTGATAAAAAGAAAAGGCCATGGCTCATTTTCCCCATTAGATTATGTCAGTCATAGTATTACTAAACATCTATTGTATTTTCTCCCAAGTAAAAATAGGCTCTATATGATTTGTTTTTATACTGTTGAAAAGAAAATGTGTGGGTTACAAGCCTTTTTATTAGTTTTCCTTTGTAAAATGTCCCTTGGTTAATTAGAATGTGTATCCATTGATAAATATTTCATTGAAAATGTATTAAATAAGCTTTAAGCCTTGTGACAGAGGTGAATGGTGGTTGTCTAATTTAAGCCTGAGTTTTCAACTGTAACAATGCCTTTGTCTGGTGACATAATTTTGCATGAGCAAAACAGGAGTGAACTTAGCTTATTGTATTGTTTCTTTATTGCATTGTCACAATAGTGTTTCCCATGGAAGTAGTTTCTCTTTTACTTTACTCTTTACCAATGTGTTTTCTGGACCACATTTAAAGTGACTTTTTCTTTATTTTACAGTGATACATTGCACATGGAAGTATGTTACCACAAATCTAAACATATCCAATATTATTTTTAGTTTCTATGTGTGTATTGATCATTCATTTGCATTTAATATAGGAGATTCCGGTGAGGTTTACAGGGACTGGAGTGACTACCAGGAGTTCAAAAGAACAAACCAGACTTTTGTGCAAAAGACAATATTATACAGACATAAATCCTGAAGTCTTTAACGTCCTCCAAATTCATTCCTGAACTTTAGTACTTATTGTAGTTCTTATTTTTCTTTTTGCTGAAGTAACATTTTTCTCTTCATTCAAAACATAATACTGAAAACAATGTGTGATGGTAAGAAAATCACCTAGAAGAGGCCAAGATTCGGTATTAGTTTTTAATCTTGGCTTAAAGTAACTGCCAGTAGGATTCTATTAAAGTGTGTTTAACTGAGTTTCAGTTTTCTAGCACATAGAAACAGAAATTGAGTGATTTAAGTTCTACAACTTCATATAAAGTTATTTTCGGTAGTAACTTAATTGCTCATGAAATTCTATAGATCAAAAATTTAAAGGCCATTAAAATACACATTGATGCATTGCTTTTTGTTTATACATTGCTGTATTTTTATTCAGATAAAAATATACTGTGTACATTCACACAATTTCAAACTCTTACACTTCTCTTAGTACTTGTATAAAGAACTGCAGAGTTCATGCAATAATTATACCATGGCTCTTTACAGACCAAATATGTAACTTAATATACAATATCTGATGATCTTAATATACATTATCTGATGATGATAATATACATCTATCTGAAGAAATAAATTGGAGAAGAAAAGATACATTTAAAATGAGGAAAATTATATCGATCATTAATCTCTAGCTAAAGTAATCTTTACATGCAAGAAAGCATATTCCTTTAATTTATAAAAATATTTTGAACTTCTTTCACTTCCTTGAAAAGCAATCATCTATCAAAACATAATAGTGGCTATTTATTGATTAGAAGTGTATGAGCATCATGATGCACATTCCTGGATCTGCACTCTGTTTACTCTCCTTAATTGTTTTTATTCTAATTTATGGAGTGTCCATTGCTATGAATACAGAAACAAAAAAATCCCTCAGGAATAGGTGACTAACTGGGGAGGGTTTCTGGTATACTCCATGTTCATTTCCAAGTTAAGAACATCTACATATTATTTTTAAACTTAAAATTTTAATCATGTTCTGAACACAAAAAATATACACCACATTCTCTGATTATCAATAAAGATCATAAAAACTGAATGAGTGTAATAAAAGTATATGTCTACCTCTTTCTTTTCATAGTATTACTAGAATCTTTAGTTGCCTAAAATTTTTTATATAATATTTTATAGTGATATAGAATACATTTTATAGTAGTAGGCTAACAGATCATTATGACAGTATTTTACTGTGGGTACTTATAAAAGAAATTAGATGCATTTTAACAGTGAGGTCTGTAATCTTTTTTTTTTTCTTTTGGTGGTACTGGGGTTCCTGGAAGCCCTTCTACCTCCAGGCTACACTCCCAGACCTATTTTATATTTTTGAAACAGGGTCTCTTAAGCCAGCACGGCTGGCTTTGAACCTGCGCGATCCTCCTGTCTCTGCCTCCCAAGCATGGGGATTACAAGCCTGTGCCACCACGCCTGGCTTCTGTAATCTTTATAGTGACATTCAGATAGCCTGGGAGTGATAGTAGATGCCTGATCCTACTAATGTCCTATATATATTAGGATTAACAATATATACCCATTCCTCCTGTGCAATTAGAGTCATAGAATTGAGATAAAACTTTATTAAGTTTTCAGTGAAATATGAGTTGATGAAGGTGTTTCTGTGTTTTTCAAATCTCATGACACTTTCTTAAGGTTCAATTTTAAAAATAGCTTTATTGAGTCATATTTAATATAAAAAACTGCACATATTCAATGTGTAGAGTTTGATGAATTTGCATATATGCAAACACTTGTGATGTGATCATCACAATTAAGGAGATAGAAATGTATGGCACATTTTAATAGTACTATAAAGACTTCTCTGTCTTTGAAGAGTGCTGGTAGCTTTAGGGAAACAAAATATAATTTTCAATACACTTCTAAAATATCATCTCTTTCCAAATGTGATTTACAAAGAGATCCCATTTTGTGTCAAACTACCATGAATTTAAATAATGTTAAATGAAAATAAAATATGCTAAAATTTGATTGCAAGTCAAGATTTTTCTATGTAATCTGATTTTAGACTAGTGGTTCTGTGGTTATGTGGCAATGGGATGGTTTTACTGTTTGAGAGACATTTGGCAGCATCTGATATTTTTAGCTGTCACAATTGTGAAGTGGCGCCAGAATCTAGTGATTAGAGGTTAGGGATGCTGTTTAACATCCTATGATTTTTAGCAGCCCTCCCCCACACAGCAAAGTATTATCTGGCCCCAAATGTCAAAATTGTAAACATACACAAATTCTGCTTTAGAATAATCACTGCACTCAAAAGTGAAGCATGATCAAAGTCTGCTGTTTGCCTTGTGAAACTTAGAGGAAAAAGAAGTGCAGCTCTGTCCAACCATTTTACATTTTTGACATCTGTGTTGCATATGATTGGAGATTCTCTTTCTTCTAACTATCTATTGTGTGCTTCAATGACTGTTGGGATAAGAGCCACTTGTTTCCACAGTAATTGTCATAGGATAACTGCCAGATGGCGGTACTGAGAAGGGCAGCATTAGAAAAAAATCCTATAAGTGTTTTCTTCCTCATTTCACTGTGTCTTTATAGGGCAAATAAGTGGATTTAACATTTCAAATGTGTTATATTCTACTTTGACTAGAAGAAATGATTCCTTCATGCATCATGCAAAGGGCATCTAGATGTTGAATAAGCATGACATGACTTTATTTTTTGTTTGTCCCTACTATCTCTTTTAAATTATTCAGTGAAGAGAGGCATTCTTTTACCTCAAAAAGAAAACTTCGGTAAGCCCCATAGTTCTTCTGTACACTCTTGGACAGTTTTGAAATAACATTAAATCACAAGCAAAACCTAAAATCAGCAATTAGAATGTCCAGCCTTTACAGTACTTATAGCTGTGAATTTAAGTTCCTGTTGTGTCACATGAGACTGGCTCCAGAGAAACGCTTGTCTGGGAACAGTGGTGACCAGCTACATTTCTCTTCTCCGTGTGTTTTCTCCCAAAGCCTCCCAAGTTGAAACACAGAGGAGTAGTGACATGCTAGACTATTACACAAAGTTGGTACCTGACTGGTACTGCACTAAAATGATTTTGTGTTCTCTGTGTCTGGCAGATTGTCACCACTGTCTTTTGTTAGTTACCAGTCTTGTTTAAATGGTATTATTGGCCCTCCTTTGCTTGGATTCTGCTGTGACACAGACTGATGCATCATTCCTCTGAGTAGTATTCTGTAAAACTTCTGCTTTTCAGGAGTCCCATCCAGTAAAAAGAAAAGAAAAAAAAAAAAACACATCGTTCTGAATGAATGAATGAAATAAGTGATGTGTGCATGTATGCCTCTACCATCTTGTACCCCATTAAGATGTATGAATAAAATGTACCAATAAAAAAACTATATATACATACAATACTCTTAAAAAATCAAAAACAACTCTGCCTTTGCCTGAGTCTCACTGTAATCATGAATAGTACTGTGGAGCAGGAGTCACTCTGACACCAAGCTGACTCTCCAACATGTCAGATTTTAGCAGTACACCTCTATTGTTTTCTTGAATTCCCATGTGGAAATCAAGACAGGAGATTTCTACCTTCTAAGCTCCGTGAAAGAAAAATGAAGGATATATCAAGCTTCTCAAGGATAACTCTTCTGAGTCACGTTTCTCTCTGTGTAGCACCCACCTTGTTCATCATTTCAGGGGATGTCGGGACTCAGCACATCTCCAAAGGAATCTCTCTTCAACTCTTAAGGTTACCAGTATAACTAGCTACTTTGAAAATCTATACCTCTGTAATCTCAGAATTCAGTTGCCTAATTGACTATTATTGTCAACTGGAGGCTGAATAAAATTTTCTAGTAATTCTGATTACCAAAAGAATCTGAATCACGATTCACTACTGATCAAAAATTTTATAACATTTGGAAGTATAATAATACCACACTAACACCATGCATACTTCCTAATAGTAATTGAAAATATAAACTATATACAAGTATAAACTATACTATATACAAGTATAAACTATTAGAAAATTTTTCACATCTTTGGTTAGGTTTATGCCCAGATAAACAGTATAATGCTTCAAATAAAACAGAGGTGGACAAAAATATATTTTAAAGCATTATGCTAGAAATGAAAGAGTGGAGGGATTATTTTGTAATTTCCAATTCATATTTTACTCATGGCCAGACATAAAGTGTTTATTATAAATGTTTTAGTAGCAATTTTAAATTTGACATGTAATATTAAGTATCTGGTATTAAGACAAAGAAATTTAAGAGATGAATTTAATAGTAATATTCTGGCAATGCAAAGTTGTCTAACAATATTGCTCAGATAATACACAGCTTGTTCTGTTCACATTTATCCTGCTGATCTGTGAAATAAAACTGATACCTCACTACAGGGGCTGGACTAGCAGGGGAAATGAGACATTGTGTTTGTAGAACCTATGATCTTCTTTACAGAGAAAAGCAATTCATAAAGTTAGAAAAAGGCATCATGAAAAAAATCCACTTTGGATTCTGTAGAAACAATGTGAGGATTTCTGAGTGTGGTGAGCAAGTTTAAATATTAGCAACAACCAAACTCAAAACAGCAAAAAAGAATTATTATCCCTACTTTGTTCTCAAGGACACGAAATGAAACTTATACCTAAGAAATTTTAATGTCACAAAGGACTGATATATTTATGTAAAATTTCAAGAGTATTTTAATTTTTCTGGCATTACATTTACGCATAGTTAATATTTTTTCTGATGATGAATTTTTAAAATAAATTTGTTATTTGGGGGGAACTCAGGATTAAGTCTAGCGTCATAATACCTTCAAACCCTACCCCAGCCATTTTATTATTTTTATTGTTATTATTATTTTGAAAAAAGGTCTCGCTCAGTCGCTGAGGTTCTTTCAAGCTGCACAGGCTGGCCTAAAACCTGTGAATCTTCTGTCTTACCCATACCCTACTAAGTACTGGGACTATAGGGCTGTATACCTGGCTTTTACTTGATTTTATCATAATTCTATATTCAAATTTGCATTAAATGTTCTCAGTCATGGTTTGCCTGTATGCTGCTATATGCTTATATTTTTTTCTTTTTTTAATTTTTCTGCATCATGCATAATGATTTTTATTATTAGAAAATGTTTTAAATTTTCTTGTTTGTTCACCAACTTTCATGTTAAAATTTCCTTCTTGCATCTCAGCTTCTTTATGAGATGACTTTACTTTTTCTCCTGAAGTATGTCTTTATGGGTTTCTTCAGTATAATTGTATTTGCCATTGATGATAAACCAGGTTTTATTTAACTTAAAGTGAATTTATTTCTTCTTTAGTTGTGAGTTATTGCTTTTCTGAATAAAAACAAAAAAATAACCCATGAAATAAAACAAAACTACTTGATCTTCATTTTCAAGATCCAGGGTCTTCATTTAGAGATACTTGCTTATAGGTGAGATTTGTCTATTTTTTTGCTTGAGAACCAGATAGTCCTATTGATTTGATAGCACTTTGGCTTCCTTTGAGATGCATGGCTGTTGTGGAAACCTCAGCATCAGCTCCCCACCAAAGACACGGATGTGAGTACCAGTGATGGCTTTCATTTTTAGAAGAGAGTTACAAAAGTTTTCACAAAGAATATTCCAGAAAGAGGAGTATTTTTTAATTTTATTTGATTTGAATTTTTAAGGTATATTTGAAAGTATTTGTGGTATTTTAATTTTGTGGGATTGAAAATTAGTGCAACCACTTTGGAAAACAGTATGGGGAATCCTCAGAGGAATGGGAACGAACCTACCATGATCTACCTTTGGGTATCGACCTAAAAGAATAGAAACCAAAGTACCAAACTAATGCATGCATATTTAAGTTCATAGCTGCAGAATTCACAATTGCCAAACTGTAGAACCAGCAAAGATGTCCATCAACAAGTGAATGGATTACAAAACTGAAGGATGTATGTACAGTGGAATTTTACTCAGCCATAAAGAAGAACAAAATTACTCTCATTTACAGGGAAATGGATGTAACTTGAGAACATAATACTAATGAGATTAGTCAATAACAAATAAAGTGAGAAATTGGATGCTCTCCCTAATATGTGGAAGCTAGGGAGAAAAAGGGTCATAGGAGGAACTCTAGATGAAGAAGGAAAAACTATAGATGAGCAAATAAGGCGACCTGGGGGCTGGGAGGGAGGAAGAAGGAAATTACCTAATGTAGATGATGTACATTCACAAACAAATCAAAGTCAATCACTAAGACAAACATGATAAGGAGGAAATGGGGAAGGAATGGGGCAGGGATCAGGGAAGAGCTAAATGAATGATATGTACATGTATGCATTTACCTTTTTGTACTCTGTTAAGATGTGTGACTACAATGCACCAGTAAAAATTAAAAAGAGGAAAAAAATTAAAATACAAAAAGTTATTTTACAAAAAAATATTAATTATCAAAGTTTTTGGAGGATTATCAAAATGTGTCTTTTCCTGCCTCCTTTATATAAATTTTAAGTGGTGGATTTTTGAGTTATAAAATGACATGTATTCAAGCTCTCTGTTTAAAAAATAGTAGATTAATGAATAAAGAGATTTAACTAATAATGTCCTCTGGGTTTTTGTTTGGTAATATATGGAATTATTACTTTGATATAAATAATGAACAGCTGTCTAATTTTCAGTGAGGGGACAAGGGTGAAATTGATATCTAACACAGAAATGATAGGTTTAAAATTTAGCAATAGAACCTACCAATCTACCATTAAAATTGAATGCTAAAGTCACAAATTTTATTGTTTCCCTTTTATTCTAATTTTAATTCCTTCACTAAGATTCCTTATGTAAGTAAAGTCTTATAGAAGACTACATAATGTATCTCTTATTATTGTTGCTTTTCCTAGAAAAACCAGTTTACCATGCAGTAGGGTATAAAATATCACTAAACTGGAACCCAAGAGTAGAAACTGCTGGACATGATTGTCTAGAGCTCACAGATCTTTCCATCATGGCTATTGGCCTTCTGAGGAAAAAAATATCTTATCTGTGTTTCTCTACATGATGTTGTTGTTTAATGTCCTTCAATTCCATCCATGTTGCCGTGAATAAAAGGTTCTTATTTCTTGTTGTGGCTGAATAGTATCCAACTGCTTGTATGTTCTCTATATGCAATGACAAGGACAATTTAGCACCTTCTGTAACACTGATGTCATAGATTACATGGTATTTATAACTTATCAAGCCAAATTTGTGATGAGGTAGCTCTTTTGATAATATTTCTAGTGACCCTAATACTTTTGTAAAGAGAAATTTATATTTGTCTAAAAAGATACTGTAATATATGCAAAACTGTTTAAATTTAAATTGATATTTATAGGTATATTTCTGTGTTAGCATTAGGGTTAAAGGTCTAATTCTAGAAAGTAAACTTTCTAGATACATAATGGACCTATATGCATATTTTCTTTAATTATATTATGGCTGTACTAGTTAAAATATAAAAATATAAATGTCATTAAAGATCTAGTGCCATCTTACATATTATTAAAGAGTATCAAGTTTATATCTTTCAGCGAAACTTATCAAAATTTTAAATTTCTGTAGTATTTTCAAAATGTTAAGATATGCTGTATATAAAATGTAATATAAAATTACTTATTTAAATATGTTAAAATATGTTCAGTGTGGTACATGGGAGACTGAGGCATGAGAGTCACAGGTCTGAGGAGAGCTTCAGTAAGGTAGCAACTCTCAGCAACTTAGACCTTGCCTAAAAAAAAAAAAAAAAAAAAAAAAAAAAAATATATATATATATATATATATATATATATATATATATATATATATATGAATGAATGGGGGTATAGCTCAGTAGTAGAATGCCCCCAGGTTCAAACCCCAGTAATACACATTAAAATACTAGTAATTTTATTTTTGTTTATTTTTTGAAGATTTAAAGGAATTTATTAAAAAGATAGAAATACAGAAGATAGTTACAGCCTCATGTTATCCAGGGGTAACATGAGGGGGTGCTTCAAATGCAATCACCCCTGGTAATTTTATTGATATAGAATAAGTAAGATAGATAATCTCAAGCTTAATTTGCTTGAGAAATGTGTCAGCTACTTAGCAGGAGACCTCAGCAACTTAGACACTGTTTCAAAGTAAAAATTAGGGCTAAGGTGTAGCTCAGAGGTAGAATTACTCTGGCTTCAATCCTCAGTACCACCATAAAAGAAAAAGAAAAAAAACAACTAGGTATTTTGAATATAGTTTTCTAAGGCTATTAACATATGCCAGAGCATGAGTACTAAAATAAAAGTAATTAGGCTTCTGAACATATCTTTTTTCGCTGTTTCACCAACACCAAACACCTGTATTAATAGTTTTAAAAATCATACCCTGACATGGTTCATTACCAAGTAGCAAAGATGTAAATTGCTTCTCCAAAACTGACCTGCCACTACATAATTAAGGCAGCACTGAGGCTGTTTAAACTCTACTGTATGTGCGTATACAGTAGAGGGCACACAGAACGTTAAGCCTTCAACTTGTAATATATTTAATTTGGCACAGTTGGTTCTGTTCTTTGTGAACTGTTAATCTTCTCAACCAATACAGCAAAATGTCAGTATCTTCACTTGCCGGGTATAATAGGCTTACATTCTGAGACAATAAAGCTATAATAAAGCTATAATAGCTTGTCTGTTGCTTGGCGGAGGTACACAAATCCAGGGTGAGCAAGTTGTTGCCTGTCCTACTTGTGCTCAAGGTTCTTTACACATGTCTTTCTTTTCCTAACAGGAACACTGGCTACATTTGTAATTTTCTTTGCTATAAAACCAACTCCTCAGCTAAAATTTATTTTCTATTATGGGATAATTCATTTTAACTATTTATTATTGATATGGTTAGCAACTAAAACATTTATACTTGTAATGTGAAGTGAACATTAGCCTGATTTTTAAAACTACATTGACTGATTTTTTATAAAATTTCTATAGAGACAAAAGTTAGACTTGGTAAAGGTCTATACTTGCAGTGTAAATATAGAAATAAGCAGACAGTTTCATTTAAAATTGATCCCCTCTTACAAATGGTAATATTCAACTTCATTTTTCTGTGGAAAAGACAAATCCATTCTATTGAACTTCACTTTCTTTTCTGACTCATTTCATTTCTACACTGCAGTAGGGGTCAATTTATTAAAAATACAAAATGAAACAAAATATTTATAGGACACAATAAAGTATTTCACTTCCAAATACTATACAATTTTTATATTATCCCTAGACCTAACATATTTTGTTTAGAAGTCTTGTAGCTGTTATTATCTGTTGTATGAAAACAACTGAGGTATACTTTTCCAGATAAAAAGCAAAATAAAAGCCACTTTCAAAGTATTGATAACTCAGTGGCGAATACTTTTGTTGAACAACTTCAATGATTGAACTGCTTCATTGTATTTTACTTCTAGAATCTCTATCCTTTTATGTACAAGATTGAAAAGAACTACATTTAATTTGTGCCAGTCACTACTTGTTATTTTAAAATAAACATTTGCAGATGGAATAAAGCAGACTTCTACAGGGAAGCATTATCAAGACCATTTTAAAATGAATTTTATAAAATGAAGCTGTTTTATTGCCAAACACATGTTGTATGAAAGAGTATGCCCATTCCATGTACTTCTAAGTGAAATGTGAATTTAGGATGCCTTCCTCTTCACATAGGCCCAATAACTTAAAAGTGTTTCAAATTAACCATGTTTCCACCACATTATAAACTGAACTTGATGATTTTTTTCATTGTTATATGAAATACATACTGGCCCGTCTACTCTTCTTCTCTTTTACATTTTTAAATTCTTAATTTGTACATATGCAATTGTCTGTATTTGTGCCTTTACAAAAAATTATCACTTCTTTATGGTAAATGCATTCAGAAATCATTTCTCTATGATATGTTTTAGTATGTATATGTTTACACTGTACATAATCATCATTTATATCTTGGCAAAAGAGCAGTAGGATTTCTTTCCTGTCAATTCTTCTTAATTTTTTTTCTCAGATTTTATTTCAAATTTGATTCTAAAACTTTCTGCTTTATCATTTGGAAATTAAAAATATAGAGAAATGCATATATTTCAAATACACAGATAATACATTTTACCCTTATGTGTTAATACTGAAAATTATTGATTAGTATAAGTTCTTTCTCTACCTTTGGGAAACCTTAAAACAATGCATTAGATTTGTTCTATTAACTATAGATAATTAAATGTTGTTTTAGTACTTTCTATAATAAAGTGATTCAGGCTTATCAATTTAAACCATTCAAACCATATTGAAATAGTAGTAAAAGTCTGTTTATCTGTTTTACAATTTTAGTGACTTTTTGAGAAAATAATACATTTGGTGTATGCTATAGAATTTTTTGTTTCCCAAGCAGTATAAAATCAATACGTAAACTATTCTATGTATTATATTAACTCTTAACATCACTCATATTTAATTTACTTTATGTTGCATTAAATAGACAATATCAACATATAGTATATATTAACATATCCAAATTTACCAGCTTGGATATTCTATTATAACTTTTTTCCAAGTTAAAATACTTCCAGTGATATTGGTACTTTATATTCACAAAAGAAATATTTTTATCTTAATTATTATAATTATAACATACATATTTATGAATGCATGTGTGTGAGAATTTTGTGTTTGTGTGTATATATGCAAAATTGTATAGGCAATATATATGCACATATGTATATATGTATATGATTTTCCTCTTTGATGCATTTGAACACTACTAAGATTTCTAAGAGGGTGTCATGCAGGGTATGGCACTTCCAAATAATAGTAACTCAACACAAACATGATGGATAGTATGAGTCTGTATTAAAGAGTTTTGCCCTTTTGAGGTACATATTTGTCATTTATAATATAGGAATATTATTACTTTCTTTATAGGGTAAGTTTAAGTGTTAACTTTAGAACATATGAAGTGTTTCTCACAATCCCTCTCATGTAACATATTCTTAATAAATGATAACTCTTATTAAAATTACCAAGGAGGATGTAGTTCATAAATACACATAGTTTGTAGCTAAAGTATTCCTTGATTATTTCTTAGCTCTTTATCCTTTTCAAGTCAACTAACTTCTCTGAGCCACAGGTTCTTCTTCTGTGAAATGGAGATAAACCTTTAAATATATATATACACATATATATATATATATAATTTATGTATATTATAAAATGATTGCTAAATCTGAAAAAATTGTAGCCATTTTCTTGCTTCACAGAGGATTTAGTCTTCAGCTACTGGATATCAAATCATCAAGAGTATTTTATTGAATAAAATTTGCAGGGAAACTTTCAGGAGAATTGCATAGGTTAAAATTATAAAAGTTATACATGTTATAGTGATTACTACTATATTCTAGGATTATTACATTTTAGATCTGAAAAATCTTCTGAACTGAGCCAGTGCCTAACAAGTAAATTTGGCAGGATATGAAAAGAACTGATTTCTGAGGGTACTGGGTCAAAATGGGCAGATATTAGTTTGGCTATAAAAATGGTTATCACAATGAAAGTACTCACCGACTTTAAAAAAAATGGTGGGCTATATTATCCAAATCTCCCTGTAAGGAGTGAAGCACTCAGATCTGATATTGTAGAAGTTCTGGTGTCTTATTTCTTTTTATTTTTATATGCTTTTATTGGTGTATTATAGTCTCAAATCATAATGTAAACCATGTTGACAGTGATATACATGCACACAATCCCTCTCTTAAAAGTGTCCTCTAAAGAATAGAATAGTCCCATCCAGGTGTATTCTACCTCTTTGGTTTGTCAGAAATTGTAAAAAGGCTGTAAAAGGATTCCTGATCTTGACCTCAAAGTAGTTCAGTTCTAGAGAGACAATCAGGGTCTAGAACTTCTAATGAAGTTTGCTAAGATTTTTGTTGTGACTGCATTGTAGTTCAACCCATGTTCTGCCAATCTTTATTTTTATTCCACATGGGACTTTTTCCTTTTCATTTTTTTAAATTGTGGTATAGGATAAAGGACACAAAAGTTTCTGTTTAACATTTTTACATATACAATTCAATGCTATTCTTTGCACTGACAATATTATCAATCACCATCACAACACATGTCTATAACTTTAACCACTGAATAATACTCACCAATTGTCTCTAACACCATTCTGCTTTCTGTATGCTAAGGACTGTGTTTACAAGAAATTAGAAAATATTTGTCTTTTTGTATAGGGCTTATTGCACTTAGCATAATGTCTTTAAGGCTCACTCATGTTGTGACCTGTCAGAATTTTTTTCTTTTAAAGGTCAAATAATATTTTTTCTGTATATGCCACTTATTTTTTTTTCAAAGAAGTACACATTTATTCTCAGATCTGAGAGTCAGAAATCTAAAATGACTCTTCAAGGGATGTGATTGATGTGTCTGATGAGTCTGTTCCAGAGGTTCTAGGGTGATATGATTCCTTGCCTCTTCCAACATCTAAAGTCTGTTTGTTTGTTTGTTTGTTTGTTTGTTTGTTTTTACCCTGTAGGTATCCTACTAGATCTCTTTTTAACATTCTCATGCCTTCTTTTTTTTTTTTTAAACTCTGAGGGCCCTCTAGATTATCTGGCATAATCTTCTTATCCCAATATTCTTAATCATATTTAAAAATCATTTTGGCTAAATAAAGTAGGATGTATAGTCATGACTCCTTAGGCTCATTGCTTTCAGGAGTTGTTGCCTACTTGGAGGAATTTATAAACCTGCACTGTATTGAACTTGAGGGCATGCACCTATGTATTTGGGTTTTTTTTTTTTTTTTTTTTTTTGCTTTTGGTGCCCTAGGATCACTGAAGAAATGTCATATTATAGTCAACTGACTCTCAGAGCAGCTTGTGGGTGCATGCATTACCCTTGGACTGTGATGTGTGGTCTTAAATTTTTAGGACAGAATGGTGGGCCTCTTGGTAGAATGTAGAAGGAGACTAGTGCCTCTGGGTCAATTCTTCAATAGGAGATCTTTTATTAGTCTCTCTTTTCTCCATTCCCTCTTCTCTCATACCTGTTCATTTCAACCTACACTAACAAAATCAGGAAGCTCAAGTCTTCCAACTTTAATCCTCTTTATCAAGTTTGTTTTGGCTTTCAGGGTCCCTTGAGATTATGTATTGAAACCTCCACAGATTTTTATCCCAAGGCCACAATCCAATGAACTTTCTGCCAGCCAACAGTGAATTTAGTGGTCAACTAAATAAATTATTTTATCAAAGAAAATTAAAAACTAAAAAATAAATTTTGCCTGGGAATACAGGAATATATAAACACTCCTTTCCATAGAATCATGATCTTTCTTCTGATTTTTATAAAATATTTCCATTAATATTAATGATGTTTACTTGCTAGCTCATAATTTATATCTTCTTCATGTTTCTTCTCCACTGTTTTGATTAATACCATGTTTATAACTCATTTTCCAAAATATTTTCTTATTCTTTCATATATTTATTTTACTAACAAATATTTCATTTTTCTTAATGTTTGACTTCTTGGTTCCTGTTAAAGATTTTCTGATAAGTGCCTGGCTACTTTTCTGTTTTCTGATTTTCTCCTAATTTTCTTTTCCAGATATCATGCATATTCTCTTTCACTTTTATATTTGGAAGGACTAAACTTGAGGGCTGAATCTCCATGTTGGAAAATACTAACTAAGCAAACTTGGACCAGTCCCTTAATAGATTTTAGCCTCAATTTCAATATGTGTCACAAAGAAATTATCATCAACTATCATTATGTTACTGAAAAAGACATAATTTAGCTTTTTTTTAAAACATTACTGGAGACTGATACCAGGGGCATTCTATTTCTGCGCTTTAGCCCCAGCTCTAGTTTTGATTCTTTATTTTGAAATAGAGTCTCTAATTTGTGGAGGGCCTCACTAAGTTGCTGAGGCTGGTGATGACAACCCACTATCCTCCTGTCTCAGCCTCCCAAGTAGTGGGATTTCAAGAGTGTGACACCAAGCCCTGTAGTAATTTACCTTAATTTTTAACATACCACATGTTTTGTTGTTTCAGGAATTTCATTGATTCACTTGTTATATTTTTATTAGATTTCTAATTTATTTCTAATTTATTTGATTTCTAATTATTTCTTTACCAAACTGAAATCAAGTTAATTTACAAATCTTATCCTCCAAATAATATATATGCTATTTATGATAGTCTAAATTTCCTTATGGTCAAAAACATATTTTGGTGTCATTTTGTTGGTATTGTATTATAAACAATCTTAGTATTTTAATTCATTGGGGAATTAATAATTTGAACACCATACTATTAATAACATTAGTTGCTTGTCCTAGAAAATATTTTTTGTACTTAATGTACTATTTGCTCTGTTATTTCCTTTTACAACCATTATTCAGATTAAAAAAAAAAAAGCAGAAGCCCTGTTTCTCTCACTTCATCATCTCCATCTGGCTTCTGGATCCACCACTAGGATTCTAAGAGGCCACATGGATTAGAAAAATCAGAGTCCTTGACATGTGCAGATCAAGGATGCACAGTCAAGGCTCAAAGGACTGGTTACTGCCACTAAGTATTCTCTAAGTATTGATGTTACCTCACTGGAGCGGGACTGCCTATTCATCTGTTGTTAAGCTTCACATTTTGTGATTCCAAGCTAACTCTGTGTTGAAAAGTCTCGTCTTCATTCCTTTAATGAAACACAGCCCCTATTTCACTGCTATCATGAAATATTTCCTTATTGTCCAAAATAAATAATCCCTAGCCTCTTAACTCCACATGGTCATATTTATTTCTCTTTGGAATTTATCTTTCTGTTTCTATATTGCCATTTTTATCTTTATTTCATAATATTCTAAACTGTATTAAAACTTTCTTGAGGATAGTAATTAACTTGATTCCATCTCTTTATATACTTAAAGCTTGACAATAAGAACTCAAGGAATGCTTATTGACTTTAATTTATTAAATAAACCCTTTTTGCTTCTATTTTATATATTTTTTATTTTGTTTAAACAGTTTCAAAAAAAGTATAGAAACTATGGTGCCGGAGCCAGCTGGCAAAAGTACGGGTTCTGAAGAGAGGAGTGAGGATGAAAAGAATTTTATTCAATGAATTTTATTCATAGAATACTTTATTCTCTCATGGAAGGATCGGCAGTACACTCCCGGGTCGATATCTCTACTGACCGATCCCGGTTTTATCGCTCTCGTCCTATTTATACTGCTCCCAGTCAGCCAACCGTCATGACGTCACCACCTACGCGCATAACGGTCAAACCAATCAAGCCTGTGCCGTCACCACCTGTGTGCTTAATGGTCAAACCAATCAATTCCACCTGAGCTTCTCTCAGACGCTGAACTTTCCATGACCCCAAACCTTATTGGCTCTGGGCAAAGGACAGTCAGAAGTGTTCTTAAAGGGGAAAACCTTAATGGCTCCCCACAGTTCCCCCTTTCTTATTATATTCAAAAGAAGACTGTGCCTGTCTTAGGTTGTTTCCTTCAGGTAGCAAGGATTACCCGTCTTTGGATAATACAGAGCTAAGCTGTATATCCTGTCTTAGGTTTCCTTGTCCCAAGGAAATCTTACCCATCATTGACTACCAGCCTCTTAAATGGGGGTACTTTTTAGATGTAGATTATGTACTTCTGCTGAATAAAAATGTTCTCACTTCATCCGAGGTCACACTTTGTCCCAAGCCTCTAATAAACAAGGTATTGAGTATATCATGAAAAATGGGTATTTCAGTAAGACATTTTTTCCAATTAACATTAGGATTTCCGCTTGTTAAATCATTTTAACAGGGTATACAAGTTATTGGTGGGCTAACATTTTTATCTTCTTTCCCTGTGTAACCAGGGTCCCACAAGACCACATCTTTAATAGCACAATTACTCTCAGTCTTACTACTTGTCTGCAATACCACGGGCATCAACTGCAGACATCCCATCTTTTTGAAATTTTTAGGAAAACATAAGAGTGTACCAGTTCTTTGTCCACAATAACCAAAAGTTCCAATTCTTTGTCCAAAATAATTAAAAGTTTCTGTAATGGGTGTAAAGTTCAAAGCAAGAAGTCCCAGCAATCGTGAGTTGTCACTGAAGACAGTGATCTTCCCTTGTTCCCAAACAGCTGGATGAATATGGGATGATCTGGAACATAAGTTCATGTTTCATTCAACATTGAAGCTAGGAGCATCATAAGCATTGATCTGAGACTCTTCCATTTTTGCTTGATCCATATGTCTCACCAGCCGCTCAGGTATCCACCGTGCATTATCTTCATCCTGTGAGAAAACACAAACATGCCCTCTTCCCCATATTAGTACGGGGTCAGGAACTTTCCAAATTCCTGTGCAAGGATCTTCCCATTTCACTAGGGCAAAATTGTTTTTGGAGGATGGATGCCAATATCTATCTGCTGCTGTGCAACCAGTTTTGTCAGCATTCAAGAAATTAAGAATGAAAAGAGCATGATTTAAAGAGTTCTGTGGTGAATGGGGAAATAACTCCCCCTTTTTATTTATTTTCAAAAGTGTTGTTTTTAAAGAATTGTGGGCATGTTCTACAATACCCTGTCCTTGAGGATTATAGGGTATGCCTGTAATATGATGAATATTGTATGTATCGCAAAATTGTTTAAAAGCCATACTTGTATATCCTGAACCATTATCAGTTTTAATGTAGGTAGGAAGGCCTGAGAAAGCAAAACATTTTAAACAATGGGAAATCACATGCTTAGTGGCCTCCCCAGTTTGGGCTGTAGCCATAATAAATCCTGAAAAAGTATCAATAGACACATGAACACTTTTGTTTACCAAAGGCAGAAATGTGCATAACATCCATTTGCCATAAATTATTGGGAACCAATCCCCGTGGATTTACACCTAAATGAGGGACAGGTAAATACTCTGGACATATAGGACATTGTTTAACAATTTGTCGTGATGCTTCTTGAGTAATTTGAAACTGTTTACGCAGACAAGCACTATTTTGATGATGTAAAAAATGTGATCGCTGAGCTTGTTGCAACTGAGAGGGGCAGACAAATTTTGTAGCATCGTCTGCAATCTGATTACCTTCTGCCAAAGGACCAGGTAGGGCAGAATGTGCTCTTATGTGCCCAATAAAACAAGGATGCTGGCGTGATAAGATCTGAGTTTGAATTTGAAAAAATAAATTACCTGTCAATTTATTATGTGTATCAATATATGGTACAGTTTCTAATGTTTGAAGGGCATTAGCTATATATAAACTATCTGTATATAAATTAAAAGGTGTACCAGATAGATGTTGACAAACAGTGGCTACTGCATGCAATTCTACAACTTGAACAGATATAAAAGATGTTTAAATTATAGTACTATGTTTATTAATTACATAAGATGCCTTACCATTTGATGAGCCATCAGTAAATACCAAGACTGCTTGAGATATGGGAGTAGCATGAATTATCTTAGGAACTATAAGAGCATGTTTATTAACAAACTGTAATAATTTATCATGAGGTAAATGATTGTCAATTTTTCCAATAAAAGATGCAAAAGCAATAGCCCATGAATCAGTATTTTGAAAAAGCCATTGTACTTGTTGTTTAGTAAAAGGAATGCTAATAAGTGAAGGCTCTTTACCAAAATATTTTATAGATTCTGATCTGACAGAACACACCAAGCAGGCAACTAATTCCCAGTATGGCATTAAGACTCTGCTTGGAGTAGTGGGTAAATGTATCCACATTAATGGTCCATCCTGCCACAAAACAGCAGTGGGCGTATGTGCTGATGTCAATATATAAGCAGCCCATTCTTTAGCATAGTCAATGTACTGTTTTCTTTGACATTCAATAGCCAATTCTACTTTTTTAAGAGCAGCATGTCATTTCTCTGTTAAGATCCGAGAGAAAGTTGGGTCTGAGTCACCTTTTAATATATCAAATAAAGGTTTCAATTCTCCAGTAGTAATATTTAAAGATGGTATTAGCCAATTAATATCTTCTAAAAGGTTTTGAAAATCATTTAAGGTTTTTAAACTATCTTTACGTAATTGAATTTTTTTTTTTTTTTTGGTGGTACTGAGGTCCCTGGAAGCCCTTCTACCTCTGGGCTACACTCCAAGACCTATTTTTACATTTTTATTTGGAAACAGGGTCTCCTAAGCCAGCGTACGCAGCTGGCTTCGAACCTGCGCGATCCTCCTGTCTCTGCCTCCCAAGCGCGGGGATTACAAGCATGCACCACCACGCCCGGCCACAAGCTGTTTTTAATTCTTTTAATTGTTTGAAAGGAAAGGTTCTATGTCCTCTAATCACACCTCCTCGACCATCAGGGTCTTCAGTAACGGGGAAAACTCTAAATCCCCTAGTATCTTCTCTGTTTTCTGCAGCCCGATTTATAGCCGCTTGAAGCGGTGATATTAAAGATAAAGGTCGGTGTTTTTCAGTGCTTTGTTTAGCAAATGCTACAGTGGGAGAATTTTGAAGGTTCGTATTGCTGATAATAGAATAATATTGTTGAGGTCCTTCTTTTTCACTATTTGAAGGAGCTATCTGATCTAAACGTTTAGTTAAAGTCTCTACGGCTACTTCTAATTGTTTTATACAAAAAGTGGGCTCCAGAGTTTCTGGAATTTCTGGATAAGCCCCTAACTCATTTCTATGGAACCGAGCAGCAGTTTCCTGAAGCCGCTCCTCTTCTTCAGTTTCCTCATCTTCCTTAGGAAGTGAAGGCAAAGCGCCTTTGTGTTCTATCTTAGTTTTACTTACACCAAGCATATCTCTTAACATCTCTACAAAAAACAAAGGACTAATTTTTAGACCCATTGTATATTACAACTTCCACGTTACTCACCGCCACCACAAGTCTTCGAGCGCGCTCTCTTTCTCTTCAGCGGTGTCCTTCACTGGGTCCTCAGTTTCAGAATCTCCCCATACGGGCCACCACCTGCCGGAGCCAGCCGGCAAAAGTACAGGTTCTGAAGAGAGGAGTGAGGATGAAAAGAATTTTATTCAATGAATTTTATTCATAGAATACTTTATTCTCTCATGGAAGCATCGGCAGTATACTCCCAGGTCGATATCTCTACTGACCGATCCCGGTTTTATCGCTCTCGTCCTATTTATACCTCTCCCGGTCAGCCAACCGTCATGACGTCACCACCTACGCGCATAACGGTCAAACCAATCAAGCCTGTGCCGTCACCACCTGTGTGCTTAATGGTCAAACCAATCAATTCCACCTGAGCTTCTCTCAGACGCTGAACTTTCCATGACCCCAAACCTTATTGGCTCTGGGCAAAGGACAGTCAGAAGTGTTCTTAAAGGGGAAAACCTTAATGGCTCCCCACACTATGGCCTTGTCTGATATATAATAAAAATGATTAGAATCTTTTGAATGTTCTTTAATGTGTCTACCTATTGGATTAGTCCGATGGCAAGAACTTTAAAGCAGTAGAGGAAATAGAAAAAATTAGTGTAATTGTTAATGAGGCTTTGTGTTACCAAGCCTATTAGCTTCTTAGCAAATAAGTAAAAATTAGTAGTGTTTTTATGGGTTCAGAGGCCTGTGTAAAATTTTAGGTTTTAATGTGCTATAAGCTTTATACCTCCTATGGTCTTTTTCAGTGCAATTTTGCAAATATTAATTATTCTGAATTTATTCTTGTAATTCATATTTTTACATCTGCTATATCCTTTTGATTCATTGCTTTGATCTTATTTTAGGTTCAGCAATCAATTTTGGTTGAGGTCCTGATCATTCCAGTTAATTTAGTGAACTACAAGAGATAAAATTATTGTTAGTAAAATCTCCTCACATTTTCACAGTGGTAGGGGTCAGGAAGAGTTCTTACATGAAATATTTAAGAAACATCTGACTATAACCCAACCAGCATGTGGGGAAATTACATTATTTCTTAGACTATTTTAACATCAAAGGTAGCTCTGAAGTGAAGGATAGTCGTTAAAAGCTGAATTACTGAAAGTATATCTGGTTAGCGCACTTAAATGCATTTCAGCAGACTAAAATAATTTAAGATCTGAAGTGTGATCCAGAATGACATATGTCAATTACTCTGTTGTCTGTGGTATTAAAAATGCATGCAGCTAGAGGCTTTAATTATATGAGATTTCTCTGACTTGCAAATGCTTTGGCTTTTTATTTTATGAGAAAGTCACCTTTTCAGAAATCCAAGGGAAAACATTTGTGAAATGCACAGTGCCTTTTCCAATTACCTGTTCTTGAAAGACAGAACAACACAAGAGAGTTATAAAAGTATACCAAAAATATGGTTTTGTATGAAATCTGATTATCTTGGAAAAAGTACTCTGCTATAGGACTTTTCTACCTCTACGTTTCCATCTCATTAAAACAAATGTGATCCAGTATGTTTATTGTTGGCCCACCATAATAAACCAAGTACATTATTCAAGTACATATTGGACCTTTGTTTTACAAACAGGTAATATTTCTTTTTCTCCTAAAGACCAACAAAATAAGATTTAATGTGATATGTGTATTTATACATGAATATACATGAACATTGCAAACATTTTTATTTTACATATTTGTCTCAAGATGCTTTTATTATAAAATATTATCTTGAATAAAGTGCTTTAGTTTTCTCTAAATATGTGAATAAGAGATAAAGCATTGTATTCACATCACTAAAACATGGACCTCTATGGTTTAAATGTGTCTACTCCAAAATTGAGGTGTTGAAACTTAATGACCAGCCTGAAGGTGTTAAGAAGTAGAGCCTTTGGAAGGTGAGAATAGAGTTCTCATGACTGGGATTAATGTGAGAAGTTCACTCCTTTTTTGTCTTCCTACTTTCTAAGGATACAATGTCCCTCCATTCCTGAGGATGTGACTTTGCAGAGGCCATCATGGCAGCTAAGATCAAACCTTCAGCAGACAACAACCTATGGTGTTTTGATCTTGAACTTCCAAGTTTCTAATATTTTAAGAAACAAGTTACTGTTCTTTATAAACAGCCCATGCTCTGGTATTTTATAATAGAATAAAATGGGCTCATTTTGAAAAACTATTAAAACTACCTTCCCTTAAGACAAAATTAATAAAATATATTGCTTTAGGTTCTTATGGAATAGATGATACAAATATTAATTTAATCTTTAGGTTTTAAGTCATTTTAGGTTACAAATACTGATAAGACACATAAAATTTTTGAAATGCATATATTTTATAACCTGTGTTACTTGCAAAAGTCTAATTCTTCTGATTTCTATTTTCTGAATTTTTTTCACATTTTTTCTCTCAGAATTCCCATGCACGATGCATTTCTTCTCACTGTCCAAGAAAGCATGTTGTACTGACTCAAAACTCACTTTGTATTTTAAGATGTTTGACTGATTTAATAGTTTTCTCTCTCATAAATGATTTTTATCTCTAAAAATGAGCATACATTGACTTTTGTTCAGAATCAAAGACAGTGTTGGAATAAATCTCCTCTTCAAGTAGAAGAAAAAATCAAATGTATCTCTCATTAAATAAAAAGTCAGTGTGAGTTCTGAAACTCTTCCTATTATCTACAATACATGTCTTATGGGATCGAGAATGAGAATGTGAAAGAAAAAAATGACCTAATTTTCTAAAGGGTTTTTCAAGTAATAGTTGTTCACTAGAGTGCTACTGAAAAAGGTCTAACAAGTAGAAAGGCTATTGATATTCTTTAAGTAATAGGAGAAGCAACATTCTTAAATGTCTACAAAATCTGTCTTTGGTCAATATCATTTTTATGAGTTTCAGGTATTATTTTTTCTTACAAAGATCTAAGAACATACAATAGTTTTTAAATGTATATTGACCTTACATAATATTATCACTTTTCTCACCTATATAATATAATGCTTATTCTTCTATTAGCATATATTTCTTGGATTGCATCATAATTTATTGAGGTCAAGGACTGAAGGCTTCAAGCCTAGGATGAGACTACTCTTAGGCATCATTGTGATAACTGTTTTCCACTCATGGTAATTCACTACATCTTCTCCAAAACTGTACTCAATTTTTATAACATATATTATATTACAACTAGGTAAGTGATTTTATGTACCTACTTTTAGGTAAGTGAAATGGCTTTTTTATAGAAAAAAATTTAGTCCAAATTCTAAGGGAAAATAATTTATGCTATTTCTCTACCTGTGCTGTGGAAGTTGCCATTATTTGAAAGTATGGTATTAGTCACAGCAGTGTTAGTGCTCCTTTCTTAGTTGAATGATAATACCAAGAAATGAATTGAGCATAGTTTAGGATGGAGATGTGTCTTGAAAAGTAAAAGCAAGTCTGGGGACTCTGTGCTTATCGTAAGCCATGAGGGTTTTTTTTTTGTTTGTTTGTTTTTTTTTTTTTTTTTTTTTTTTTTTTCCGTGATTCTTGTCATGGGCATAATAAGTGAAACAAATGTTCGAGCTTGGCAACACACTCAAGAATACTAAAGACAGATGTGATGAAATGTTTCTGAATAAATTTTTTAAAAAATGAATTGTGGCATTTATCTTAATGTGTTTGGTTTATAATTTAGAAGAGAACTAATTTCTCTATTTTTTACTCTCATCATTTAATAGCTGAAAGATATCATAGAGCTCATTAAAAAAATAAACTTACAATGCTGAAGCTAAATCAATTGAGAAAAGTCCCAAGAACATTTTAGCACATTTTAGGTCTAGCTAGAGTTGTTTTTTCAGGTCTATTCTTATATTCTTTCTTCTTTAGTAGGCTTTATACTTTGAAAATAAAGGTGACTCTAAGTGAGAATAAAAATGGAGTTACATTAAGATGTTAAAATGTTAATAATAAAAAGAAACATCACTTTACAGTTCCAAAATTATAATTCAAAAATCTACCATCTGAAATCATGATCATATTTTGTGTCTAAGTGGGCCACACCTGACTTAGGATTCTGTAGTATGTAGCTGTCAAGGCTAGAGATCAGAAGACCTTGCTGTACATCTGTCAACAAACCTGGTGTTGTGTTGTTTTGAAGAAAAGCATTTGTTCTCTTGGAGACCAGATTACTTATAAATATAAAATGAGGGTAATATCACTTCTTTATCTGCCCCACAAAACTGTAGTTAGTAAGATAATTTTTATAAAATATTGTGTAAAATATATTTTACAAGTGGAAGAATTGTAGAATATAAAATTGTCTAGAATGATTATTAACAGACATTTGGCACTTGAATATTAACCTATATTCTACCATGTATAAAATATCATATTTCTGCTCTTTGATCAAAATATCTAATGTACCCACATATTTAAGAGTGCAATTGTTTACAATATACACTTGTGATAACATTATTCAAGCATTTAGAGCCATAGTTCCCTAATCAAATCACAAAGATATCCTCTAAAATCAAGATTTACCTGTTTTGTAATCAACTCTTTATTTTAATAACAGATAATACATGAAGCTTGAACTTTCATCAAAACAGTTCCAGTTCCAAATTGTCACATGCTAGAAGTATGTTTTGGAAACATGAGTCTGGTTCTCTGGGGTGATTTCTACAATTTACTGATTTAAATATTAAGTAGAAGCTCTTTAGAACTGATAAAATTTCATACATTTTAATGGATTTGACTGAATGTATTAGACCTTTATCATCAGGTCCAGAAAGAAAGGTGTATCTGAATGAATATTTTTCTCCCAATAAATCTGGCCCCTATTGGTGTAGGAATGACATTCTCCCAAATTTATGTAGCCCCATTTTTTATCATCTTGCCATAATAGTACTTCTGAGATTAGCCAGTATTCCTCCAGGTTCTAATTCTCTTATATTCTAATTTGCAAATATATACAGATGCTCCTTGACTTATGATAAGGTTATGGTCTCAAATCTATTTAATAAAAGTAATCTACCAAACATCATAGCTTATCAACACTGTGTACCATAGAATAATGCCTTTTCACCTTCTTGATCATGCAGGTGATTGGGAGCTGTGATTTGTTGCTTCTGTCCACCTTTCAAAGAAAGTGTCATACAATATCTTGCTGACCTAGGACATGGTCAAAGTTCAAAGTATAGTTTTTATTAAATGTATGTCACTTTTGTGCCATTGTAAAACTGAAAAACCAAAGTTCCAACCATTGTAATTTAGTGATTGTTTAAAAATGTAAATTTATGGATACACATACATATGCACACGTACATATGTATACATATACGCATATATTAGTTTGCTTAGGTATTTATTTATTCTTTAAAAATATTCAGGTGGGCTGGGCGTGGTGGCGCATGCTTGTAATCCCAAGTATTTGGGAGGCTGAGACCCCCGCACTTGGGAGGCAGAGACAGGAGGATCGCGCAGGTTCGAAGCCAGCCACGCGCACTGGCTTAGGAGACCCTGTTTCCAAACAAAAATGTAAAAGTAGGTCTGGGAGTGTAGCCCGGAGGTAGAAGGGCTTCCAGGAACCCCAGTACCACCAAAAAATAAACAAATAAAGAAAAGAAAAGAAAAGAAAAGAAAAGAAAGAAAGAAAGAAAGAAAGAAAATAAAAAAGAGGGCAGGGGGTGTAGCTCGGAGGTCGAATGCCCCTGGGTTCCATCCCCAGACCCGCAAAAAAAAAAAAATAAATAAATAAATAAAATAAAATAAAATATTCAGGTAGAACTACTTTTTCCTTATAAATATTTTCCTCACCGTGTGTTGAAGTCATTCAGGCATTCATTTGATTCCTGTAGTTGGCAGTAAACCAGCACTTCCCACAGACCTCACAAATGTTTGGTTGTGCAAAGAACATGATTCAGATTAAGCACATATTCACCTATAAATTCTTAAGCCTATCCTTGATGCAAGCCACAGAGCTACATAGCACTCGATAGATGAGACTTCAAATCAGTATTATTCAGATATGTAAATGCACATAGTTTTTGTGTGACATTACATCCTGTTTCAAAATCTATAAAAAGTACAGCATTCAGATCACAAATAACATATTTGTATAGTAAGAACATTTTGAATATTCTGATCCTCTGTGAGCTACTCTATATATTGTAGCTGTGTTAATAAGAACACTCTCAGTCCCACATACAATTACATGAGATTCTCATGAAGCATTAGTTTCAAATATATAATCTATATATCCTGTATATTGAGATCTGAGGATAAACATAGTTAAGAGAAGATAAAATCTATAATATTAAAATAAAGAGCTGTGCCTATTCCATGAATTAAATTATAAAAAGAATTATTTACTACTATTCAGAAATAGACTAGTAGTTACCACTGCTTTTATTTTTTAAAACTTTCAGCATACTACCTATTATTACTTGACACTATTAATTCATCTTTTTACTGTTTATCTCTTTCAAATATATAAGTGCCTAAAGAGTATGGGCATTTTTCTGTCTTGTCCTATGTTCTTATTGAGATTTTGTGAATGCCTGTCATGGGGTGCTAAATAAATATTATATCATGAAGAAAATAAGGTATATGAATAAATAAATGAAATATTTGATTCTACCTAATAAAATGTTCTTATATATTGAAAAACAATAAGTTATTGAGCTTCAAAAATGATAAAGATAAATCTTAAATATATATTTGTAAGTGAAAGTAGCTTTTTGAAAAAGGCTTCATAGCATATTATTTTAATTATATTATATTTTGAAACAGGCAGACTAGAAAATAATAAAAAGATAAGTAGTTTCCAGAAGTTCTGAGGAAGTAGAGGATTAAATGAGTTTCACAGGGCATTTTAAAATATATTTTTATTGGTGCATTGTAGTCAAACATCACAAAGGGATACAAGAATTGTTAGGTTATCCAAGTACACATCGTCCAATCAAACTTTATCCAGTCCCCATCCCAATCCCTCCCCCTTCCTCAATCCCATGCTTGATTTAGTGTTTAACATTGATATATTTATTTACATTTTTAACATTGATATATTTATTTACATATATCATGTGCTTTAAAGAAATTCCATCTTTCCCCATCCCATCCCCTCTAATTGGTCACCTTAATTGCTCTTCCATAGGGCCCCTTCTTCCATTAGATTCCTTCCTATTACCCATTTCTTCCTAGTTTTGCATATTAGGGAAAGCATCTGATTTTTAAAATTTTCTTTCACAGGGCATTTGTAAAGTGGTAAAGTTACTCTCGATGATAATTAGTGGGGAATATATGGCATTTTGCATGTGTCAAAACCCAGTAACTTTACAACAGAAAGAGTAAGCATTAATACAAACAAAAAATTTAGAAGGTTGATAGAATCCCAGAAATAATAGACTGTGGTATAAAATCTATATTATAAAAGAACCAGGCTTAATAATAAGGGTAAGGTGTCATATGATAAGGTAAGTAATTTTAGAATTGAGTGACATCCATAGAGCAAAAGGAAATACATATAAATGTGTATTCTAGTTGATAAAATTACTTTCCATAGGAATGCAGCTTAACAATTCTGATATTCCTACTTATTTCTACTAGAATTGGTCAGTTCAGTAAACTAATGCCAAATGGCAGGAATATGGATTCTCACATGTGATTGGAATGTGAATTCATCAATAAGCAAAGATAAGAAGTTAAAATGATTCATCCAATAATGGGAAAAAATTGAAGACTTAAACAAGGACTCATGGTTAGTATATACACATGGATTTTTTTACCCGGTTAGCTAAAAGACCCTAAAACAAGTGACATACAAGTCAGTAAGCACATCTAGCCGCAAGGACTTTATTTATGATATTATACTCCAATAAAATAAATGACTCATGCCATGAAGAAGAAATGGTATATTATAGGACCCAGAGAGTAATGTATTTGTGTCCAGAGCATCCTGTGATTCAAAAAGCAAAGAAGTGCTCAATATACACACACACACACACACATACACACACACACACACACACACACACACACACACACACTGATGTAGGTAGAGAAAGATGTATGGTAGTCAACTTAAAGAGCTGTCAGTGTTCAGTGGTCAATGCTAGAATCATCTGAACAGTATAATAAAGGAGTGTTGTAGCAGATGGTGTTGATATTGATTGGTTGATGAGGAGTAGTCTCTCACATGAATGACGATGGGGTCAACATGGCAGCTGAGAAGGAGACAGAGGTCTCTACTTCTGACATCCTACCACTAGTATTTTGCTTTTATTGATTGAGAGTGATAACCAAAATATTATAAAAATTCTTCTAAAAGTTTATAGCCTTAAGATTTACATTTAGATATTTTATCTATTTTGAGTTAATATTTGTATATCGTGTTAGGTAAGGGACCAGTTTTATTCTTTTTCATGTAGTTATTATTTTTCAACAATATTTAGTGGAAAGTTTATTATTTTCTTCACCAAATGTTCTTGGAAACCTTGTCAAAAATAACTTAACCATATATGGAAGAAAACAAACAAACAAACATATCAAAGTTAATCAGGAACCAAGCATGGGGAGGAGGGAGGGGGAGGGAAGGGTTAGGGATTGGGTAGAGGCTGATTTGGTGATGTCTGTGTATATATCTCTACAAGTATTTTTTTATCCCATTAAGATGTATGACTACAATACATCAATAAAAATATTTTAAAAATAAATAAAAAGGGAAAAAATAAAAATTATTAATCACAGAAGTAGCAAAGCAATCACAGGATGAGTCAAGGAATAACACTAAGGTAGTCACAGATAAATTAGAGAAGGAAAGGGTAAGCAAACAGGGGACCTGGTTATCAGTCCTATTTGGTCCTTGGAAACTTGTCTGTATGCAAACAATTCCCACTTGGGTGGGCAGTTGTGCCCCTCTCAGGCTTGACCAAAATGACCTCAAAGCAGATGACTAAAAATGATCCTAACAGAGTGTAGGAGTATAACCTCAAATATAAACCATATATCCATGTGTTTATACAAGTTTTAAGTATATGACTCAATGCATTGACTAACTGGCAAAAAATTTTTATGTAGAAGAAGAGTTTCAAATAGCTATATAAATATTCTACCTTCAAGGAGGAGGAGCATAACTCTCCCTTTCTCCAGTGTGGGCTATACTTAGTATTATCTGCCCAAAAATCATGTAGAGGAATTATATTTTTAAAAGTAGCCTTACTGCAGAGAAACAAGATAAATTTTTCCCAGCTAGGTGATAAAAGACAACACTAACAGTCATAAATCATGTTGCCAGTTTGTATCCTTGATATGATGCAAGGAAAATAGTACTTTATTTGAATGACCTTCCTCCTTCCCCCCAAAAATATAATCCTCCAAACCATAACCCCAATACCATCATGTGAAAAATTCCAATATAGAGGCATCCTACAAAATACTTGAATATTATTATATAAGGAGTCAAGCTCATCATAAATAAGGAAAGTCTGAAAAACTGTCAGATAACAGGGTGCTAAATAAAATTAATAAATTTAACATAATATACTTTTCAGGATCTCTTACTCCCCACAGAGACATTAGAGGAAAAGCTAACAAAATATGAATAAACTCTGAACTAAAGTTAATAGCAATTTATTAACCTTGTTTTACTAATTGAAACAAATGTACCATACTAATGTAACATGTTACTATTAAGAAAAATTGAGTGTGAGATACATGTATTGTTTTGTCAATTTTTTGTAAGCATAAAATTATTCTAAAAATGAAGTTTATTTATAAAGGGTTGTTAGAAGATAAAAGTCATTCAGAGGTAACAAAATATTACTTTTGAAACTGAATGACTTATTTTCTAAAATGCCAAATAATAGTAGTAAATAGATTAGGATGCATAACATTTAACTCAAAAAATATATTTCTGAATTGATCACCAACTCAACAGTTTTTCTTGTGTTCATACTTGTAGAACCTAATATGTGTTTCTTTTTGATTCTCCCATTAAGGACAGTGAAATTTTGGGAGTAGAGGGCTTACATAAAATTGACTTGAATAACCACCAGCTCAGCATTAAGGACCCTCTGAGGATTGATGTGGCTCTGCTAGACTTAGCAATATGGAGGTAGAAGGAATATTAACTTGGTTCAATGCTTTCTATAAAATATACTCACTCATGAAATATTATTTTAATTTTTAATGACTAGTGTCACATCTCATACCTGCTTTACCATGGTGGTTACTAACACACAGAGGTTTGATTTGAAAAAAATATTTGTTGGCTTTCTATTTTCACTAAATTCTATGAAGATATTCTTCCTACTTAGTATTTAATTACATTGTAGTAATGGATTTTATTTGCTATATAATAAAGGAGAGTTAAATGAATTAAGTTGTGCTATAGTGACTACATTGACAAGGAATGTATAGGAGGAAAATTTCTAACTATGAGTGAGAAAAAAAGAAGATGACAATGTGAACTATAATTTGTTGGGAGAGAACTACTTCAGAAAAATGAAGAAGCATAAATAGCCTTTTATTTGGAAAGCACAGAAAAGAAATGAATATTAAAGCTATGAAAGTGAATGTTGTATTTTGGAAACACTGGTAATTTCGAGATGGTTGGAGAATAGAGGGTAGGGAAAGATGCAGTGTAAATTTTAGAATTAAGAAATGCTGTTTCCCAAATTATGTTAATCTATTTCTAAGCAAGTTCAGCATGTATGGTGAATCCATTGAAAAGATTTTAAACTTACTTGGGCTTTTGGAAGGTATCTCTGGCCTGCTCTGAATCAAACTCCAAGCAACATATTTAATTTTTCTAAATTAAGAATAATGAGATACATTTGAATGAAATTTCATGAGCATAATATAAAATAAACATCAAATCTTTTGTGCTGTAGAAAAGCACATGTATTAGCTCTCAGTGGAAGGAGGTAATATTTTATACTATTAATACAAAAGTCATGAAAATAGAAAAGCCACTTCTTCTTAAGTGGTCAAAACTTTCTAGTATTATAAAAGTTAATTATGATTTGTGTGAATTATACTTTATAATTACCAGGGCAAGTGTAGTAGTAATAGGAATTTAAAATAGTAAGAGTAAGATTAAAGGCATATAATTTAGCTCAAATATGACATTTTGACAACCTGCAAAAATTGGTAGAAATAAATGGCTCTTCCTATTGAGAAATATAATAATTCCTTGACTATTTAATAATTTAGGGAATTTACATTAGAGTTAGAGTTATGTGGGAACTATGTTCTTGATAACTGGTTATATTGAGTAGTTATGTTACTGACTAGAAAATTTTAAACTTTTAAGGGAAAAAAGCACTCTATTCTCTTCTTATATGGAAAAGCACTGTGTTCACTATGCTATGATACTTGTAAAGCCTAATATTATATAAAATAGTAGGAATGGTCTCTAGATTCTACAGGATTCCTAGACTCATTTCAGTTATTCTGTTAGCTCTTGCTAAATTAGGATTTTTAAAATTCTAACTTTATTTGAGATTATAAGCCCACAGTTTTTATTCAGTCTTATAAATAATTTTTTAAAAAATTAGAAAAATAATTTATAAGAGGGTTTTAATTACCTGAAACAATATAGTCACATGTTCTAGACCTGAATATAAGAGATATAAGTGCTAAAATTTAGAAAAAATACTTTTAGTCCAGCTACACTCTGTTGTTCTTTGTATCTGTGGAGTAACATTTGGGAAGCAGTTATTTTCCAAGTTAAATAAAGAAAACAGTGTTCACCTGGTTTCTGAGTTAGATTTAATCTCATAAAATTAGAATGACCCTGTTTTTGACTCCTTAAAAATTTTTAAAGGAATAAAATAAACCATATTGTTCATAGAAAATAGAGAGAAAGTTTCGCTATCTATGCTTGCCAAGATAGTTTATCGATATAAATGAGTAAGAAAGTATAAACCAATTTATTTAATGTGTCTAAGAAAATAACATATTCCACACCGTGCTATTTTCAAGGTGATCCTGGTTAATTAAAAAACAGCCTTGACAACAAAACCTAAAGACTGTAAGCTTAGCTTGATTCTTCCAAGTTCTAAAAAAATGTGATTAAATAACCAGAGTCTCTATGTTTTATTCCTGTGGCTGTCTCTTTGATACAAGTGTTACTGAAGTATATGAAACAATAGAAATTTCTCAATGCAGTTAAGATGGTGGGGAGAATTAACAAAGTATTTGAATTTGTTTTAAACATGTAACAACTGTGCACAGGTAAGCAAGTATAAAACATTTAGATATTGGAGCAAATACAAAGACACAAAGCCAATTTTGAGAAAAAAAGGAAAAGAATGAAACACCTGGAAAGATACTATTACTAAATATACTTTTGTTCATTCCTACTTTTACAAATAATTGTGTGAATTTTTGGGGGGGTTAAATTATATAATTTGGTTTCTTTGATAATCTCACATGAACTTATATTTTTGTTAATTTTCCTTTCTTTAAATCTAGACTAGTGACATAATTCTCTCTATATTTGTACAGCTATGTCTATATATATATGTATATATGTATGTATGTACATATGTGTATATATATGTATATATATATGTCTGTGTATAATATCACCAATATTTAAATTTTAGGTTTTTTCCATAACAAATATGAAAGTATATGTTTTAGTAAAGGCTTACAGTATAAATTATATAACAGGTAACATGAAATATCATACATAGAATAATATATGTACTACTAAGCATATAAATGTGGCATATGATATATAACGTATAATGATACAGAATACTAATCTATATTCTGTATTATATATATATAAAATTATATCAATATGTATAATAAATCAAACATATATAATTAAGCAAAGCATAAAGCTCACTTTAGATAAAATTTATGCTATTGTTCAGATAAAATTACAGGTCGTAGTAAATACATCTGAAATTATGTAATTTAAAGTATAATGAATATATAATGTGAATTTCTAGTTTTCCCAGCACTATTTTCTTCATTATATGTTCTTGTCATTTTTGACTAAATTGTTGGGAAACAGACTTAAATGTCAGAACTGAAACTCTAAAACTATTAAAAGAAAGCATTGGGGGAGACAATTCCACAGCATCGGTCAGGACAGTGACTTTTGGGGATTGGAATTGAAAAACATAGGTAGCGAAAAGAAAAGAAAAGAAAGAAAGAAAGAAAAAAAGAAAGAAAGAAAGAACGAGCCGATTATATTAAGCTAAAAAACTCCTGGACAGCAAAGAAAACAAGAGAGAAGAGGCAACCTATAAATTTGTATAAAATACTTCTAAGCCTTATAAGGGCCTAATTCTCCAAGTAGATATGAGCACAAAAACAGAGTAATGAAATAACATCCTGACTGAAAACTGGGAAAATCGTCCAAGTGGAAATCTCTCAAAATAAGATATATGCAAATTCCAAACAGTGTATGAATAAAGCTTAACCCCACTAATTAATACATAATTTAAAATTAAAATCATTAAAGTATTACCTCCAAGTTTTTAGAGTGGATATTATCAAAAAATTAAAAGATAACAGGTATTGGAGAGGATGTAGAGAAAAGGAAAATCTCATAGAGTGTTGGTGAGAATATAAATTAGTTCCACTTCTATGAAAAGCAGTATGAAGGTTTCTGAAAAAATTTAAAATATAACTATAATATAATCCAGCAACCCCATTACTTGGTCTATATAAAAAGGATTTGAAATCATCATGTTGAGGAGATATCTGTGCTGTAATACATATTGCAATGTTATTCACAATATTCAATTTATAGAATTACTTTAAGTGTCCATGGATAGATTAAGGGATAAAATGTGATATATCGATACCAGTGAGCTACTATTACTATGACAACATGAATGATGCTGGAGTAAATTATATCAAATAAAATAATCCAGGCACACAAAAGCAAATATGGTGTGTTCTCATTTATATATGGAACCTACAATTTAACTCATAGAAGGAAAGGGTAGAATGGTGGTTACCAGGGATTTGTAGGTGGAAGATTGGAAAGATGTTGGTCAAAGAACACAAAATTTTATTTAGATAGAAAAAATAATTTTAAGAGACCTATTGAGGATCCTAATGGCTATAATTAGTAATAGTCTATTTTATATTTGAAAATTGCTAAAATGGTAGGAATTAAATGTCATCACCCTAAAATATGTATATAAATTAGTGCACATTATTTAGTATGAACTAGCCATTCTTTAATGTGTACATATTTCAAAACAGCATTTTGCACCCATATGTTTAAACAGTTATTTGTCAATTAAAATAAATTAGATATATAATATAGAAAGAATTAGTATGCTGAAAATTTTGAGTATTTATTTATTTATTTATTTATTTATTTATTTATTTATTTATTTATTTTTGGTGGTACTGGGGTTCCTGGAAACCCTTCTACCTCTGAGCTACACTTCCAGACCTATTTTATATTTTTATTTGGAAACAGGGTCTCTTAAGCCAGCAAGGCTGGCTTCAAACCTGTGCAATCCTCCTGTCTCCGCCTCCCAAGCACGGGGATTAAAAGTGTGCGCCACCACACCCGGCTTGAGTTTATATTTAAAGATGCATGTACAGTTAAATTTTTATTTAAAAAATAATGCAAGAAAATATGTTGTGTTTTCCTCATAATCCTCATATAATTAATCTTGAAATGTATTTAGTACAAGGTAAAAGAAAAACAGATCAACTTTTAAAAAAGTAATTGTCAGCTGGGCATGATTGTGCATGCTTGTAATACCAGTACATGGAAGGCTGAGACTGCAAAATCACAGGTTTGTGGCCAGCCTCAGCTACTGAGGCCCTCCACAATTTAGTGAGACCCTGTTTCAAAATAAAGAATAAGAAATTGGGCTGTAGGCATAGCTCGAGGTAGAATGACCCTGGAATAAATCTCCAGTAACACACACACACACACACACACACACACACACACACACGTAATTGCCATCAAATATATTGCTTTTGCTTTGCATCTCCCATCTCTGATCTCTGATCCTTTTGAAATACCAAGAATAGCTTATAAATACCCAGTCATTTTTAGTCATAAGAAATTTCTCATTGATAAAATGATACTTTAAATATCAAAAGTGAATTAAAACTTCAGTATCCAATTTAAAATCTCACCATCATGTCAAATTACCATATTTTACCCTCAGCTCAGTGTTCTGCAGCAGGGAGTAGGGTTGTGATCCATGCTTTATACTCTCTTCTTCCTCTGTGTTGAATTAGTAGAGTCCTCAGGACAGACATCAGGTAAATGAGAACAGAGGAACAGAAGCAGAGTGCTTCATAACTGGAGCTATTTTGCTGGCATTATCATTAACCTCTTTGAAACAGATATTCAAATCCTAAGCCTCCTGTGGGGCTCATTTCTTGCTCTTTCATTGAACTATAGGAAAACCCTGCTTAAAGAACCTAATTTCTCTTTCTCTCTCTCTCTCTCTCTCTCTCTCTCTCTCTCTCTCTCTCTCTCTCTCTCTCTCCCTCCCTCCCTCCCTCCCTCCCTCCCTCCCTCCCTCCCTCTCTCTCTCTCTCTCTCTCTCTCTCTCTCTCTCTATATATATATATATATATATATATATATATATATATATTTTGCTTGAGAAAGTTGCATTCTTAGCTACTTATTTTTAGGGCAATCCATCCTTTTTGTTTGTCATAGCATTCATTCAATCCCCACATCCTTTATATGTCTAAAGAAGGGAATTTAGTTTGTTTATTGCTTTTTTGTTCTATCTATCAATAATTCTGCCTTCAGGATTCTACAGGAAAAAAAGTAAGCACCACTTTCTATGAACACAAAACCCCTCTGAATTTCCAGAGAACAAATGATTCATTCCTTCAAAAAGTGTCTTACAACATACTTATAGGGTGTGTCAGGATGCATCTAAGGGTTTAGGAAGCTATGCTTATCACTACCAGAGATTGGGTATAAAAAATACTGTATATTTCTGAGTAGTGCTTTCAAATATCACCTTCTTTGTTGTTAGGGTTTGGTTTTAGAATGTTCCCTAGAAAAACTCAGATATGAAAATACAAAAATGTTCAGAGGGCTATAATCTCATCATGTCTAAATCTTATTAGGTAGTAAGATAGACAGAATGTAGTTGGAAGAAGTAAGTCACTGAGGTTGTGGACTTGGAAACTACAACTATATACTTCATCTCCTCCTCTGTTCTTGCTCTCTCTCTCTCTCTCTCTCTCTCTCTCTCTCTCTCTGACCTTTCCCCATTTTTCCGGGTCTCCACAGTTGTGGCAAGGCCTAATATGAACTGAAACCATGAAACCTCCAGAATACTGTGCAAAGAAATCTTCCTCTGACTTGTGGTTGTCAAATGTTTTTCATCACAGCATTAAGTATATTAACTGAAACTATTTATTTATTTATTTATTTAATTTATTTTTATGTGGATCATATTGAAAGTAGCATACATTCAGACTGTGCTTGGTTCCCTCCCTCTACTTCTCCTTTTCCCCCTCCCAAATATGAGTGTCTAGGGTTAACCATACTACATTTATACTTTTACACATATTCGAATATAGCTCTTCCATTACTCAACTTCAACCTCCTTTGTCTTCTACCATTCCATTTCATCATTGCTGAGGTTTCCCCTCCATTATCTGGAGTCCCTGTGGTATTCCTAATAGTTCCTAGTTTGGGCATATAAGAGAAAACATATGTCCCTTCTCTTTCTGTTCTTGGCTGATCTCATTTAACATAATGTTCTCCAGGTCTTTCCATCTTCTTGTGAATGACACAATTTTGTTCTTATTTATAGCTGAGTAGAATTTGATTATTTGTATTTCCCATAATTTTTCAATCCATTCATCTGTTGATGGAGACCTAGGTTTGTTCCATATTTTGGCTATACTCATTCAAAACCTTATCAGGAGAATTGTACACCTTGAGTTTATAACTGAAACATTTGATCTCAGGAAAACACCACTTCCCAAATTTTCCTGGTAAATCTAGGTTAGAATCTCACTAATCTATCAAACTCATAAGTAATTTATTCAACATTCACTAGTGTTTACTCTAGATTTTTTTTTATTCTTGTACTTTTATTGATGCATTATAGTCTTACCTCATAATATAAAATATGTTAACACTGGCATAAATGCACACCATGTTCCTCCATGTTACCCCATGGTCCTCCCTTCCAATACAGAATACCAAGATTGGCATTGGTATAATTGCATGTATATACATAGTTGTAATATTTCCAGTAATGAACCTCAGTCTTCCTCCTCCCTTCTCCTTAGACCTCCACTCTAGCCCTACTGAGATTTTTTCTTCATTATCTGAAGTCTCTCTTGTATCTCAATTACTCCTTATCCTGAACATATTAGGGAAAACATATGACCCTTCACTTTCTGTGATTGGCTAACCTCACTTAACATAATGTTCTCCAGGTCCTTTCATCTTCTTCCAAATGATATAATTTGGTTCTACTTTGCTAATGGACATCTAAGTTGGTTCCATATGTGGCTATAGTGAATTGTGCTGCTATGAATATGGGTATGCATATATTACTGTTGTTCTTTGACTTGAGCCCCTTTAGAAAAATACCCAATAATGGTATAACCAAATCATATGGTGGATCCATTCACAGTTTTCTAAGGATTCTCCACATTGATCTTCATAGTGGATGAACTAGTTTGCAATCCACCAACAATGTAGAAGAGTTACTATTTCCCCACATCCTCACCAGCATTTGTTGTTATTTGACTTAGTTATGCTTGCCACTCTGATTGGGGTTAGATGGAATCTCAGTGTAGTTTTGATTTGCATCTCACTGATGGCTAATGATGTCGAACATCTATTGGCCATTTGTATATCTTATTTTGTGAAATATCTTATTCAATTATCCATTTTTTGATGGGGTTATTTTTTTTAGTGTAAAGTCTTTTATTCATTTAATCTGAATATTATATCCCTCTGTCAGAGGAATAGCTGGTTAAGATCTTCTCCCAATTTGTAGACTTTCTTTTTAGGCTCTTGATTTCCCTTGATGAGCAAAAACTTTTTAGTTTGATACCATTCCACTTATTCTGATTTTAATTTTCTGGGTTTAGGGGCCTTGTTAAGGAAGTTTATAAATGTGCCTATATATTGTAGTGTCGAGCCTATGCATTTCTCTAATAGCTTCACAGTTTCTGGCATAATTTCAGGACTTTGAAGCATCTCAAGTTGATTCCTGTGAAGAGTGAGAGGTAAAAATTTAATTTCATTTTTGACATATAGATAACCAGTTTTCCCGGAAGCACTTGTTGAAAAGGTTGTCTGTTCTTCAGCATATGTCTTTGGCCCCTTTGTCAAAGAACAATTGACCATAAGTGTGTGGATTTGTTTCTGTATCTTCTTTTCTGTTGGTCTGTGCACCTGTTTTTGTGCCAATACAATGCTGTTTTAATTATTCTAGTTCTGTAATATAATTTGAATTAAGGAAGTATGATGCCTCCTACATATTTCTTATTGCTGAGAATTGCTTTGGCTATTATGAGCTTTTCTTTCTTCATATAAAATTTGTGACTCATTTTCTTAGGTCTATGAAGAATGACATTAATATTTTGATAGGGATTGCTTTAATTCTGTAGATCACTTTTGGTAGAATGGCCATTTTCAAGATTTTATTTTGTCCATCTAGAAGCAAGGGAGATCTTTTCATCTTCTAATGTAATCTTTAGTTTATTTTTTAGTGTTTTATAATTTTCATTGAAGATGTCTTTTATCTTTTTGCTTAGGTTTATTCCCAGGTATTTTATTGATTTTGAGGCTATTGTGAATGGGATTGTTCTCTGTATTTCTTTCTTCATGAATTTATATTTGGCAAATATAAAAGCTACTGATTTCTTTAGGTTGCTTTTGTATCCAACTACTTTACTGAATTGGTTAATTAGCTCTAGTAGTGTTTTGGTTGAGTTTTTGAGTCTTCTAGATATAAGATCATGCCATCTGCAAACAAAAATAACTTTAATTCTTCTTTTCCTTTTTGAAGTATTTGATATCCATCTCTTGTCTTATTGCCCTGGCAAGAGTTTCAAGGACAATGTTGAAAAGAAGTGGTGATAGTGGGCATTCTTGTCTTATTCCTGATTTTAGACAAAATTTCTGCAATCTTTCCCTGTTTGATAGGATGTTGGCTTTGAGTTTATTGTATATTTCTTTAATTATGTTGAGACATGTTCCTTCTAATCCAATTTTCTGCAGTGTTTTTAAAATTAATGGGTCCTGGATTTTGTCAAATAATTTTTTCAGTATCTGTTGATATAATTATGGAATTTTGGGTTTTAGTTATGTTTATGTGGTGAATAACATGCATTGATTTGCTTATGTTGAACCAGCTTTGCTTTCCTGGAGTGAAACCAACTTGTTCATGGTACACAATTTTCTTGATGTGGTTTTGAATGCAAATAGCTCTTATAGAAATTTTAAATCTATGCTGATCAATGATATTGGTCTGTAATTTTTTTTTCTTGATTATCTTTATTTGGTTTTGTTATTAATGTGATATTAGCCTTGAAAGAATTTGGAAGAATTTCATCTCTTTTATTTTCATAGAATAACTTGTGAATTATTGTGGTTAGTTCTTCTCTAAAAGTTTTGAAGAATTCAACTGGAAACCTGCCTAGATTGGGCTTTATTATATGGCAGAATTTTTATTGTTTTTTCTATTTCTTTGCTTATTGTTGGTCAGTTTAGGGTTTCCATATACTTGATTCAATTTAGGTAATTTATATGTGTTTAGAAATCTGCTAATTTTTTTTCTATATTTTCCACTTTATTGGAATATAAGTTTTTCAAAATAGTTTCTGATGATCCTTTAAATTTACCTGCTACCTGTGGTGGTGTCTCATTTTTATTTCCGATTTTTATAATTTGGGTTGGATATCTCTTTATTTTGGTTAGGTTGGCTAGGGATTTGTCAATCCCATTCATCTTTTCAAATAACTAGCTTTTTGACTTCTTGATTCTTTGAATTTTTTAATTCTCTAATTCATTTATTTCTGCTCGAATTTCAATTATTTCCTGCCTTCTGCTGGCTTTGGGATTAGAATGTTTGTTTTTGTAGGTCCTAGAGGTATGCCATTAAGTTAGTTATTTGCTGTCTTTCTCTTTTTCTTATTTGAGCAATTAGTGCTATAAAGTTTTCTCTTAACACCACCTTCAAAGTGTTCCATATATTTTTGTATGTCAGGTCTCTATTCTTGTTGAATTCCAGTAAACATTTTTAAATTTTTATTTTTATTCTGTTCAATTTCTCATTCAAGAGAGTATAATTCAGTCCCCATGTATTTATGTAATTTATTTTGGTCTTCCTGTTTTCAATTTCTACTTTCTTTCTATTATGATCTGAAAAAAATGCAAGAAATCATATTATATCTTTTGAATTTGCTGGTACTTGCTTTTTGTGCCAGGATGTAGTCTATTTTGGAGAAAGTTCTATGAGCAGGTAAGAAATTTTTTCAAATAGCTGTTCCTGTTTGACATATTCTATATATGTCTATTAGGTTTATTTGGCTTATAGTATTCTTTGGTTCTGAAGAATATTTATATTTTTTATGGAAAATTGTTCTAGGGGTGTGAGTGTTGTATTAAAGTTTCTCAATATTGCATTTGGGTCTACTTGAGACCTAATGTCCTAAAGAATTTGTTTTACAAATGTGGATATATCTACATTTGGGGCATAAATGTTTCATATCATTATATATTCTTGCTGGATTGCTCCTTTTATTTTAAAAAGTGCCCCACTTTTTCTCTTCTGATGTGCTTTAGGTTAAAGTCTGTTTTATCAGATATTAGCATTGCTACCCTGCTTATTTTCAGTCTCCATTTGCATGGTACATCTTTTTATATCCTTTCTCTTTTAGCTTATAAATATATTTGGCTGTAAGGTAGATTTCTTGCAAGCAGCATATAGTTGTATTATGCTTTTAATTCCCATTGTTAGTCTATGTCTTTGATTTGGAGAATTAAGTCCTTTGAAATTCAGTATTATTATTGAAATATTATTTTTGTTTTCTATCATTTTGTTTTCTATATGATGTTTGATGTAGAATTATTTTTCCTTTGTTTCATTGTCCAACTGGAGGAATTTGCTTCTTCTCTGGTTCTGGAATTTTCTTCTTTTTTTATTATTTATTTTTTTAAGTATTTTCTCTAATCCTAGATTTTTCTTATAATTTTTTTTAGAATTCTGCTTATCTTTGAATGTCTTTATTTTTCCATCAATTTTGAATGATATGTGTTGGGTATTGCAGTCTCAATTGGAAGTTGTTTTCATCTAGAGTCTGGAGTACTTCATACCAGTCTCTTATGTCATTCATGACTTAGTTTATAAAGTCTGGAGTCATTTTTATTGTTTTGTCTATGAATGTCACCCATTCTTTTGTTCTCACTGTTTTGAAGATTGTTTACTTGGCCTCTGTGTTAGTCATTTTGATTATTACATGGTTTGGAGAGGCCCTCTTAAGATTGTTCTGAATGTCTCTTGCACATGAATGTCAGTCTTTTTTTTTGTGTTTGGATAACTCTCTAAAATTATTTCTCTGAAGAAATTATAGATACCCTTCATTTGTGCTTCTATCCCTTCTTGAATGCCTTTTATCTTTAAGTTAGGATGATTTTGTATTTTCTCTTAATTGTTGGATGTTTTGGTTGTTTGTTATAATGATTTTTGTATACTGTTGACTGTGCTTTTAATTTTGAATAATTTGTCTTTCAGGAGTGATACCCTGTTGTTCATGTCATCTAGCCTGCTATAGTGTTTTTTTTTTTTTTCTGCTGTCTTTAATTCATTTATTGACTTCTTCATTTCACTCAAAGTCTCTTTCTAGTACTTTATTTTTTATAGTATAGGGGATGGAACCCAGGGGCATTGTACCTCCGAGTTACACCCCTAGTCCTATTTTTTAGGGTGTTTTTTTTTATAGTTTTTTGAAATAGGGTCTCACTGAGTTGCAAAGGACATTTCTAAGTAGCTGTATGTGGACTGTGATCCTCTGGTCTCCACCTCCTAAATGCTGGTATTAGAAGCATGCACCACCATTCTTAGCCTTGGTTTTGTTAAAGTCTCATTTTTCTCCTTCATTTCCTGTATACTTTCTTTGAGGCTTTTCATTATATTGAATATCATAATTTGGATGTTTACTTGCATTTCCTGTAGAGGATTTCCCTTGTTGTTGAGTTGTGGAAGTATATTTCTTCATTGTTCCTTGTTCTCATATTTTCAGAGTTTTGGGGTTTGAGTTTTCATTGTCTTGACATCTTCTCTTTGTGTGTGAGTTCAGTGTTTATTTGCTATCCCTTTATAATAATGTCTATGCTGGTGATATATATTCACTCCTACCATCTGACTAAAATACTCAAAATTTGAGGGTTTCCCCCAGAAACTCTTTAACTAGATATAGTTCTTAGTGCAGGTAAGTAGGAGTCTCTGATTGGCTGCAGATAACTGTGCTGTCCTGGCCCAAATTCCACAGGAACAGAGACTATGATGCTATATTTAGCACCTGTAGACTGCTGGTTGGGACTTAATGCACTCCCAAGATCACCACTGCTTTGCTGATTATGAGCCCAAGATACTGCAGAGTGCTTATCTCTGGACTTTGTTAACGCTGGGCTTATACTTAGCAAAGCAAGCAATTTCTATGTTTAAAATTAATGGTCCAGCTCTGTGAGCTTTGATGGCCATTGTGACACCATTCCAGATCTGCTTGTTATGGTAATGTAAGGTATTTTAAATCACTGGCTTACATGCATGCCAGATAAAAACTTTATTGGCAGAGAAAGCATTAAATTAACACCTTTTGGCTTTCACCAATGATACCTTGATGAGCCCATAGCCTCTTGGTACAGTCTGCCTGAGATGGCATCACTGTTGCTCTATGCCCAAGGCCCAAGGTTTGGCAGGGAGGGATTGCACAGTTCCAAGTAGAAAGGTTGGTAGGCTTAGTTCCTAAGCCACAGCGATACCACCCATATCCTTGATGGCTGCACAGCTGGAGGTTCTTGCTAGACTCTGTGTTAGTGCTTTGTGGCACCCAAACATAGCCAGCTGATATTTCTTTTGGAGACTGAAACTGATAGACTGAGTTATTTCTTCCTAGGACCATTAATTAGTGTCCCACAGTGATGATTAGAGATACTACAAGGGCTCCAAGAACTGTGGACTGCAGTTCCTTCCCATCTGTCTCTAGAAACTATCTACTAATTCACATTTCTGCTTTGGTGGATAGTAGGCCCCACCTTGTCTCTAAGGGGGTGGTTTGCAAGGTTTCAGGACCCATCCAAGTCTATTTTCTTGCCAAGTAAGTCCCTGTTCATGGGCAGCTTCTCACACTGGAATGGTTTATTAACTTATATTTTTGGTGGGTGCTACTCTGAATCACTGCCAGGAGAAATAGGTTCAGCTACTGCTGTGGTGTCCAACTGAATCTGTCCTTCCAGGTCCCTGTTGAGTACTGGGAAAAATTTCAACTGTTTTTGCTGATGGTCTGTAGTTGTCAGGCTTTCAACATTTCTGGTTTCTTCCTGGAGGTCTCTGGAAGCTTTAAGGCCAGCAGCTACCAGCTCCCCAGGCATGGCCTGAACCAGATGGGACTATATCTGTCTCCAGTCTCAAATTCCCAGGTGAGACACATGGAGCACTTTGCAGGTCTCTGCTCTTTATTCTAATTCTGGTTGCACTTTTTTTTTTGTAAAATTTTTACTGTTTTTCTTCCCTTGTCTAGAAATAATCTTTCTGATGTTTGAGTTGCAAATCTCAGTGTGCTTGAATCCTGCTGTCATACTCTAAGTCACCATCTTAGTTCTCCCTCTTGATTTATTTTTTAACATGGAGGCAGATGTACAGAATAGTAGTATACATTCTAAAACTAATTTGTTTTGGGAAACTAGAAGGCCTATTTAGTAGTGACTTATCTACCACTAAGGTAGGGTATTATATCCTTTTAATATAGGGTACTTAATCATCTGTTGCTTTTAGATGGATGTCTTTACAAAATTTAATAAAATTATGAAACAAAAACAATTTCAGGAATAATCATAACACTGAATTAATGATGCCAAAAGTTTTCTGTTATTAATATTTTTCTATAATTGTACTTTTCATTCAAGCCAAATAATCTAATAGTATGGGTAAACTAATGTGTGAAGGTATGTAGGTCTTGCACAAAAATAGACCTACTAGGTCACTGTCACTGTCTTTTACACGAATCATAGATTGTACATTTTTTAAGAATATATTATCTCATTTGTCTTATCTTTTCCATTGGAAAAATTTACTCTTACTATTCTCTTTATAATTATATATTTAATTTTCACATTCTTTATAATTTGTTCCTCTTATTATGCTTGAGTGAAATTTTATTAATATAAGAGAAAATCATTAATAATCAACTTGTTATTTTTTCACAGATTACATTACAGGAAATTAGTTATGCCTATTTCTTACCATAAGAATTGTCTTATATTGCAGACAAGTTGCTAAATTATCTAAAATTCAAGAAAAAGCAGTATGACATGGTCAAATTTTGGTTAACTGGAAACAAATTGAATGCTTTGAAGACTCAAACATGTTTATGTTTGAATTCAATCAAGTGTATTTTCATTAATGCCTCAAAATTATATATTTTTCCATGAGCAGTAGTATATATTATTTTGGAAAAAATAAATTTTGATGTATTTATAAATGTTATCTTATTGCAGTAGAGATTAACAACACTCTGATATTTTTAAACCCAAAATTTTGGTTTTGGTTTTTAAATATTTTTTTACAAATCACTAAAAAATAGTCTACAAAACAATTTTTCAAAGCTTTGAACAACATCAAACAATTTTTTTATAAGATTGGGAGGGACAACAATGGAAAGAAAAAATTATGGTAAAATAAAGCAAGGTATTTTAACAATAGGATTTTATAAACTATATTTTTTGAATTGTTTATAAATGCAGTTATGATCTGATTATAAAATATTGATGAATGTTTATAAATTATTATATCAATATAAAGTTACAGTGAAATTATTTTTGTATTATACAATCATGTATGTGATTTTGCCTTTAGCATTTAAAAATAAATACATAAGTAGCCTAAAATAATATTTAAAAAATGCTATTTACCATAAAACTAATTACAAAAAACTCACACACATACACACACACGCAAGCACACATTTGTATACATTGTATATATTACCATCAGACAAATATCACCTCAAGAAAATAAATATTATATGAGAATATTTGTAATAGGACAAAAATACCCAAAATGGTGAAAAATAAATGCCTTAAATTTGAAGAGCATCATGAACAACTTAATAATAAAGTAATATTTAGCATAATTATAGAAAAATAATCATAAAAATTTACACTGGACATGGTGTCAAATGCTTGTTTTCTCAGTACTTCAGTGGCTGAGATAGAAGAATTTCAGGTTTGAGGCCAGCCTCAACAACTTAGTGTGACCCTATTTCAAAACAAAACAAAACAAAACAAAGTAATAAAATCAAGCTGCCAAGTATAGCTCAGAGATAGAATGCTCCTGGGTTCAATCCCCAGTAATACACACATGCACACACATACACACATACACATTTGACGGGGTCCTGCCCGTCAGTGGCGCGGGGCTGAGCAGGAAGGTGGAGTGCCAATGACTCGAACACACACACACACACACACACACACACACACACACACACACATACACACACACACACATGACGAGCTGGGAGTCAAGTCAAGCAAGATCTCATTTATTCCTCTCCAAGCAATCATATATATAGCACAAAAGCATGAGGGGAATTCCCATGGGAAATAGCCTAGCCTATCAGGATAAAGATCACTAGCATGTAGTTCACAGCCAATCCCAGGCCAGTACATAAGCCATTCATGTGTGCGGAAGCTCCTCTAATGGCAAAAAGGGAAAAACTGCTCAGTCTCCCCACCCATAATGAATGGGGAAACCACACCTTCGTAGCTTCCTCCAGGCACCATCTTAGCCCCTTTTCTGCTGAATCATTTTACTTTGGAAGTTCTTAAACTTTACCTAAAGCTTTGCCTTAGGCTGCAGGCCGCTCAGGCCGAGGGAGGCTGCATCTCTTTAGACACTGTATGGACACACCCCATCATATCCCCCCTTTTTCTTTTATTTTATCGGGACTGGGCCTGTCTTAGGTTGTCCCCATCGAGTACCAGATTACCCATCATTGGATAGCACAGATCTATGCTGTACCTCCTATCTTAGGTTTCCCTGGCCCATGGAGATCTTACCCGTCATTGGTCACCAGCCCTTTAACATACTGTGATTTTCCCCCATCTGGGGAACTTGTAAGGCGGAAGAGGGGCGGTCATATTCAGAGCGCCAATCCTAAGATTCATTTTCTTTGCTAGCAAGCCTTTGGTAATGCACTTCTATTTGGTTGATTTTAACAGAAACTGAACTAATCTATTAAAAACACAGGGGTCTATGATGCACAAAACTATGATAAACAGCAAGGTGCCCAACAAAGGAAGAAAATAGGGCAAAAGTCCATGAAAGCTGGTCCAGAAGGGATTCTCCTGAAGATTTCCTCGCTGCCTCTCCAGATCATGTTGGAGCTGTTTAATCTTATCTTGTTCCTGCAAAAATAAGCAGATGCCTCCCTTTTTGGCTGTTAATAAATCCAATCCCTATCTTTTTTGTGATACCACATCGGCTAGAGAATCTAATTGGGCTTGTAAGCCTCGGACAGTTTTTGAGACGGCCTTAATACCATCGATCATTTGGAGGGAGAGTTTCCTATGTAACTCAAAGGTCATCCCAAGGCCAGCCACACCCATTGCAGTTCTGGCAGTAATCTCCAGGCTGATTAAGAGGGGGATGGCTTATACTGCTCTCCTTTTTTACCCTCCCCAGTCAAAAGGGGGGATGGGCATGGGTTCCTCCCCAAGGATAATATTTATATCGGGGAGCAGGGAGGCAAGGGTGCAAAGGCCTGTATTTAATATTTTCTTTGCCTTACCTGGGTCTCCAAAGCCTGGCATACTATATCTTATTTGCAGGGACAGGATGACAAACATTAGGGTTTTCATGACTGTCTTCCTTTAAAATAAATAACAAAGGACTAATCTCAGGGATTTCCTCTTCCCTGGAACCATAATTATCAGTTATTGTAGGCAGGTGTTTGATATCTCTTGCTGGGATCCAAAGTGGTCTTTTATCATCATAGGGGAAGATACATCCAAAGCCCCTTCCTGCAGTTATGAGGGGATCTGGGCCCCTCCACATTCCCGTCAGGGGATCTCTCCATTTTACTTTGATGGAGGAAAAGGGAATCTCTGTGGTCCAATGCCTATGAAAAGGGGACATGTTGGAGTCTTTTGAAAAATTTAAAATATTTAGAGTTAATAATGCTTTTCTTAATTGATCATGTGGGGGTAGCAACTCCCCCTTTTGTTTTTGTAATTGAACCATTAGAGTATGATTATTTTTTTTATTAAAGCTTGTCATTTTGGGTTATTTGGAATGCCCGTAGTGTGAATAATTTTCCATAATTGTAGGAAAAAGGCGAAATGTTGATTAATAAAACAAGGGCTATTATCAGTTTTGATTTGTTCAGGAATACCAAGAATAGCAAAACAATGAAAAAAATAACTCATAGCATGTTTTGTCTTTTCACCCGAATGACCTGAGGCCCAATCAGCCCTGGGATAGTTATCTATGGAAAGAAAAATATACTTAAGTTTTCCAAATGGTTGAAAATGAGTTACATCCACTTGCCATAATCCATTGGGGCATAGGCCTCTTGGATTAACTCTGGACGATTTATAGCTTAGTAAAATTCCATTGCATGTATTTCCCATAATTTTGCAATCCATTCATCTGTTGATGGAGACCTAGGTTGGTTTCATATTTTGGCTATTATGAATTGTGCTGCTATGGACATGGGTATGCATATGTTACTGTAGTTCTCTGATTTCAACCCCTTTGGAAAGATAACCAAGGGTGGTATAGCCAGATCATATGGTGGATCTATTCCCAGTTTTCTAAGGAATTGCCACACTGATCTCCATAGCAACTGAACTAGTTTGCACTCCCACCAACAGTTCAATAAAGTTCCTCTTTCCCCACATCCTCACCAGCATTTGTTGTTATTTGATTTCATTATGCTTGCCACTCTGATTGGAGTTAGATGGAATCTCAGTGTAGTTTTGATTTGCATCTCCCTGATGGCTAATGATGTAGAACATTTTTCATGTATCTATTGGCCATTTGTATCTCTTCTTTTGTGAAGTATCTATTCAATTCAGTTGCCCATTTCTTGATTGGGTTGTTTTGCTAGTGTAGAGTCTTTTGAGCTCTTTGTATATTCTGGGTAGACAAGGAGTCCTGTCCAGCATCACATCCTAGGTGATTATGAGCTCTTCTTCCATCAGAGATACTGAGCGGGTCTCTTCCAAAAGGTTCAGGGAAACCTCTCATCATCTGCTGCATACTTTCTTGGTGTGCAAGAAAAGAATCAGAGAAGAAGGGGTCATCCTCAAAGCTGCTTCTCAGCATCCTGAACATCCTGCCCCGCTGGGCGGCGGACGTGGACAGACTGGACTGTCTTTATTATCATTAAACAAAAATATGGTGAAGGGAGAATGAAACAAATGTATAAAATATTAAAGAAAAACTGGTCAATCTAGGTGAATGATCTAGAGTTGTATTTGTGTTTTATTTCAAATTTTACATGTTTATTAATATTCAAAATAGATATCTTAAAATTACTATGAAAAATATAAGAGGTTCATTATTATGTCTATTTCTTTTTGCAAAAAGAGGTCTGCATATATTTTATTTTTATTTTTTATTTATTTATTTTTGGTGGTACTGGGGTTCCTGGAAGCCCTTCTACCTCCAGGCTACACTCCCAGACCTACTTTTACATTTTTATTTGGAAACAGGGTCTCCTAAGCCAGTGCGTGTGGCTGGCTTAGAACCTGAGCGATCCTCCTGCCTCTGCCTCCCAAGTGTGGGGATTACAAGCATGCGCCACCATGCCCGGCTGCATATTTTTTATTTCAAGAAAAAAATTTTAAAATCAGATTTCAGAATATATCATTTTCTAAAATTAAAATAAAAAATTTAATTGAAATTGTTTCATTTTATTATTTAATTTATAACTAAAAATCTAGTTAACTAGAAATAAATAGTCAATTAAAAAATAAGAATAGACTTACATTATAGGGATAATTCTGTTATGTATCCCACAGGAAAGAGTAATATGAATTTATATAATAGTTGTAATATTTGTTATATAATAGTTGTAATATTTAATACTTTTATTAAATATTTAATAGTTGTAATTTTTAAGCTATATAATAGTTGTAATATTAAGTTTTTCTTGAGTTAAATAAAAATATGATAGATTTTAAGAGAATTACCAATAATTATATTTTGGTCTCATTTTTCAAATTAGTATTTTTCAATGTTTATTATTTTACCCTGAATTTTGCCAAAATTTAGAAATTTTTCCCATGATCTTTAACAATAGTTTGTTTTTTAATGGTTTATAAATATTTCTAACCATGTTTTTGTAGTATGCTTTTTTAAAGGCAAATACGTCTGACATTTACTTTCTGTGATTGACTAATTCCACTTAACCTAATGATCTCCAGGTCCTTCTGTTTTATTGCAAATGACATAACTTGAATTTCCCTGATTGGTAATCAGGTAAATTCAGGTAAAAAATGTTGAACATTTTTGCATGAATTTATTGGCCATTTGTAGTTCTTTTTTTGTGAAGTGTCTACTCAATTCAGTTGCTCATTTATTGAAGGGTCATATGTGTTCTCTAATATGCTAATGCTAAGGAGTAATGGTAATACCAGAGGGACTCCAGATAATGGAGAAGAAACCACAGGAAGTGATCTAAGTGAAGGAGCAGGGGAAGAGTGAGGTTCATTGAATAAAGTACTACCATCAGTTATGTATACATATGTGAAAATACCAATGCCAATCTCATGGGGGGAGATGAGAAAGTGGGAGGGGGCAACAGGTAATGTGTGCATTATGTTACTGTCAACATGATTTATATTATGATGTAAGACCATAATGTACCAATAAGAGCATATAAAAATAAACTATATATGTCTGAAGTTTATTTTTATCTTAAATTATAAATTGACAAATTTTCATTTAATCTTTTTATGGGAGACAAAGTGATATCAATACAATGTAGAATGACCAAATCAAGATAATTACCATTTCATCACCTCAAATATATGTAATTTTTGTGATAAGCAGATTTGAAATTTGCTCTTATCCATAATGAAATATATACTACACTATTCTTGAGTATAGTCACCATGATAAAATTTCACTTGATCATGGTAAATAATTTTTAAACATGCTGCCAGACTTGTTTTGCTAGCATTGAGATTTTGGGGTGTATGCTCATCAAAGATAATTGTCTGTAGTTTTATTTGTTGTACTTGTTATGTCTTGTTTGGGATTAGGACTGGGTAATGTTTACTCATGCAATGAATTTGTAAGAATTTTCTCTTCAGTATTTTGGGGTTGCTTAAGAAGAATTAGTGTTCTTTAAATGTTTGGCAGAATCCCATAATAAAGGTATCTGGCCCTGAGATTTTCTCTGATAAGATAATTTTTAGTACTGATTCAGTGTTAATACTTATTTATCTGTTCAAATTTTTCTATTCTTTATGATTCAGTCTTGGTAAGGTATATATTGCCATGAATTTGTCCATTTTTTCCAGATGATCAAATTTGTTGATGTATAATTTGCTCATAATAACCTCTAATGGTCAATTTTATTTCTGTGGTGTCAACTGTTATGTCTTTTTTTTTCATCTCTAATTTTTTTTTATCTTTTTTTTAGTTTATCTAAGAGATGTGTCTTGCTTTTGGTGTGAGAAATCACATTTGTAATGGCCAACAGAAAAGTAATGAGTTAAATTATGCTGAAGGCAAACTTCTTGTTTCTAGCAATGTTTCTTGCTTTTAGAAGCCCATGAAATAGACTTGTATAGTTGGTTAATTTTTGGTGGTACTGGGGTTCCTGGAAACCCTTCTACCTCCAGGCTACACTTCCAGACCTATTTTATATTCTTATTTGAAAACAGGGTCTCTTGAGCCAGCCAGGCTGGCTTCCAACCAGCAGGATCCTCCTGTCTTCTCCTCCCAAGCATGGGGATTACAAGTGTGTGTCACCATGCCCGGCTAGTTGGTTAAATATCCTGAACTGTATGTGCACAAGATTTGAGGCATGTTGCAGATATTACACATTATAAGAAAATTTTACTAGGAAAATAAACATTTTTCTTAGTATTTGAAGTTCGTATAGAAGTAGATTGGCAAAGATGAGATTATATACATTTGAGAATCACAAAGCACAAACTATACCTTTTATTCAGTTGTGATCATTAATAAAAATAGAGTTAAGGCTGGGCGTGGTGGCACACGCTTGTAATTGCCGTGCTTGGGAGGCGGAGACAGGAGGATAGCGCATGTTTGAAGCCAGCCCCGCTGGCTTAAGAGACCCTGTTTTCAAAAATAAAAAAGTATAAAATAGGTCTGAGAGAGTAGCCCGGAAGTAGAAGGGCTTCCAGGAACCCCAGTACCACCACCAAAAAAAAAAAAAAAAAAAAAAAAAAATATATATATATATATATATATATATATATATATATAATGTTATATATTATATATTATATATTTTATATATATTTATATATATTATATATATGTATATATATATATATATATTTTTTTTTGGTATATTAGCCTATTGGTGCTTTGGGTTGTCTTTGTGAGGCAAGTATGATCAACATATGTAAATCAATAAAATTAATACATTTATATAATAAAGGTCAACAAAATTTGATCCTCTCATTAGATGCAAAAATAATGTTGTTAAATTTGACATCCTTTTATGATTAAAATCTGTCAACCAATTAAGTACAAAAATGTATTTCAACATAATAAGCACGCATGACAATTCTACAGCTAACATTTTACTTTGTCATGAAAAGCTGAAAGCTTTTTCTAGAAGACCTTATATAAGACAAGATTTTAGAGGAAAAGCTAATCTACAAATTAGATTCCATTTTTGATTAATGATCACAACTACAAAGTTGAATACAAAATGAATATACAAAAATTGGTAACATTGCTATGGACTAATGGCAAATTACTTGAAACATTAATAAAATCACATTTATGATAGATTACAAAGTACACAGAAACAATTTAATCAAATAGGTGAATGGTGTCTACAATGAAAATTTTAAAACATTAATAAAAGAAAATGAAAATACAAAAAAGTGAAAAGATATCTCGAGTAATAGATTAGAAAATTAATATTGTCAAATATTCTTATCAAGAAAGTAATCTACAGATTTAATTATTTTCTATCAAAATATTAATTAAAGCTGAGCATGGTGGTACATGCTTGTAATCCCATTATTGGGGCAGGGAGGCTGATACAGGATGATCTGGATTTGCTGCCAGCCTCAGCTACCTAGTGAGGCCCAATGCAATGTAGTGAGACCCTGTGTCAAAATAAATAATAAAAAATAGGGCTGGGAGTGTAGCTCAGAGGTAGAATGACCCAGAATTCAATCACCAGCACCATAAAAAACACTCATAAAACAAACAAAAACAAATAGTAATCAAGCAAAAAGAAGTTCAGTGTGTTATTGCACAGTAGGATGACTAGATATAATAACAATGAAAATATTTTAATGTTTCACTACAAGAAAATTATTAATAAGAAAAAAGAAATAACTATCCTGATTTAAAAGAGGAGCAATGTATACATGTATTGAAATATCACATGATAACTCATAAAGATGTATATTTTATATCATATAGCTAAAAATTAAATTTTTTAAAATTTACAGTTTGATATTCATGGTTATAAATATACCACAAATCAGATGTTCATTATACTGTTAATAGTCCTATAGATTTTTTCTGAGTTTTGAGTGCTACAAATGCTGATCCTATGAAAACTGCAATATGTCTTTCTGGGTCCATAAACATATTTCTATTGACATATACCAAGGTGTATAATTCCTCGATTAAAAGGTATTGAAAGATTCACCTCCAGAAAATGTTTTCTGACAGTTTTTACAGTGTTTTTTTAACAGTTTATAGTCCTCTCATCAGTGTGTGAAGTTTAAGCTTTATTCACTCTGACATGAATATTATTTTCCCTCTCTTTCCATTTAATCCATAGACTGATGCAAAGTATAGTGATACTAGTTTTGAGTATATATTTGCATATTCTGATAAAATGGAGTTAAGGATATTTTATATGCTTATTGCATTTTCTTTTGTATTTGAAGTTTTTCATGTCATAAATTTTAAAAAGTTTGCTTTTTATTATTTATAAAAATGGTGTTAACACCTTTTAGGTTCACCCTTTATTCTATCTTTAAATCTTATGAAGTCCATTATAAGACTTCCTATTTATAATCATTTACTCAAAAATGAAAAGCCTACATTTTTTAGTTTTTTGGAAAATATAAACCCTAATGTAGCTGAGCACCTTTTTATATTTTTGCCACTTGTATATATATTTTAGATGAGCTACTATCAAGTATTTTTTAGCATTTGTCAGTCAGTTTCATTGAGTATATATACCAATTCGCAAAGCATCTTTTTATTTAATAGTTTATACTTAGGAATAGTATTGGGTTCAAAGCAAAATTGAGTTGAACATGAAAGAAGTCCCCATATATTGCCTGACCCCCCAAACAAACTCCCCACAATTAACATCCTGCTCTATAGTGGTGCATTTGTTATAGTTCATGAACATAAATATATCATTATAATATAATGACTATAGTTTAGATTGGTGTTCAGTCTTCATTTAATGAGTTTGACAATTGTATAATGGTATGCATTCACAATCATACCAGTACAGTATAGTATCAGTTCCCTAAAACACTCTGTGTTATACCCAGTCACCATTTCCTTACCCCTAAGCCCTGGTCATTAATTATAGTTTTACCATCACTATAGTTTTGCTTTTTCCAGAATGTTATTTAATTGGAATCATATTATATGTAGCTTTCCCAGATAAGTTTCTGTTATTTAAGAATATGCATTTAAGGTTCTTCCATATGATTGTATGGCTTGTTAGTTCTTTATCTTTTAATATGACATAACATTTTAATATGACATAACATTTAATATGACATAACATTTTAATATGACATAAACTGTGTACCACAGTTTATCCATTCACCTGCTAAGGAATGCCTTGCTTCCAAGTTCAGAAAATTTTGAATAAAACAGCTTATAAACACCCTTCTTCAAATTTTGCTTTTGTGGGCATGAATTTTTATTTTCTTTTGGTAAATACCAGAGAACATGATTGCTGAATGATATGACTAAGAGAATGTCCAGTTTGGTTACAAACTGCCACACTGTCTTGCAAAGTGAATGTACCACTGTGCATTCTTGCCAGCACTGAATGAGTTTCTGGTTGCATTTCCTTACTAGCATTTTTTTTTTTTTTTACAATTCTAACAGGTGTATGTATCCCATTGTTTTAATCTGCAATTCCCTGGTGACATGTGCTATGGAACATCTTTCTGCACTCTTATTTACCATCTGTGAATATTCTTTGGCTAGGATTCTGTTTATGTACATTACTTGCATTCAATTTGGTTGTTTAATGTCTTTTTGTTGAGCTTTCAGAGGTCCAAACTTTGGGAAAACAGTCCTTTAACACATATTCCTTTTGAGAATGCTTTCTTCCACTCTGGCTTTTTTTTTTCCTTCTCTTGACAGTATCTTCTATAGAGCAAAATTTTTAATTTTCATGAAGTAGAGATTATCAATTCCTTTTTTAATGAATTGGGCTCTTGCTGTCATACCTAAAAGTAATTATACTTGACACCATCTGTTTTTTCTCCTTATATTCTAGAAGTTTCATATCATTGAATTTTACAATATGTTTTTTAAATTTATTTTTATTGGTTCATTTTAGTCACACATCTCAAAAAGGTACAAGGTTGTAGAGGCATACATGCACACATCACTCATTTAGCCCTTCCTCGACTCCTGCCCCATTGTCTCCCCCTCCCACTTCTCATGTTTGGCTTAGTGATTAACTTTGATATGTTCACGAATGCATATTATGTACATTAGAGAATTTTCCTTTTTCTTCCTCTCATTCCCCTCAGGTAAGTCCCCTTATTTGCTCATCTATGATTTTTCCTTCTTCATCTAGAACTTCCGTGAACTTTTTTTCTCCCTAGCTTCTGTATATGAGGGAGATTATTTGAATTTTTACTTTTTATGACTAACTGATCTCAGTTAGCATAATGTTCTCCAGTTCAATCCATTTCCCTGCAAATGACATAATTTTGTTCTTCTATCCCACCAACAATGTCTCAGAGTTCACACTTCTCCACAACCTCACCAGCATTTTTTGTTGTGTTTTTAATGATTGCCATTTTAATTGGAGTTAGGTGAAATCTCAGAGTAGTTTTGATTTGCATTTCTCTAACTGCTAATGGTAGTGAGCATTTTTTATACATTTATTTGCCATTTGAATTTATTCTTTGGGAAATGCCTATTTAGGTAATTTATTTGTTTAATGATTGGGTGATTTGTTTTCTTAGTGGTGAGTTTCTTGACTTCTCTGTATATTCTAGATATTAGTCCTCTATTGGAGAAAAAGTTGGAAAAGATTTCTCTTATTCTGTTGACTTTCTGTTGAAGTACTTGATAGTTTTCTTTGTTATACAGATGTTCTTTATTTTAATGGTGTTAGGATACGCATCCCGGTCATGCCAAAGATGGCGCCTCTCCGGCTTCTCTTCCGGATTGTGCTGATTACCTCATAGCTTGCCAAAGGGGCCACAGGATACCCAACAATCAGTCCCCTGATAACACACCCACTGGGGTATGAACCACCCAACCAGTAAATGCCCAGTACTTTGTGCGATCTTCTGCTGTGAGTGGAAGCTCCCTCCTCCCAGCTGCCTGATATAAAAGGGAGCTGGGCTGTCTTAACAAAACTTTTGCTTGCTCGCTTGCTTGCTTATCTCCGATGGCTGGCCTTGGGTCTTTCCTGCGCTGATCCCCCTTCATTGGTCCTGAAGACCCCTGACCCCCTTCATTGGTGCCGAAACCCGGGAAGGAGACCCCTCTATCTAGAGGACTCCCTCCTCCTGGCTCTCCCCCTGGCCAGCCATCCTCGTCCTTATTTTTGGGCGCTCGCTCTCCGCACTCACCACCACCGGCCATCCTGACCATCTCTGTCACTCCTCCAGCTGGGTACTTCCCCCTTAGGCTATCTGCCTGAGTCTGGCTATAGCAGGGTGTCTGACCGTGATTGTCCAGCTCTGCCCTGACGCCAGGCTTGGGGGGAGACTGCACCCCACCACAGCCTTCAAGGCTACGGTGGACTCCCATGATAGTCTATTGCTTCATTTAATGACAGGATAACAGGAAGGAAGAACAGGCCCTGTTATTCTTTCCACTCTCATTCCTTCCTCCTCCTAATACTCTCTGTTCTGATAATACCATCGGGTCTGACTGATAAAGTCCAACCGACTACCAATTACCGGACTGATAAAGTCTGACTATCGTTCGCCATCTGTCCCACTGAAAAAGTCCGGCCGACTCCGTCTGACTGATAAAGTCCGACTTCCGACCGTCTGGAAATCCTAGCGCTAGGTGTTCCATGACCTCTGGCTCTGGCCCAGGCAGACTGTTCTCAGGTGACAACCTGACAATGTCTTCAGCCTATCCGCCCCCACTGGGGGTTCCGGGAGCAATCGGCCATCTGGAGACGCCCATTTTGGTCCTTTGTTCCTTTACTGGTCCGGGACTTTCTGTTCTCTCTCACTCACACCCCCTCAAACACTGGAACTCTCAGTTCTCTTTCTCTTTCTTATCCTTACCAACCCTCTCTCTTTTAACCTCTCCCTCTGTCTTTCATAACCTTTCACCATGGGAGCCTCTTCTTCCATCCCGGATACTGCCCCTTTAAGGTGTCTACTCATGATTTAAGCCGTCTCTCCCTTATTCCAGACACTAAACATAAATTGGCCTCATTATTCTCTGGACAATAACAACCATTGACCCCCCTACCAGGGATCCCTTGACCTTCTACTCCTTCGTGATTTGTTTCATTACTGCGAGCGCGCAAAAGGGTGGAAGGAGATCTATGCTCTTACCTCAATCTGTATTCGCCCTATACCCCCAGCAAGTTCTGTTAGATTGCAAAACCGCCGCAATTCCCTCTAAAAAAACCTTCCTCTGCTATTCTCCCTGAATACTGCCTTTGACCTGGCAAATGAACCCCCCCCCCATAGGCATGCACCTTCAACACAAACTCTTCTCCAGCATGCTTATCACTTTCTCAGCAGCCTGCCTTCTCCCCCCTCGCCACAAATCCCTCCAGCAGCTTATCTCTTTCTTCGTGTTCCGCCCTCCCACAAACTCTACGCTCTCCTCCACAAACCTCAACCCCTCCCAGGCAACCTTCATCTTCTCATCTCTACCCCCCCCCGTTTCTCAGATTTCTCCCCAACCAGCCTTTAGTCCTCCCTTAACAAGATCTCATTCTCAACCCCCAGCCTTCCCTGTATTTTCGGTCGTGGCTCCTCTCCGTGAGGTGGCTGGTACCAAGGACATAATAAGAGTTCACATCCCCTTCTCCATGGCAGATCTGTCCCAGATTCACACCAAGCTAGGCTCCTACACCTGCAACCCTGATATCTATATCACAAAATTCTGTTATATCACTCAAGCCTACAGCCTCACTTGGCATTCAGAGTTCAGCTGGGATAACAGCCAACTTTTATCTGACCAAGGTCAACACTGGCTAAAGCTCTTGGCTATCAGAAGTTTACTCTTACTACATATTAGTTCATGTGGCTTAAATTTTTAAAGATTTAAGCTTATTAAAATTTTCAAACTTTTTACTAAAGAATAATATACTTTGTTTTCTTCAGGCTAAGACAACTACTATTGGCTTCCTGGTAATAGATGTTCAAATTGTAATATCATTCTGAAAATTTATTTTGTTAAAATGATGCTTTAATCTATTGGCTGATTATTAAGCATCAGAGAAGACAAATTCAAATACAGGGACAAGCCCATTTAATAGCCCTGCATTGGGTAATAGGTCTTTGCCCCCTCAGAGATACCAAAGGCTTCTCATACAGAGAGAAAAAGGGGCTAATGGCTTGGTACCTGCCAGTACAAAGGTGCCTGATTTCCTCCACTCCTGAAAGGAGTCCATCTGCATCTGGGCTGTGTCATCTCTGTAAAGAGAAAAATACTGGAAAGCATGTTGCCCTCACCTCTGAAGGGAAGTGAGGTAACCTGTTCCCATCATGGCTGCCCTCGAAGACTGAAGACTAAAGATGCCCTATGCTTGGTAAGGCCCCTCTTATCAGCCCTCTAACCAGCAAGAGAAAGCCTGGGTAGCTCTTGAGGTGTCAGGTAGAATATTGATTTTTTTAATATATAGGGCTTAGTTATCTGCTTGCTTTGTCTCTCATAGGTCTCCATAGAAGAGAACTCTATTCTGTTAAAAATTATGCAGAATCATTTCAAAATGTAAATTCAAGAAGGGAATTATGGCAGAAAGGAACCAGTATGTAGAGATGAGAGAAAGATATAAAGAAGGGAAACTTTGGTAATGAAGGACAAAAGGAAAGGTTTATCTTAAGATTGTCCCACATGGGAAAGGAAAGGACAGGATCAGAAGGCAAAAAAGCAGGTCACAGAAGGTCTGAGCATGTTAAAGATGATTGTGTACAATTAAGTTTATGTAAGGACAGTGAAATTAAGATAGTTTCCTATGTTTCTGTTTTCTATGGTTAAATCAGTAGTAAAACAAGATGACAAGAAGCTATCCAGACTCTCCCAGTCCCCAACACAAAAAATGAAATTCTTTCTTTCCTGGGTCTTGCTGGTTACTTTTGGAACTGGATTCCCAACTACTTCCTTCTTGCCAAACCCTTATATGAGCCAACCAAGGGGCCCCTTTATGTACCTCTGGCCTCCTCCCCTTCACATGCTTTTCATCTCCTACAAAAGGCGTTAGTCTTAGCCCCAGCCTTACACCTGCCAGACCTAAAGAAAGCATTTATTCTATACATACATGAAAAATGGGAAGACAGGGCCTCAGAGTTCTTGGTCAAAAGCATGGGCCCACCTTTCACCCCAATGGCATACCTGTCTAAACAACTAGATACCACAGTTAAGGGTTGGGCACCTTGTCTTTGTGCCCTGGCAGCAGGCCACCTTCTACAAAACGAAGCTCACAAACTTACTTTCGGAGCACCCTTGACCATTTATCTCCACATCACCTTTGAGACTTGCTCGCCTATAAAGGCCTATAGATTTTACCTCCTTCCAGAATCTTATCTCTCTTAGTCTCATTCCTCCAATATCTATGCCTTTCATTTAAGGCCTGCCCACCTCTAAATCCTGCCTCCTTACTACCAGAAGCCACAGCTAACCATCCTTCTCCTATACATAATTATTGTGATATTCTGGAAGCCTTTCTCCCTTGTTCCTCAACCTCATCATTAACAGATCCTAATTTTACTTGGTTCATTGATGGGAGCTTATTCCTTCTGGATGGGATACGGAGGGCAGGCTACACAATAGTCTCATCCACCAAGACAATTGAGGCCCATCCTCTTCCTGTTAATACCACCAACCAACAGGCTGAGCTAATGGCGGCTATCAGAGCCTGTACATTAGCGGCACAAAAAACTCTCACCCTGTACACAGACTCCAAATATGTTTACCACATCCTAGTTTCACATGCTGCGATTTGGAAGGAACGTGGTCTTCTCAATTCTAAGGGATCAGCCATTATTAATTCTAAACTGATATCTAAACTTCTCCAAGCTTCTATTCTCCCACAGCAGTTAGGCATTGTTCACTGCAAGTCTCATCAGACTGACTCATCCCCATTAACTCGGGGAAATTCAAGGGCTGACCAGGAGGCATGGGAGGCAGCCCCCAAAAACTTAACCCCTTCCCTTCGTACTGTTATTACATGATGCTGAGGACATACCTTCACCAGTACTTAATAATTCAGACTCCCCTTCTGATTCCAACCCATCCCATTCTGATCTTTTACAATATCTACATTCCTTATTTCATCCAAACCCACAAAGCCTTGAGTTATTCCTACAATATTTCTTTGTTCTCACACCCAAGGACAAAAATTCCTTCATCAGATTATATCTAATTGTATCATTTGCCAAAGAACAAACCCAACCACTCCCCTTAGACCTCAGGCCTTTCCAGCCCACCAGGCAAGGGGACATACTCCAGCTGCTGACTGGCAAGTAGACCTTGTCTTTGTCGACACTTTCTCAGGATGGATCGAGGCCTTCCCAACCTCCAATAAAAGGGCCTCTACAGTCTCTGATCTCCTAATTTCTCAAATTATCCCCCGCTTTGACATGCCTTCCTATTTACAATCTGTTAATGGCCCTGAGTTCACTTCCCAAATAACTCAATCTATAGCCAAAACTTTATCTCTGCCTTGGCATTTTCATTGTCCATACCATCCTCAAGCATCAGCAAAAGTAGAATGTTCTAATCACACTCTTAAAGATATTCTCACAAAGCTGTCTTTAGAAATACATTTAGATTGGATAAAATTACTTCCCCTGGCTCTTTTATGTGTTTGAGCCTTACCAAAAACCCTCTCTTTTATCTCCCTTTGAGATTATGTTTGGCCGCCCCTTATTCCCCCCAGGAATTTATCCTCATTCCAATGTCTTTCCTCCACAAATAGCCTTTCCTCTCTTATCCCATCTCAGATCAGAACTCTGGAAATATCAAGACTGGCTACTCCCTGACCCCAAGCAGGCACCCACCATCTCCTCCTTAACCATAGGACAACAGGTCTATTTCAACCCCCCGGGAGACAAACCTACCTCACAACCTAAATGGGATGGCCCGGCTCAGGTTATTCTATGTACTCCTACTGCTGCAAAAATTAATTTGAATGATAACCAATATACTTCCTGGATTCATATTTCTAGGCTCAAACTGGCTCCATAACATATCCAACCACCTGATTCAGCAGCTTCACAAAATACCCGGACGCCTCAAGATAACAGACCAATTTATATGTCCACTATCTCTCCCCATACTCCTCTAAAACTCCAATTATCTCGACTTTGCTTGGATTCTCCCATACCTGAAGATGAATAACTACCTTTTTATATTCACTAGTTTCATATGCTTTCCTATACTCTTTTCCTCCCCTTTTGTCTGGAGATTCTAGTTTCAGCAAACCTACAGCGATGACAATACAATGGTCACCGAACTAGCTGCAACGGCTGATTGCCCCTGATGGGATGTTTTCATAGTATATAATTAGCCTTCTCTCCTACCATTAAGCTGTTTCATCAAGCTATCTGATCTTATCTTTGTTTTCTTTTTGCCCAAACTGAAAGTTTTTGCTGCAACCCAAATTGGGATAATGTATATGGCGGATGCCGATACTGGTCATGCAAAATCCATGATGCCTATCTAGGACAACTAGGATCAAGAAATTTTAAATTCAATTCCAAAACTAAAACCTACCTCTATACTATTCCTGACCCATGGGATCCAAGATGGGCTTCTGGAGTTACAGCCAAGGTTTACTATAACAGATATGCCTCTACCCTTTGCAATTCACTTTATTTCTTCTGCGAATATATATCCACTAGCACGCAAATTTCACAAGTTCCCACAGATATCCAACATTCAGCTCAGGTGATGTTTAACTCTCTCCAAAAAGTCTCTAACTCCACTCCATCTTCCTCTGCATATACATGGTTTCAGTTAATTACCAAAACTCTATCAGTTCCAAATCTCATCTCTCCTGCCTTGAGCCCCTCAAACTGTTTCCTTTAAACATTGCTTGCCTGGCCCTTGTTGGCAGCAGTACCTATAAATGCCTCTCAGTATGCCTTTGCCTCTCAAACTAATTCATTTCATATTCTTCAGAATATTCCCTTGTGGGAACCCAAAAAAGAAAATATCACCCAGCCAAACAGAGTTTACATTTTTGTGGCATCACCTTCCTCCTGAGATCCCACTTGTCAATACATTATCACTCTTGCCAGTCCCAGCTATACCCAACCAGGCCATTTCTTCTGGTGTGATGGGACTTTCAGCAATGTCATGTGTTCCAACTCTGCCACTCCCTGTTTCTTGGTCATGGTGGTCCCACAACTGACTCTCTACAGCTATGCCAAACTACAATATCTGATTACGCCACCCAAGCTTATAAAAAAGGACTTCTTTTCTCCCTATTCTGGTTGGAATATCCTTAACCTCCTCCATCATCAGAAATGAACTTTCAGGAGGGACTCTAGGCTATGTCTTATGGGCCACTGATGATTTAGACAATAAACTTGAAAGTGCCCTCACATCAACTGCCGAATCACTCTCAGCATTACAGAAACAGGTTACATCCCTGGCCCAAGTAACGTGTCCAAACCATAGGGCCCTTGGTCTCTTGACAGCTGAAAAGGGTGGAACCTGTGTTTTCTTACAGGAAGACTGTTGCTATTATGTTAATGAATCAGGAATAGTAGAGCAAAATATACTAGGGCTTAAAAAGGATCTCAAAAAACATCTCTTTCCACATGGTTTCAGTCCCCGATACTTACATGGATATGGCCCATCCTGGGTCCACTTTCTATTATATATGATGCCTGCATGTTCTTACCCTGCATAATTAAGCTAATACAAAACCAGGTGAATAAAATATCTAATCAGACTTTTAACCAGCTTCTCCTTAGAAACTACCAGCTTTGAAACTCGGAAGATACCGATTCCCAGGGACGACTGACAGCATACAGAGATGGATCCTTTTGTGATGGAGACTTATGATACCAGCCCTCCTGGATGATACCTCCTATCCACCATCCTGACGACTGGCTCATGTCTTTGTGGGATCTGCATCTTCAGGGAACGTTTGTCAACTTTTGCCCCGACGAAATTTACTTTTTATGGCATGGACTTGGGGGCTGCTTTCCCTACTCCTCCCGGCCCCTTCCCATCACTGACCCCTTTCAGCAGGAAGTAGTCAGAACGATCCAACACCCCCTGCCCCTAAAAAAACAAAAAGGGAGGAATGTTAGAATACGCAGCCCAGTCATGCCAAAGATGGCGCCTCTCCGGCTTCTCTTCCGGATTGTGCTGATTACCTCATAGCTTGCCAAAGGGGCCCCAGGATGCCCAACAATCAATCCCCTGATAACACACCCACTGAGGTATGAACCACCCAACCAGTAAACACCCCGTACTTTGTGCGATCTTCCGCTGTGAGTGGAAGCTCCCTCCTCCCAGCTGCCTGATATAAAAGGGAGCTGGGCTGTCTTGATAAAGCTTTTGCTTGCTTGCTTGGTTATCTCTGATGGCTGGCCTTGGGTCTTTCCTGTGCCGACCCCCCTTCATTGGTCCCGAAGACCCCCGACCCCCTTCAAATGGAATCCCATGAAAAGATCCTCCTTAAAATTTTTGTGCCTTTGGGATATTGTTGAGAAAGGTTTTACCTGTGCCTATGTTTTGAATACTGGACCTGTGCTTTCTTTAAAGAACTACAAGGTCTCTGATCTGATTTCCAAGTCTTTTATCCATATTGAATTGACTCTTGTGCAGGGTGAGAAAGGGGGTTTATTTCTACTTTTCTGCATATGGTTAATCAATTGCCATGATCATTTGTTGTAGAGGCTATCTTTTTTCAGTGTATGTTTTTGGACCCTTTGTCAACAATCAATTGGCTATAAGTTTGTGGATTTGTTTCTAAGCCTTATATTCTGCCCCACTGGTCTTTGTGTTTCTTTTTTTTTTTTTGGTGTCAATATCATACTGTTTTTATTTCTATGGCTTTATAGTATAGTTTAAACTCAAGTATCATGATTCTTCCTGCATGGTTTTTGTTGCTGAGAACTACTTTGGCTATTCTGTTTGTTATTGTTGTTGTTTTTGTTGTTGCTGTTGTTGTTGTTGTTCCAAATGAATTTAAGGGCTGATTTTTCTATGTCTGTAAGGAATGACCTTGGTAATTATTGGGCATTGCACTAAATCTGTAGATTACTTTTGGAAAAATGGCCATTTTGATGGTATTTATTCTGCCTATCCAAAATATGGGAGATTTTTCCTTTTTCTAAGGTCTTCTTTGATTTCTTTGATTTATTATATTTATTATTTATTTTATTATTATGTGGTTCATATTGAAAATGGCATTCATTCAGACTGTGCTTGGTGCCCTCTCCCATACACTTCTTCCCCTTCCCTACCTCCCAACAATGAGTGTCCAGGTTAACCATACTACATTCATACTTTTACACATATTTGAATGTAGCTCCTCCATTAATAACCTCAGCCTTCTTCATTTCTTACCCTTCCATTTTAGCTTTGCTGAGGTTTTCCCTCCATTATCTGGAGTCCATGTGGCATTCCTAATAGTCCCTAGTTTGGGCATATTAGAAAAGAAACATATGTCCCTTTTCTTTCTGTGCCTGACTGATCTCACTTAACATAATGTTCTCCAGGTTTTTCCATCTTCTTGTGAATGTCATGATTTTGTTCTTCTTTATGGGTGAGTAGAATTCCAATGTGTGTATTTCCCATAAATTTGCAATCCATTCATCTGTTGAGGGAGACCTAGGTTGGTTCCATATTTTGGCTATTACAAATGGTGCTGCTATAAACATGGGTATGCATATGTTACTGCAGTTTTCTGATTTCAACCCCTTTGCAAAGATATCTAGGAGTAGTATAGCCAGATCATATTTGGTGGATCCATTCCAAGTTTTCTAAGGAATTTCCACACTGACCTTCATAGCAGCTGAACTAGTTTGCACTCTCATCAACAGTGTAAAAGAGTTCCTCTTTCCCAGCATCCTCACCCACATTTGTTGTTATTTGATTTCTGTATACCTGTCACTCTGGTTGGGGTTACATGGAATTTCAGCATAGTTTTGATTTGCATCTCCCTAATGGCTAATAATGTTGAACATCTTTTCATGTATATATTAGACATTTGTATCTCTTCTTTTGTGAAGTGTCTATTCAATTCATTTGCTCATTTCTTGATTGGGTTATTTGTTTTGTTACTGTAGAGTCTTTTGAGCTCTTTGTATAGTCTGGATATTATCCCTCTATCAGAATGGTGGCTGGTAAAGATCTTCTCCCATTCTGTAGGCTTTCTCTTTAAATTCTTGATGGTTTCCTTTGATGAGAAGAAACTTTTTAGTTGGATGCCATCCCACTTGTTAATTCCTGCTTTAATTTCCTGAGCTTTGGAGGTCTTGTTGAGAAAGTTACTGTCTGTGCCTATATGTTGGAGTGTTGAGCCTGTGCCTTTATCTAACAACTTCACAGTCTCTGATCTAATTTCTGTCTTTGATCCATCTTGAGTTGATTACTGTGCATGGTAAGATATAAAGATTTAGTTCCATCTTTCTACTTCTTTTTTAATGTTTTATAATTTTCTCTGTAAAGGTCTTTTACCTCCTTGGTTAGGTTTATTTCTGCAGAGAATCAAAATAAAAGGAATATACCTTAACATCATAAATACAAAAACAATAGGCTCACAGTCAACCTCATGTTAAATGGGGAAAAAAACTGCAAGAATTTTCCCTAAAAACAGGAAAAAGACAAAAATATTCATTATCACCACTTCTTCTCAATGTAGTAGTTGAGACTCTAGCCAGAGCAAAAAGGCAAGAGAAGAAAATCAAAGGAGTGTAAGTAGAAAAAGAAGAACTAAAACTATCCCTATTTGCAGATGATATAATACTATACTTAAAAGACCCGACAAACTCAACTGAAAAGCTTATAGAGCTGATCAACAAATTCAGCAAAGGATCTAAATACAAAATCAATCTTAAAAAATCAGAAGCCTTCCTGTATGCCAACCATAAAGTCGTTGAAAAAGAAATCCAGAAAACACTTCCACTCAGAATTTATATTATGTTAAAAATCCACTTTGAATTATTTTTAATGTAGATTTGTAGGTCTGAAAGTTTGATTCTAGTATTATTGTTGAAAATACTATATTTTTCCATCAAAGTGCTTTGTTAAAAATTTGTTGGCTATATTTATATTTCTATTTTTGAAATTTTAATTATATTCCATTGATCTATTTGTCAACACCATACTATCTTGATTGCTGTAACTTTACAGAAATTCTTGAAGTTGGGTAGTGTTATTTCTCCAATGTTGTTCTTTTCCATCATTATTGTGGCTATTCTGGATTGCTTGCATTATCATATAAAATCTAGTATCATTTTTTATATCCACAAAATAGCTTTTAGGAAGAACGGACATTTTCATAATATTGAGTGCTTTTACTGATTAACATGGATTATCTTTGTTTACTTAGTGTTTTTTAATGTTTTGGTGTAGTATTATCCAGTTCCATTTTGTGTAAATGGCATAATTTACACAAAATTTTTCTTTATGGCTGCATAAAACTTTATTATATATCACAATTCCATAATACATTCATGTATTGATTGATACTTGGGCTCTTTCCATAATTTATATAATGTGAATTTTGTTGCTATAAATGTTGTTATGCATGTATCAATATAATATTCTTACTTTAATTCCTTTGGAAAGATGCTGAGGAATAGTATAGCTGGTTCATATGGTGGGTCCATCCCCAGTCTTCTGAGAAAGCTCCATACTGATCTCCATAGCAGTCATACTAATTTGCTATTCCACTAAAAGAGTACAGGCCTTCCTATTTACCTACATCCTCACCAGCAATTATTATTACCTCTGTTTCTTTTTGATGATTGATATTCTAAATAGAATTAGATAGAATATTAATGTGTTTTTTTGTGGTAGTGGGGATTGAATTCAAGGGCATTCTACCTCTGAGCTACACCTTCAGCCTATTTCTTTTTCATTGTTTTGAAACAGGGTGCCACTAAATTGCAGAGGGTCTTTTAATGTCAAAACTATACTGGCTTTATTAAAAGATCTGGTAAATATCCCTTTTATTTGCTCTGGTCTGCAAGATATTGTATACAATAAATATTTTTTTCTTGCATGTCTGAAAGAATTTGTAGGTAAAGTCATATGAAGTAGAGTTTTTTTCCTATGTAAGGTTAATAATGCATTAACTTTTTATTAGATAAAATATATAAATTTTTATTTTTGTGGTACCACATCATTATACAATGTTCACCTTCCTTTCTAGTAATGATTCTTGACTTGAAATCTATTTTTTAGGGGGTTAGGTTTTTCATAACATATTATTCTGCCTGTTAGAACTTTATTAATTTTACTGTTTTATATTTTTAATCTTAGTTTCATTTCTCTTCAGTATAGCACAAGTTTAGGTGTAAAGGTCCAATATAGAAAATTTATCTATTTATTATTTTGTTATAATAATAGATATTTTTAACCTGGAGTTTTATTATGCATTTTCTGTTTTACTCACTATTTTATAATATTTCCCCATATACATTGTTTTCTTTATTGTTGATAAACACTTTTAGTTGCTATACATTACTATTCAATATTGTGGCATACTTTCATTTAAAATAATTTTATAATTTCTTAGGATATAAATAATTATACATCAGAATATAGTACTTCCTTTAATGCTTTTGACTTCTGCATAATTATAGTCATGCATTTTTGCTCTAAATACATTTAAAGAAGCCATGTGTGATGGGATACACCTATAATCCTAATACTTGAGAGGTTAAGATAGAAGTATCATAGATTCAAGGCCAGTGTTCAATAATCTAACAAGACTCTGTTTAAAATTATAAATACAAAGATATTACTATTATTATTTTAAAAGATAATATTTATATACTTTTAAGACAAATTTCTCTCCAATGTTCATAATTTCCTCTTGCATTTCATGTTTCTCCCTGAGATCATATTTCTTGTGCCTGCCCTATTTTCTTTATTGCCTTATTAGTACTACAGGTTAGCAATTATCTCAGTTTCTCTTTCAATATAGGTTTTTCCTTAACCTATCAAATATACTTTATGTTTTATGCATATTTTATATAAAATAATATCAATATATTTATACTTTTATACTTTTTAACCCTTCTAATATTGAAGTAAAAGAAATTTCCAATTTTGCATTCATGTCAAACTACATGTCAGATATGACAAAGGATTAAGATTTCAAAGTGTTTCATCTAGCTTCTTTTATATATAGGATTGAGGAAAAATCAGCAATAGCTGTATGAAAGAGAAAGGGGGGGAGGAGAGAGAGAGAGAGAGAGAGAGAGAGAGAGAGAGAGAGAGAGAAAGATGCCAGTAATGCAAAACAAAAACCCCAAGTATAAACAATTTTAAATGCAGTATCAAAAGTTGATATAGGTGTTGAATCAAAGTATCCTCTGAGATATTAAGATTTGTAGAAACTTTTACTTATAAAAAACAGCAAATATTCACTGCATTGAGAACAAGTACACTTCTGAATTAATAAGTTTTAGAAAGTTATTTGATCATGACTTCAAGCCTTCAAAAATATAAAGCCCTTATGGCAGGCTCCGATGCCGGCCTCGTTGGCCCCAGCACCGGCCTAACCCCTCGGCCGGCTCCGATACTGGCATCGGAAGTCCCAGCACCGGCCATGCTTCACAGCATGCCAGGAACGGAACCTGCCGAGGAGTTAGGCCGGTGCTGGGGCCAACGAGGCCGGCATTGGAGCCTGCCGTGAGGCTAGGCCGGTGCTGGGGCCTCCGAGGCTGGGATTGGAATCCTTCCAAGTGGTTAGGCCGGTGCAGGGGCCAATGGTCAGCATCGGAGCCTGGCGTGAGGCAAGTTCACTCTTGTGGCCTCCAAGGCCGGGACCAAAGCCAGCTTAGGGGTTAGACCGGTGCAGGGGCCAGCGAGACCAGAACTGGGGCCTCCCATGAGGCAAGGCCGCTGCTTGAGCCAGCGAGGTCTGGATCAGTCCACTGAGTAGCCAGGCCACTACTGGGACCATCAAGAGTGGGATTGGTACTTGCAACGCGGCATGCACAGAGAAATATCGCAGAAAATATAAATCAGACGCTTCTCTTAATCAGCAATAACTAGGAGGAAAAGGGCAACAGGAAGAGGTTGAGCTATAGAAAGGGCCCTATAGTGAAGCAACTAATGTGACCAATCAGAGGGTATGTAATACTGGAGGACGAAGCCTCTTTAAAACGCAGGAGGTACATAAACAAATGTATCAAAGTAAATCACCAAAGAAGCGTTGGATGGAGGGAGGGGGAGGGAATGGGATGGGGGCTGGAGGAGGGCTAATTGGATGATGTGTGCTTGTATATCCTCTCAAGTCTTGTACTCCAATGTGATTGATATATGACTACAATGCACCAATTTAAAAAATAAATTAATTTAAAAAAACCAAAAATATAAAGCCCTTAATTTGTGTTGTGTCTCCTACTATATTTCAAATGTGATGTCTTGTTATTGTGGCCTAGCAAACTAATACAAAATGGAAGAAAAAAAGTGGGGATAAAAAGGTGTTTGAAAAAATGATGACCTAATTGTTTTTCAAATAATTAGGGATATTAGAATGAAGATAAACTGACATTTATGATTTAAAATTTTCTTTTATGAAAATTAACAGAGTTTAATCTCAAAATTCATTGTGAAGCCCCTTGAGCTACTAAAACTCAAAGTAAAAATAAATTTAGGTAAATGTAAAACATTTTAATCAGTCAGAAATTATCAAATAGAAATATATAAAATGGTCCAAAGATAAAACAAATGACAAAATACTATACTAAGATGTAATTATAATCTGTAATAGACTTCCTCTTTTAAAAGAAATTGATTATTATAATTGATTATTTTTATTACATTGGTTGTTCTTGTTTAAAATCATTTAACATAATGAAAACCAATAATATATTTCAGAATAAAACTTAAAATCATAAAATTTAGGGAAAAAGAAATTACTTAGTGATTTAATCTGTGTATATTGAGTTTGAACATTAATCTTGATATTCTTATAATTGAATTTGGTCACAGAGATAGTTTCTTGTAGTAAGCCTTTATTAATTAATTAGAATAATTACTAAAATAGGTGATAATAAACCATTGTAGGGCTACTTGCTTATAATCCCAGTACTTGAGAGGCTGAAACATGAGGATCACAGTTTGAGTCCAGCCTTTGCAATTTACTGAAACCCTGTTTCAAATTTTTAAAAAAACTGAAAGAGTTGGGGTATATTTGGAAGGTAAAATGTCTCTGGGTTCTATCTTCAGTACAAAAAAAGTGATGATAATCACATGTAAGTTTTTATAATGATGTTAAATTTAGGAGTGGTGACTGAAGAAAATTTTTAAAAATTATTTTTGCACATGTATGCCTCTACCATCTTGTAACCATTAAGATGTATGACTATAATGCACGATTAAAAATTATGCACTTCAAAAAACATATACTGAAAATAGATTTCTTTATAATCATGGCCAAAGAAAAAGGAAAGACAAAATAGTTTAAATGACCAGAACTGGAACCTCACATAGGGTATAAGTTTTATAACACAGTTTTTGATTGTATAAAGATCACTAATTCCAAAATCTCTGTTACTTTATAGGAACAATTATAGCTTTTGAAATCAAGGGAAATTTTATAATTCAGCCAAGGGATTGAGTGGAGCCCCGAGTAATTAATTAAAATGACAAATGTGTGTAAATGATGAATATAGACCATTGTAATTAGAGACTCAGCAGGTATAGTAAATATGCTCTGCTTTCCATTTTCAAAATTGCTTATAACCTAATGGTAAGACGATTTTCCGGGTCTAATCTGAAATCCCAGAGCTCTATAGACAATAGGTGATCTGGTTAGAGTTTCCCTTGAAGGGATGAGTTTACATTTGAAGACATACAGAGCTGATAAAATAAATGTTTCGAATAGTTCCAGAGAATGGGGAATCTCTGTAGGAGGTAAAGAGGTGAATGGAATAATTAACTTGTGTTTGAGAAGGAAGAAAATTTACATTTTATTAGTATGTTCACATTTTTCAAGTGGTTTCTAAAAACCAATTTTTTTTCTTTTTAGAAAACTTGAGATTCTTTCAAATATGGCTAAACTGATCATTTATCCTTGCTTTTACAAAATTAGAAGTGTCAGCTATTATTGATTAAAGGTGTACTTACCATGAAGTAATCCTATAAAAGTCCAAATTTTCTAAAAGGCTAAATTCAGATGCAATGGCTTGAAGTAACAAAATGACTTTTTTTGGTAAACTTTATCCTTTAAGAAGAGCATAGAAGGGAGTTAAAAAAAAAAAAAAACTATGTTTTTTTAAGCTACCTTAGTGAAATTAATTTATTTAGGAAATATTTTTAAAATAATTGATGGAAAGATTTTCTGAGTCATTGATATTCATGGTAAATGCAAGTCAGATGTGGTTGAGCAAGCCTGTTATTCCAATACTTGGGCTGCTAAGAGGAGAATCACAGATTTGTGGCCAGCCTCAGCAATGTAGTGATACTTTCAGCAATTTAGTAAGACCCTGCCTCAAAGCAAAATGTAAAATAAGGGTAAGGGTGTTTCCCAGAGGTAGAATATTCATGAAAATAAAAGCAAGTAAAACATCTAAAACCAGTGGACTCCTCCTGTTTGAAGTTGGCAATATTCCAGTGGTTATCACCTTCAGCCTCTGTAGATTGAATGAAAGGACTCTACTTTTAATGCTCACAATTAATTGAAATAATCTTTAAAGTTTCCAAAGGCGGGGGGGGGGGTTATTGTATACCTACTTCAGAGGTGAGAACTTCTGAACCTTTGGTTATCTTGGCAGGTTTTATATAGTCAACAAGTATTATAGCCAAGATTCAAACAAAGGTGTGTCTAATTCCATATCCTATGCTGCTTCCTCTGTGCACATAATCTTTAGACATGCCCATTTCTCTTAGTGATTCTTACTACAATTCCTGGGGTTCTGTGCATGACCACAACAGGTGCATACTGCACTAAAGCTGTGCGTACCATTCATATAGATACCATGCGACTGCTTCTTCTTGGAGATTTCCAGGGAAACTGCTCCTACATCTTACTATGACATTTCTAGTATTTCTCCCATTTTCTTTTCTTTTCTTTCCTTTTTTCGGGTCTGGGGATGGAACCCAGGGGCATTTGACCTCCAAGCTACATCCCTTGCCCTATTTTTTATTCTTTATTTTTGAAACCTGATCTCACTGAATTGCAAAGGGTCTCACTAAGTAGCTGAGGCTGTCCGTGAACCACGATCCTCCGGTCTCAGCCTCCCAAATGCTGGGATTACAAGCGTGCGCCACCACGCCCAGCTAATTTCTCTCATTTCCTTTCCCAGTCTTTCTTCTGGAGGAGAATATATTAAGATCCAAATTTTAACTAGTAAGAGGATTTTCCCACAGTGACATAACACCTGTTCATTCACATGTGTTTTCTTCCACAGGAGAAACATTATTTCTGTTGATATCTATTTTTTGGCATTGTGCCTAGAATATAACAAGCCTGATATATTTGACCAATGAATAAATGCATGTTTTGATTCCACAGAAGAAGCTTTTAGGTATAACTTCCTTCCTTTCTTTCTTTCTTTCTTTCTTTCTTTCTTTCATTCTTTCTTTCTTTCCTTCCTTCTTTCTTTTGTGGGTCTGGAGATGGAATCCAGGGGCAGTCCGCCTCTGAGCTACACCCCATGCCCTGTTTTTATTTATTATTTTGAAACAGGATCTCACTAAGTTATGGAGGGCCTCACTAAGTACCCGAGGCTGTCCAGGAACTGTGATTCTCAGGTCTCAGGCCCCTGAATGCTGGGATTACAAGTGTGCACCACCACGCCTGACTCATTTATTTATTAATGTAAGCAGTGACACATGTATATATGTCTACATTTATTTTGAGGACTTAAAAATAAGTATGTGGTCACTATGCATCTCATTATTTTATGGAAGTCCTCAGCAACAAATAATTAACTGGTGAACATTTATGTGATCATTTGGAAACAGAGAATCATGATTTATTTGAATGAGAACTTGAACTTTCTAGGACAAAGCAAATACTGGTTGGAAGAATTTCTATGCATGTAATATTTAATACACCATTAGATCTTTGCAACAGTAAAAACCCGTCAAACAAGAGTATGGTCTTCATGGTATAAACTGATTTCACTCCAGAAGCACAGACACAGAAGCCAGAGATTGCCTTTCTGATGTCTGTGTAAACTTGCTGGAGCAGTGGGTTGCTGGATTAAATATATTCCAGGTCGGCTTAGTTCAGAAGTTTTTTAATTCTGAAAATTTCTGTTTCTATAAATATGCCAATTTATGTTTCCTTTTGAGTTACTGATTTTATTAGCGAGGGTTTAGGAGAAATCTTTTATTTTAAAAATAAGTTTTGATAATATTACTGTCTAACAAGAAAAATAATCCTTATTATATAAATTATTTTATAATGGATCCTTTATGTCTCCTTTTATTAATATTCAGTTTTATTTTTTAGAATAATTCCAATTATGTAAACAATAGATATTTCACATTCTCCAAATTTAAAAGTCTAACCATCTTCCCAGAAATATACTAAAATATTTTGGGATTCTGTAATGATGAAATATCGTGTCATAAAAATCTTAGTAGATATGATTTCTTCAACTTCGATACCAATAAGGAAATGAATATATATTGTAACCCTTTGGTGTTGTTTACTATCATAACTCTCATTCTTTGAAAGCAGTGATTTCAGATACTAAAAAAAATTGCTCTTTTGAAGACTCTGGGGAGAACACGACATAATTAAATTCTTAGAAGTTCATGTTGAATCAAAAAACAAAATCTAGAAAACTATAGTTTTCCATGTCTTTTAAATGCTCTTGTTCTTTATGTCCTTTGACTGTTAAAGTCAGCTTTCTCCCTTCCTTAGTTTCTTCAATGGTAAGGCAATATTAAAGGCAAGATATAAAACTGAAACAAAGTTGGAATTTCCTTCATATTAATAGTCATGTTAGGTTGGAGTTTAGTGATAAATTAGCTGTTAATTTAGTAAAACATTTTTGTCTTTTATGTATATGAATATTAGAATTTGAATGAATGTAATTGGCATAGGATTTCATAATGATTGCCAAATTTAAAACTTTCTCTTAAATAGCATTAATAAAAGGCAATATAATTATTTGTAAATACACTTGAATGTATTTTATTTGATTTATGTATTAACTAATCTTACTTTATCTTCTGTAAACTTGAGCTTAGGAGAAAAAAATGAGCCACTTTGAATTAAATAGCACAGTGGTTTTTCAATTTTTTCTGGGTATATCACCAATACAAGATATTAAAATATAGAAAAGTTTCATTAGCATGTCATATTTTATGAAAACAAATGTTATCCATCAAAGCAAGTATTTCTCTTAAGTAATATTTGCCTTTGCTATGGCTGTATTTTGGGGGTACAGTTTAATTTTGATTTGCATTTAATTAAACCAAAATATAAAGAAAATACTTAATTTAAGGTAATTCTAGTTAAGTACCTAAACTCACACAATTGCTTATTTTCTGAGATAAAATTAGTATATTTTCAATTTACTAAATTGCTTTTTATTTCTTCCTCACCTCATTTCTTTTATTTGAAGCCCCATCAGTCTCCTATACCAAGATAGAAGACTAAGTTTTGAAGAATATTTATGATCAGCTTTAATTTTAATTTTTTGGAGTATTGGGGATTGAACCCATAGACTTTATACCACTGAGCTACATCCCCAACCTTTTTTTATAGTCATAAAAATTTCTAAGGCTGGTCTCTAACTTTTGATCCCCCTGCCTTAACCATCTGGTTACAGTCATATGTTATAATACTTGTATACAAAATTTGAAATTTGACTGCAGTTATCTGTTTCTGTTTGGGGGGAACAGAGAGTTATTTATTGGTCAGTTGCCTGCAGTCACTGCAGGCAGCTTCTTACAAGTCCATGAGGGAAGACAGCTCAGACAATTATCAGTCTTTGCAAGTATCACCATGCCTGAGTATAGATAGGGCCCTGGAGAAGAGAGCTCAAGTATATATGAGCCTCTAGTGCAGCTTTTCAAAGAGTAGACAGGTATAAATGACCTGGATGAGACCTCTTAAACAGAGGCTTTCTTCCAAATGTGAGACAGCTACAAGGATAATTTTTTTGAACTAACTGCCATGTAAGGAAGATTTCAAGTGAGAACGTCTCATAATAATATAATCAAAGAGTCATGTCAAAGAATACCACTAGGCCAGAATTATCTATTAATATCTTCTCTCAATAGGCTAAAGTAACCACTTTAAAATATCACTGCATATAGTGTTCTTCTAAGACATGAGGAATATTTTCAATGGTCCCCAAATTTTATTTTAGATTATACCAGATGTGAAGTTTTATTTTGGCAAAAAAGAGCTTATGATCCCATTGAAAAAAATTCTATTTTTCTGTTCTTAAGATGCTTTTTTCTTTCAGAAATATGTGTATCATCTCTTGGCTTTCCACCTTCAGTAGGTTATAAGCTTTCAAGGATAGAGAGCATGACTTATTTATTTTAATAACTCCCAAGCCTGCCATAATTACTGTCACATTTAAATATTCAAACTCTCAACTAAGTGATGACACATTAAGTCAAAACCCCTTGCTGTGATTTTTTTTAAAGATGCCTTAGTTCAATGATTGAATGAGATTGAATTTAAAGGAGGAAAAAAGGTCACAGAAAGAAGGGATGCTAAAAGCAACACATTTCTTAGCTATTGTAGGCAAAACCTCTTGAACCTTAAATATATTTTATTATGTCACACAAAAGGAGAATGTATAGGAGAGTAAGAACATAAATTGCTACGAGTAAGAACATAAATTGCTACGTTAACACACCACTAGGACTATAGTTTGAGGGTCTACGTTCGGAAAACTCACCAAGTGTGTGCATGTAAGTCATAATCACTCTAAACTACATTATGATGTGAAACTTCAGTACACCAATCAAAGTACATATGAAAGAAATGAAATGCTTGAGACAAGAAATGTTTCAGTCTTGGGAATTTTTTTAATTTAAGATATGCTTATATATAATATCTTGAAAATGGGACTCAAGTCTAAATATAGCCTGAAGTTAATTTTATGCAACATTTTAATAATTCTGTGCATTAAATAAAATGTCATGATATGGCAACACGTGCTTAAAAAGTTTTATTTTAAGGTTTTGTTTTTGGATTAGGGATGCACTATGTGTTATCTTAAAACATATCCTCATTTTCTAGTCCCCGCTTTCTTTACTGAGAATTTATCTCCAAATATTTTATTATTTATTTTATTTTAGTCTATATTTTGTGTTACTGGGGAATGAATCCAGAGGCATTCTACACCCCCAAACCCAAATTTTATTTTTCTTTAAATTGAAAAAGTGTCTTGCTAGATAGCTGAGGGTCTCACTGTTGCTGATGTTGGTCTTGATGCTATAATCCTCCTGTTTTAGGCCCTCAAGTACTGGGACTACTGGCATGTGCCACCTTGCCAGGCTATTCCCAGTATTTTAAATGCTTAGAAAGGGTAGACTCACTTCTATTTTGATTTCCTAATTTTCTTTAAAAATTAATTATTCAGCAGCTTAATCATATTTTCATTTTAAACTCTTACTTTTTTTTTTTTTTTTTGCGGATATGGGGATGGAATCCAGGGGCATTGACCTCCGAGTTAAACCCCATGCCCTACTTTTTATTCTTTATTTTGAAACAGGGTCTCACTGAGTTGCAGAGTGCCTCACAAAGTAGCTGAGGCTGTCTGTAAACCATGATCCTCCGGTCTCAGCCTCCTGAATGCTGGGATTACAAGTGTGCACCATCATGCCCAGTTTCTTACTTTCTTCATATTTCATTTGCACTATTTTGGAGCCCTTTTGGTTTTTACCCTGTTAATGTATTCTTCATTTTAAATCCATATTTATAACACCAGAAATTATTTTATTTAAAACATATAGAAATTAGTGATTAATCTATCTCCTGTTTGCTTATTATAAATGAAATAGCTATAATAATATAAAATATGTATTACTCTTTTCTAAAAATATATGCTATAGTTGAGTGTGGTAATACACTCCTATAATCCCAGAACTTGAAAGGCTTAGACATGAAGATTGCAGATTTGAGTCTGCCTTAGCAATTTAGGGAGACTTTCAGAAATCTAGAGATTCTGTTAACTAAAGATAAAATTGGCCTGGAGTGCAGCTTGGAGCTAGAATGCCCCTAGGTTCAATCTTTACTGCCAAAACAAACAAACAAGAAAAAAATATGCTTTGAATATTCCTACATTTTATCAACAAATTTTCTCCTTTTCCAACTTTTCTAATCTCATTGGCTTTTAAAACACATTATATATCAGGGGTTTCTTCTTGTATTTTGGCACATTTAGATTTAAAAATTATAAATAAACATTCTTTTTTAAGTATTATTTCTGGCATGTACATTCTTTTTTTACTTTATATAATATTATGCCAAACTATAGTCACATATGCTAACGGGCAAAAGTCACAAAATGCTACACAATGAATTATACACACATGTGACCACTACCCAGACAAAATAGAGTATTACAAATATGAAAATTCCCTTTTGAAAACTTAACATCCCCTTCCTCTAAAATATTTATCTCTGTCCTGTCATCTAACATCACAAGTAATTTTTCTGAAAGTTGGATGTAAAATTTATGTAGTATTTTCTCCAGTTATTTATCTAGCTTCTTCACTCAGAATAATGTCTGTGGCATGGCCGCTTGCCATTGTGTTTGGTTTGTGCTTTTGTGTTCAGGTTTACCTATTGCTGCACATTATCCCATTGCAAACATCATGATTTTGCTTATCAATCATAATGTTTATGGAGATTTGGCTTTGTTTCCAATTTGGGCTATTCTGAACAATGCAGTTAAAAACATTGTGTGCCTGCCTTTTAATGTACAGCTGGGATATTTCTCCTGCATATACCTACTTATGAAATTACAGAATCCTAGGGCTCTCCTAGAGAACTTTGGTAAATAATGGCATGTAGATTTCTATGGGGCCAGTTTTATCACTGCACTTCCTCCACAGGAGTTAACGTCAGCCATTCAATTTTAGCTGTGTGTGTGTGTGTGTGTGTGTGTGTGTGTGTGTTTATGCTAGTTTTCCACCTTAATTTTAATTTGCATTTCACTAAATTTAAAACTAAACAACTTACTTTGTGAAGGCTGAAAATATCAGTTTTTCTGAAGCTCTTGTCTTGTTATTTTACCTCACTCTTTTTAATACTTTTATTGGCGCATTATAGTCTCACACCATAATATAATTCACAGTCATAGTGACATACATGCACACAGAACTTGCTCAGATTACCCTGCTCCCTCCCCAGTACCCACTTCCTGTGCTCAGTATTGAGTTTGTCACTGGTATTCTCATGTATGTATATAACTTCAGTCAAAGTGTTTCCTTCATTAATTCTCCCTTTTCCCCCTCCCCTTGATCCTCTCCCTCCTTCTACTGGGATTTCTCCTCCATGATCTAAAGTCCCTCTAGATACCAATTACTCCCTAGCTCTGCATATGAGAGAAAATAGATGACCCTTCACTTTCCGTGACTGGCTAATACCACTTAACATAATGTTCTCCAGGCCCATCTATTTTCCTACAAATGAATAATTTTGCTTTTTATTGCTCAGTAGAATTCCATTGTGTGTATATCCCATAATTTTATAAGCCATACATCTGTTGATGGACACCTGGGTTTGTGTTCCTAACACAACTTTTTGATTACTCTATTATTTTTTGCCCCTATCATTTTTAATTTTTACTCCATTTATATTGTTTCCTCTTTTTTCTCATCTCTTCTCTAGCTCTATTTTATTTTATTAATTGTTTTCTTTCTCAACAATCTCTTTAAGATTACCTGTTAAATTTGCATTTTTATTAATATACCCTTACCATTATCACTTCCAAAGTATAATTTTCTAAAGTTTAATATCATTAAGATAGAAATCTTCTCCTGTAATCTTGAGACTTGCCTTATAAAACATAATATTGTACTTAAAAATTCAATTTTTGGTATCTTATTAATTTCTGTTAACATTTAAGAACACATTAAATATTATTAAATTGTAAATGACACACACACAATTTTCTTTCTGTATTCTGTATTACATGGCCATAATATTGTAAATTATGAGATATTTACAAACTACATAAAAAACCTCCTACAAAGATAAATGTACAAAGATTAGATAACTGGCATTACTCAATAGTTCTGAAATAATTTTAGATGCCTGATGAAATTTTTTCTTTTACTGTGGTTTGTAACAACAAAGCATGTTATCATTAAGCAAAATCATAGTAACACAAGATATATGATTGAAATAAGTAGAGGAAATGAACACCAAAAGGAAGTTGCAGAACACAACTGATTTCTATTTTAGAAATGATTAAGAGATAACATCATAAAATAAATAGCTATGTGAAGAGAGCTAAACTGGGTGACCTGAAAAGGGCCTCTTTAAATCAACAAATTCTAAAATTCCGTGAAAAACTATCCATCAAGAACATAGGCTCAGGTGGTTTTAATGTATCTCTGCTGCAGAAATTGAAAGTAATGAAGAAGAGTGTATCCTCAAATGACAGAGATGGAGAGGAATTCTGCAGAGAGGTTTTCTTCTCAAATAATGAGAAACAGGAACGGGAAACTCTGATGATAAAGGACTTCAAAAGGACTAGGTCATAAAGTCCACATACAACAGCAGAATTTCAGCCTTTATTTTTGATTTCTCAAATATTAACCAATCATTTTCTATAGAATGCCATGCTGTAGACCTTGGCATGGCTATTTTGCTATAATTTTTCTCCCTTTCCTTTGAGAATGAACATGATTATAATTCAATAATGGCTTCCAGTGAAATATGTGATTTAGAACGCCAAGCTGTTTCAAAATTTACAAGCTCTATAGTCTTGTGACACATCATTCTATCTGGAAATAAATTGATACACTCTATGATCTTTGCTCAGTTTCCTTCTTCATAATGAAATTGAAGTCAAAATTATTTTTTGCTTTTTAAAGCTGTAACAGTCTTGTGTTCTTTGCCCAACAGTCAAGCAGGAAAAACCGAAATGACGTATAGACAGTGGATTTGCTTTTTAGTCATGATTGCTTCTCCTTACTACAAGTTTCTCCTCCCAGGTCTGACGCTCAGGCTGTGATGGTGTAGAGCAGAGACAGGGAGAGCACATGGGCTCTGCTGCTCACATCCTGAAAGTCAGAGGCAAGGGAGAGAGCCAGCAAGCAAGGGGATTCAAACACACAAGCCCAAACCCCAAGGCCACATCCCAGAGACCCACATTCTCCAGCCACACCCCACTGGCCTAGACAGACCCGTCGAGATGAATTCACCTACTGATTACAGTATAACCCTCATGACTCAATTATAGCAACCCAAAACCAACATAAGATCTCATCAGGAGACATTCTATATTTTACTACAACAGATACTTACCCTGATGTAGATTTAACATGCCAGTTCTTACTCCTTTCTTTGAGAAGGAATAATTAAGAATAAAAGGAAGTAGAATTTTGAAGATTATTGGAGGACAGAACATAGCAGTATATACTTCCCTTTTATGTAACTTTGTCCTGAAACGCAGAGATGAATACCTTAAGAACCATTTGACATGATGAAAATCTGGGGAAAAGTTAGAAAGGCATAAGTCCAATTACAATTGTCTGTCCTATTAGAACTAGACCTAGAAATATTTTCACACTTACATTTACTAGGAAATCAAATGATAATATTTAGGGAAATATTGACATAAACACATAGACAAAATTATACATACATGCATAAATATGTTATACTAATAGCCAATATTAGCCAAAGGAAAGAATATAAATATTTATTTGACAACTTAAAATAAGCCCAATTCCAATGAGGTGGGGATGTAGTTCAGTAGTAGAACACTTGCCTAGCATGTGTGAGGCTCTGGGTTCAATTTTAAACACCATAATAACAGTAATATGAATCCCTGAACTTTTAATACAATTGGAAAATTGTATTAAATCAACTTACATTTCATATGTGTTTTCACTTTGCAATAGGATAAAAACTATTTATGTTCTTAAAATGTAAAATTGAGAACATAAAATGTAAAATTTAGTCCTTCATTAAATAAAATGGAGGAGACCTCTGACAATCAAAAGGCTAATGTCTCAGGTGGGGTGTGGTGGCGCACGGTTCGAAGCCAGCCTCAGCTGGCTTAAGAGACCCTGTTTCCAAATAAAATATAAAAAATAGGTCTGGGAGTGTAGCATGGAGGTAGAATGCCCCTGGGTTCCATCCCCAGTACCACACACACACACACACACACACACACACACACACACACACACGGCTAACGTCTCATGAATTTCTGAATGTAAACTTCTTCAGTATTTTTTGACATGTCTTATTTTTTAATTTGTTTCTTGTGTCTATTTAGTTAAAATGTGTATAGCAGCCGGGCATGGTGGCGCACGCTTGTAATCCCCGCGCTTGGGAGGCGGAAACAGGAGGATCACGCAGGTTCGAAGCCAGCCCCGCGTGCTGGCTTAGGAGACCCTTTTTCCAAATATAAAATGTAAAAATAGGTCTGGGAGTGTAGCCCGGAGGTAGAAGGGCTTCCAGGAACCCCAGTACCACCAAAAAAAAAAAAAATGTGTATAGCACTGGTATAAAGTACTAAAATGTATTATCATAATATAACATCATAGCTAAACACACTTGATTTTAAGAAGACAGAATGAAAAAATACATACCTATAAAATATGTTTAAAGTTTTTTTAACATCATCCACAGTAATATTTGTTTCTATATTGTTTATTATATGTACCTGTTAGAAAAATCTTGCTCAATTATAACATCAAACAATTTCAACTTATAATAATACCACATATAATGGTTCTAGCTTTTTGAGAAGTTATTATCCTGATTATATGACAGAAGCTATTGTAAATACATTTTATCCTAACAGCATCAATATAAATTAGGTACAATTTTTCCACTTTATACTTGAAGTAATAAAATTATAAAAAATGAGATAACTTTTCCAATGACATTTGAATAGCATATTCTGTAGTCCAGATTTGAAGTCATATAGTTCTATGCTTAATGTCATGCTATATATTCAGCTAACTATTTAAGGTGGTTAGATTACACTATATATTTATAATTAAATGGTATATTAACATTTTCAGAAACAAAGCTTTTATATATCCATGTCCAAATCTATAATCATATTCTACATCTGAACAAATTTGAAATTTTATGGTTTTGTAAAGAGATTCTTCATACCTTTACATCTTATGAGCTGTCATGCTTAATTCCCCTCCTGAATGCATCCTGACTGTAATAGTTGACAAGACTATTTAAATTTTTATGTAAAAATAGTCCTTCATACTTAGTTCTTTTAAATTGTAGATCCAGAGTGGGTGTATTATTATTGTTGAGAGATTCTAAGTAAAAATAGCTTTGGTTTGAGCCCTACACAAAAATCTAATCTGAGAAGTTGGTCAAAGAATTTGGGCACAGGATTATTTGCAGAAGCAGCAACTTTCAAAGGGCTATGCTATCAGCAATAGGGCTAGAAAATTGTCTCATCTTATGGTGAGAACAAAAAATAATTATTTAAGGATTTTCCTAATAAAATTCAAATAAGTTATTTAAATTAATATTACTTAACATAAGAATTTTGAGTTAAACATTAACTTGAAAATGGATAATAGGTAACACTTCATAAGTGCTTAGAAGCATAAACACCAAGAAATGTAGAACATGACTATATCTGCAAACTTACAAAAAAATAATGTATGTAAGAACAAGAACATGGCTTGCTATATTAACTGTCTCTCTCAGCTTGCTGTTGTAGCAGCTCTTTCTCCAATGACTTCTTTTTTAGATTTTATTTACTTCAGCTCATCTATTTGAATATTTATTATATCTACCTGATATATTAATTTTATTTTATTTTTCTTAAGTTTTTATTTGTGACATTTTTAATTTTTTATTGAACATAAATGGTATACATTTAAACTATACTTGGTGCCCTCTACCCCCCCACCTCCATTTTCCCTTTCCCCCTCCCACCAATGATTTTCCAGGGTAACCATGCCATATTCATAATTTTATACATATTCACATGGAGACCCTCATTAATCAAGTTCAGCCTTCCTCCTCTCCTATCTTTCCATTCAAACTTTGCTGGTATTTCCCCTCCATTATCTGGAATACCACTGGTATCCTCTACATTCCCTAGTTTAAGCATATTAGAGGAAACATATGTACCTTCTCCTTCTGTGCTTGGCTGATCTCACTTAACATAATGCTCTCCAGGACTTTCCATCTTCTTGCAAATTATATGATTTTGTTCTTCTTTATGGCTGAATAGAATTCCATTGTGTGTATTTCCCACAGTTTTGCAATCTATTCATCTGTTGATGGAGACCTGGGTTGGTTCCATATTTTGGCTATTATAAATTGTGCTGCTAGGAACATAGGTATGCATATGTTGCTGTAGTTCTCTGAATTCAGCCCCTTTGGAAAAATACCCAGGAGTGGTAGAGCTGGATCGTATGGTGAATCTATTCCCAGCTTTCTTAGTAATCTCCACACAGATCTCCATAGTGGCTGAACTAATTTGCATTTCCACCAACAGTGTAAAAGAGTTTCTCTTTCCCCACATCCTCGCCAGCATTTGTTGTTGTTTGATTTCTTTATGCTTGCCACTCTGACTGGGGATAGATGGAAACTCAGTGTAGTTTTGATTTGCATCTCCCTGATGGCCAGTGATGTAGAACATCTTTTCATGTATCTATTGGCCCTTTGTATCTCTTCTTTTGTGAAGTGTTTATTCAGTTCAATTGCCCATTTCTTGACTGGGTTGTTTGTTTTGCTAGTGTAGAGTCTTTTGAGCTCTTTGTATATTCTGGATATTAGCCTTCTATCAGAGTGGTGGCTGGTAAAGATCTTCTCCCATTCTGTAGGCTTCCTCTTTAGGTTCCTGATGGTTTCCTTTGATGAGAAGAAACTTTTTAGTTTAATGCTATCCCACTTGTTAATTCTTGCTTTAATTTCCTGATCTTTGGAGGTTTTGTTGAGAACTGATATATTAATTTTAAAAAGCTTTATGTAGTTCATAATTTTTTTCAGTCTCAAGAAACTTTTAAAAATTTTATTCAACTGTTTTTTTTTTTAATTATTCTTTCTTGACACAGCAGGATCATAGTTTTGTGAACACCATCAGCTACTTAGAGAAGATCTCTGCAACTTAGTGGGACCCTGTTTCAAAATAAAAACTAAAAAATAGGGCCAGGGGTGTAACTTGGAGGTAGAATGTCCCTGAGTTCAATCTCTAGTAGCATACAAAAAAAATTATCTTTCTTATCTTGTTAGGAAATATCAATGATGAAAATGACATAAATATATATTAAAATACAAAATTTGCAAAAGATATTACCTTGTTAGTTTATGATTAAACAAAGGGTTTTATAACAATGGGCCATACCCCCAGCCTTTCTTATTTTATATTTTTGTTTAAGTTACCATACCCTGGTCTCAAATTTGGATCCTGATCTTTTTTCCCTCACTTCCCAAGTACTGGGCTCACAGGCATGAACCAACACACCTAGCCCTAATGATAGTTCTAAATTAGCTGTAGCTAATTTAACAAATTTGATAACCACTATACTACCCATTCACAATAACCTCAAAACCAACAAAATACCTAGGAATAAACCTAAAAAAAGAGGTAAAAAGACCTCTACAATGAAAATGATAAAACACTAAATAAAGTAATTGAAGAAGATCTTGGAAGATGGAAAGATCTCTCTTGCTTTGGATAGACAGAATGAATACTACCAAATGGCCATTCTACCAAAAGTTATAAGTAAATTAAAATAAGAATCAATAAGTGGAATGGCATAAAACTAAAAACTTTCTCCTCATCAAAGGAAATCATAAAACGGGTGTGGTGGTGCATGCTGCTTGTAATTCCAGTAGTTGAGAGGCTAAGACAAGAGGATCACGCAGGTTTGAAGCCAGCTTCAGCTACTTAGTAAGAACTTCCACAACTTAGTGGGACCCTTTTTCAAAATAAAATATAAAAAATAGGGCTGGGGATGTAGCGTGGAGGTAGAATGCCTTGGGTTCAATCCTCAGACACAAAAGAAAAAGAAAAAAAAGAAAGGAAAGGAAATCATCAAGAGTCTAAAGAGAAAGCCTACAGGATGGGAGGAGAGCTTAACTAGCTATCTTTCTGACAGAGGACTAATAATTACACTATACAAAGAATGTAAAAGTCTTTACACTAGAAAAACAAATAACCCCATCAAAAAATGGAAAATTGAATTGAATAGACATTTTACAAAATAAGATATACAAATTGCCAATAGATACCTGAAAAAATGTTCAAAATCATTAGCAATAAAGGAGATGCAAATAATAACTACACTGAGATTCTATCTAACCCCAGTCAGAAGGGCAATCATAAAGAAGTCAAACAAAAATGAATGTTGGCGAGGATGTGGAAAATAGGAATTCTTGTACACTGTTGGTGGGATTGCATAGTAGTTCAGCTACTATGGATATCAGTGTGGAAAGTCCTTAGAGAACTGGGAATAGATCCACCATATGATCCAGCTATACCAATACTGGGTATCTTTCCAAAGGAGTTGAAACCAGAGAATTACAGTAATATATGCTTACCCATATTCATAGCAGCATAATTCACAATAGCCAAGTTATGGAACCAACTTAGATGTCTATCAACAATAAACAACTAAATTATGTCATTTGCAAGAAGATGGAAAGACCTGGAGAACACTGTGTTAAATGAGATTAGCCAATCACAGAAAATTAAGGCTCATATGTTTTCTCTCATATGGGTAGGATAGGGAGTAATTGGGATATATTAGGGACTTCAGATAATGGAGGAGAAACCTCAGAGGAACCAGGAAGGAAACCTAAGGGTAGGAAAGGAGGAAGACTGAGGTTCATCAATAGAAATACTACCATCAGCTATGTATATACATGTGAAAATACCAGTGTCAGTCTGGGTACTCTGTATTGGGAGGAAGGGTAATGGAGAGGCAGGGAAGAGGGTGGCACCAAGTGCTATGAGCATGTATGTCATTGTTGACATGATTTACATTATAATGTGAGACTATAATGTACCATTGAAAGCACAAAAATAAATAAATTAGCTATAGACTAATCTAGCAATTTCATGTAAATTTTTGAACTAGAAATTTTGGAATATAGTCTTTATTTTCCTGGAAAAATGTTTTTAAAATGATAGCTTATTTAGAAGATTAAATATAACTGAGTATAAAGTATGAGAGATGGAGGGTACATTTCCAAAATTAAAAATACTTTAGAAAGATTTTCTTAAATTTTGAGGTTTTATCATTTTAATTAAGTACTCTTTTTATTCTTATTTTTCTCTAATGTCTTTTAGAATCCCTATTAAGTATAATAATGACATTCAAAATTAGTAATAATTTGTGAGAGTTTTATAGAATATTCAGGATGAAGTTTGACTGTCAAACTTGTCAGGAGTGGTTTAACAGACTCACAACCTTTAGACTCAGATAGCTTGGTTTAGATTGGAGATTTATCACAATATTGGTTTCACCCTCTTCCTTTAAATGATTCCTTTCTTGTGTTTAAGGAAAACAAGGACAAAAGAGAGAAGGAAAGAAGGAAAAGAAGCCAAAGTCTTTTATGTACCAGACAGTGCATCTAGGTAAACTAAAGCAAAAACACAGAAAACAGCAATAGAATATACACTTCATTGAGGGGGTTCATTTTCCAAACAAAAGTCTAATAAGTTTATATGAAGTCTAGCTCTATTTTATAAAATGGTGGACCTTTAAATCCAAATCACTTTATACACAGATCCAAGCTTGACATATGCATATATAATCACATTTTAAGGATCTTGCACACACAAAAAACTGGTTGATAACAAAATAAATTTTCAAAAACAGAATAATAGAAGTATTCAGAGATGTGTTTTCTTTGATACTGCCTTACTTGACAACAAATAGGAAAGGAAGAGGTAGCTTTGGCCTGTGTCATCAGTGAGTACATCTTTTGGCCCCAGAGTCTCCTGAAATTCTGCCAGCTGAACATCTTCAGGGCAAACCTAATGGAGGCCCTGGAAGTGCTGTTGAGATCACCATTCAAATATCGGAAACAAAAATACTATTTTAAAGTTCTTATAGTAAAGTCAGATACAGTATCCCTAAGCTGAGCAGTCTGCCAATCCTATAAAGCAATTTCTGGAAATCACAGAGACCAGGATCAGCGATTGGCAAATTTTCAGAAAAGAAAGTCTGTTGACATTATCTGGAGAAGTGTGGCTCCTCAGGTGAGAGGATTGGTTGGCACAGGAAGCTGTGTTTATAGAACATGTCTGCACCTGATTGCTTACTCTCCTAAGCAAAGTTCTGACACTATTGGGCTGGCTCTCAAAAAGACTTTCACTGAGTCGACTTGTCAGTGATCCACTGAACAGGTGTTTGCAGATTTTGATAGTTTTTACCATCACTACTGAGTAATTAATCTTTTTCTACATATGTGAATATTTCCCCCCAAAGGCATCCTAACTCTCATAAATTAGTTTAATGAAGTAACTGCCTTGTATTCATTTTCAGGTCTCCTATAAATTTCTTAAAACCCTGTCATCTCCTCTTAGTCACCTTTGGTCCAGTTAAAGTTTGCACCGACCCACAGGCAAATACATGGATAGAGCTGCTGCCTATGATAAAAACCCTAATGGTTAACACCAAAATTATATAAGTAAGATCTCCCTTTGCACATTAGTTTTGTAGTTGTTGATGTTAAACTGGTTCATTCACAGCTCCTATGGGGAAGTCTGAGACATAATAAATCAAGGCAGGTCTCATGGGTCCTCTCTCTCTTCATCTGCTGAATGAGCTCTCACCACCTCTGGACTTGTCATTTGCTTCCTGTCTGAACCACAACTTCCCTGGGACCTGTAAGATATTTCTCTGTTTCATGCACTTTGGCTTCACATTCTCATTGTGTCTACACACACACACACACACACACACTTGAATCTTGGTTTCTGTCCAAGTCAAGTTTTCTTTTAGAGTGACTATCAGTAGGAAAAAACTGGACACAGATCAAACAAGAGCCACAAGGACATTGGCCAATGTGGACAAAAGTCCCAGACTGGAACACTTTGTCACCTGCGGGATACTTAAGCATTAGGCCATCTAGAAGGATAAAATAGTACCCCATAAGACATATACTGCAAGCGTATTGTGACCAATTTCTTTTAATTTCTTGGCCTGGAAAGGGATGGAACTAATGATCACTCTCAAGAAGGTAACTTGCTAATGTGATAAATTTGATGTAAAATGTAGCAGTTTCATTTTATTTCTAGGCACCTGTTTAGATAAACATTATCAATTTTTATATGTTTACAATAGTCCCCTTACCTGCAGTGTCTATGATTTTGGTTACCTCACATCAAACATGGTCTGAATATGCTAAATGAAAAAATCCAAAAATAAACCATTAATTTTTTTAAAGAAGAAAGTTCTTTATTTGTACAAAGCATTATAATCTTCTACACAGTCTTTAGTCATTTATCAACAAACTTTTCATTGTATTAAGTTAATAAGTTAACAGTGTCACACTTCACCACACTACCTGTCAAATCCCAAGCGCTTAACTGAGATTTTAAAAAGTGCTTGGAACAGTGAATGGAAAGAGAAAAAGGATAAGAAAAGCCAACAAAGACACTTTAGAAACAATTAAAGGGAATGGTTGGCGTGGGGGATTAGATTCATGAGCACCATCAGATTTCCCTTAAGGTTCAGAGGAATTTCACGATATCATTTTTAAAAGATAAGAGGTTAGAACTAAGGAGTCAGAGGAAATTGCACTTTGGGATATTAAGCAAGTAATCAAAGTTCCTAGAGTGGAAGATGAAATGAGTAAAAGAGAATGTGGATACAGAGGAAGAGAAGCAAAGTCAGAAAAAGTTGTGCCTAGAGGAAATGAAGTCTGGAACCTGTCACCAATTAAAGAATGAAAAGCTTTTCAATGAAGCATATGAAGAGATGACATATAATAAGAGAAAACCTGGGATTTGACACGTTCCAGGAGGTGATGATAAAGCCTAAAGCTGCAGTGGTAGGTGGCAGTGAGGCACATGTAATATTTGGCCATTTGTTTTGTTAAAGACAGACACTGGCACTCTTGCATGTCTAATTCTAATCTACACTGCTAGTTTATGAGCACATGTGCCCAGAGTGCAGCCACCCTGGCAGGTGGAATGTCTACAGGAAATATAGAAGGACTGCAAACCAACCAGATCTTGAGAAAACTAAACTCAATGAATGCAACTGTCAAGTGAAGAGACAAGACAGATTCCATTACTCTCCCAGTTTCTTAGTAGTTTCCTAAAAGTAAACAATTCGGACCATTCTTAATAAGCTAGTTTTGCCAAGTACTGTACAACCAAACATAAGTGACCATGATCAAAGCCTCAATTTTTCCTGAGCCTCCTTCACTGCCTCTGTGATCTGGAACATAGCAGTCAGCATGGAAATTACTACGTTTTTTTTGTTGTTGTTGAGTAAGGAGGCCTGGAAACAAAAAGTACTTAAACTTATATGTAAATAAAATGAGATATAAAATGGACTCATTCTCCATTTAGAATCTCTCTTACCAAAAAGTCATAACTTTCAAACTGATGAAACAAAATAGGATCCTGCCACTCAGATGCTCTGTGCCTGAGAAGTGCTGGTTTTGAAGATAATTCTGAACACTTTTTATTTTAATCTTCTTAGGCACTTGTGCCCAAGACTACTGCCCAGCAAGGAAAAGCTTCACATAAACATGTACCACATTTCAGAGTGGTAGCTTCCACAGTGCCAGTGTGCCGGCTCCATTCAGGTGTCCATCTCATCTTCTTCATTCTGCTCTTCTTCTTCCAGCCTTTCCTCGTCTTCGTCATTGTCCTCGTCTCTGCTCCTGTCTTGCTCTTCTGAATCTGTTTTTTTGTCTTTGTCTTTCTTCTTTTGCTCTGAAGCTTCTTTCTTGCCTTTCCGCTCCCGTCTATATGCTTCCAGAGCTTCTTTTAACGGGGTAACGAACCGCTGGAACTCCATCTCTTCCACGGCTGAGAGCACATCTCTGGCGTTCAGTGTCTTGCGCTTTCCCTTCATTGCAAAGTTCTTGGCACAGGTGGCGTACAGCACGAGGACGCTGGCGGCGCGGAAGATGGCGCTCCGGGCCTCCTCGGGGATATTGACACCGTCCGGGAGCGCTTCCTTGATGATCCTAGTGATGACGGTGTTGGGCAGGTTTAGGTCCTCCAGCCTCTCCGCCATGGCCGCCGCCGGGGCCGGGCCCTCTCCCGCCTCCTTCCTCTTCCGTTTCAGGTGGCTACCGCGTCCGGACTTCACCATTCATAAATTTTAAACTGCACCCTTTTCTTAGTTGCATTGGGAAATCTTGAGCTTTCCTGCTCCTATACAGGGTATGAATCATCCCTTTATCTAGTATATTTGTACTGTGTATGATACCTACCTGTCAGTCACTTGGTAGCCATCTATTTATCAGATCCCCTGCTGTGAAATCACAGTTCTTGTACAGGAAAAAAATCATCATATATATATATATATATATATATATATATATATATATATATATATATATATATATATATATATATATGATTTAGTATGTACCACCAAGGGAAGAGTTATATAATCGTCTATGTCCCAGTGCTTCTTAGACCAGAAAGGTCAGTGGAAGAAAAAACCCTATGTGGTGTGAATATCTCTTGTTTTCTGCCACCTTTGCTATTTCTTCCATATAACTAGGAACATTAGTTAATATCTACTTTTTTCTAACATTTGACTGTTCTGCATTAAGTGTGTTGTTTGTGGCTAACTTAACAACTTAACCTACTGGTAACAGTTGATAAAAGACTGGATTTTAAATGAGATGGAAAGATTGTGAACCTACCTAAGATCAGTGAAATAACTTTGAAGGAGAGGCAGTCCTTTTTTACTTGTATGTATTGGAATAACTATCTAACAGCAGGTGAATATTGTTGCTCTTTTTAAAAATTAATTCTGGAAACTTTTAAGCATATATATTATGTACTCGACGAGCTGTATTTTGGCAGATACATAAATGAACCTATAACCAACTTTTTGGAGCATATTTTTCTTTAGGTTGTAAAATACTAAGATTTCCTTAGTGTTTTGGGCTTTGTGTATAGCATATCACCCAGCAAAGTGACTTACACAAAAATAATTTGGTACAAAAATATCATTAAGATGCAACAGCCATGTTTCTACTGATTCTCTGGCTTCAACTTAACAGCAATGAATGGACAGACAGACTGGAATTCCCAATGCCTGCTCACTGTTTTTCTTTTCTCTTCTTTTTTGACTCTTTACGTCACTCTGCAGGAAATCTGTATTGCTGGTAGAGATATATACTTAGCAAAGGAGTTGTGGTCTGTTGTCCTAGAAGCAAGTTATTTCATTTGCTTAGTGAATTCTCCATATATCAGAAAAAAAAAAACTGAGAATAACACCAAAATAACAGCATCATAAAGTGAGAATCACTAGCATCCTAAATCTTGTTTTTTTTTTCTTTTTTATAGAATTTTCTTGGTGCATACTACATAGTTATACATTATAGTGAGGTTTAAAATGATACTTTTCTATATATAATATATAAAAAATACATATAGAATAGTCTATAATTTATATATTATATAAAAATATATACTATTTTTGGTCACTTTTTCTCCATATTCCCCCTTACTACTCTCCTCGTTCCCTGTACATTATAGTAAGATTAATCATAATACTTTTAGATATGAACATAACATTATTTGGTCTATTTCCTTTCTCAAGCCTTCTTTTCCTCTCCATGTTTTCTTCCCAAGTCCACTTCTATAATTCTGGTCTCTCTTCTCATTTTCATAGTCAGTAATGAATCAACATACTAGACCATACAAGAGCTTCACTATCTCTGTTACAATGACTCCTGAGACATGAAGATGAAAATATCAGCAATCAAAAGTAGAGGCCATAATTACAACATTTGGATTTACCTTTATTCACCCAAATTGCTTGTGAAGAGAGATGCAGACTTAGAACATTTAGTTTGTTGACCAATACTTTTCTTTTTAATTAAATCATAGCAATTATAACTATAGTAGTTTCTAAAAAATTTTTATTGGTTCATTGTAGTCATACATCTTCAATGAAGCACAAGATGGTAAAGGCACATGGACACGTCACCCAATTAGCCCTTACTCCGTTACCACCCCATTCTCTCTCCCCTCCCTCCTTCTCATGTTAGGCTTAGTGATTGATTTTAATATGTTTGTTAATGTGCATCATGTAAATTAGGAAATTTACCTCCTCCCCCTCCCATTTCCCTCAGTTAGATATCCGTATTTGCTCATATATAGTTTCTCTTTCTTCATATAGAATTCCTACTCTGACCCATTTTCTCCCTAATATTAGGGAGAGCATCAATTTCTTATGCTTTATGTCTGACTAATCTCATTTAGTATAATGTTCACTAGTTCCATCCATTTCCCTGTAAATGATGTATCTTGGTTCTTTATGATTGAGTAAAATTCCATTGTGTGCCTATCCCATAGTTTTGTAATCCATTTATCTGCTGATGGACATCTTGGCTTTCCATAGTTTGGTAAGTGTGAATTGTGCAGGTATGAACACAGATATGCATACATTAGCCTGGAAGTTTGGTTTCCATTCTTTTGGGTAGATACCCAGTAGTGGTATTGCTGGATCATATGGTAGGTTCGTTCTCATTCTGTTTTACAAAGTGGTTGCACTAATTTGCAGTCCCACCAACAATGTATTAGAGTTCCCATTTCTCCACATCCTGACCAGCATTTGTTATTGTGTTTTGAATGATTGCCATTCTAGTTGGAGTTAGGTGAAATCTCAGAGAAGTTTTGATTTGCATCTCTCTGATTGCTAATGATGTTGAGCATTTTTTCATACATTTATTGGTCACGTGAACTTCTTCTTTTGTGAAGTGTTTGTTTAGTTCACTTGCCCATTTTTTATTGTGTATGTTTTCTTAGTGCTGAGTTTCTTGAGTTCTCTATATTTTAGATAATAGTCCTCTATTGGAGGAGTAGCTGGCAAAAATCTCCCATTCTCTTGGCTCTCAGCTGAGGTTCTTGATAGTTTCCTTTGCTGTACAGAAGCTCTTCAATTTAATGCAATCTCACATATTGATTCACCTTTTAGTTTCTTGTGCTTTTGAGGTCTTGTTGAACAAGTTTTTATCTGCCTATGTGTTGCAGTGTTGGACCTATTTCCTCCTCAAGGAGCCTCAAGGTCTGGTGAAATTTCCAACTCTTTGATCCATCTAGAATTGATTCTTGTGCAGGGTGAAAAAGCAGGATTTGTTGCCATTTTTCTGCATATGGCTAACCAGTTTTGCCAACATCAGTTGTTGAAGAGGCTATCTTTTTTCCAGTATATGTTTTTGGCCCCTTTGTAAAAAATAAATTGGCTGTAAGTGTGTGGATATTTTCTCCAAACTTTAATTAATTTGAGTAAATTATATTTTACTTTCTTTTCTACTGAATTTAATTTTATTTTTATTTTTAACTTTTTTGTGGTACTGGAGATGGAAACCAGGGGCTTTTCTACCTCTGGGATACACTCTCAGACCTATTTTATATTTTATTTGGAAACAGGCACTCACTAAGCTGCTAAGAGCCTCACTAAGTAGATGAGGCTGGCTTCAAACCTGTGAGATCCTCCTGTCTCTGCCTTCCAAGCGCAGGGATTACAAGCATGCACCACCAAGCCTGGCTATTTTCTTGTTTTTTATATTTTAATTTCATTTTATTGTTATGCAGATTCAATATTTATTTTAAAATCTTATGAACTTTTAGTTTTTGTTTGCTTTTACTTTTATGACTTTATGTTCATGCATGCATAAAGAACACACATCATCCTAAACTAGTCTAGTTTTTCAAATATTTTTTCTATCATTCTGAAATTTTTTGCTTAGTTAATATTTCTGATATGCATATTATTTTCATATCTATATTATTTGTACATTACCAATCATATAATTTAGTATAACTGATTCCATAACTCTCACTTATTTTTTTTTTTTTTTTGGTGGTACTGGGTTTTCTGGAAACCCTTTTACCTCCGGGCTACACTCCCAGACGTATTTTATATATTTTTTTAAATTTGGAAACAGGGTCTCTTAAGCCAGCGCGATCCTCCTGTCTCTGCCTCCCAATTGCGGGAATTACAAGTGTGTGCCACCATGCCTGGCTTTCTTTTTTTTTTTTTTTTTTTTTTTTTGGTGGTACTAGGGGTGGAACCCAGAGGCTTTCTGCCTCCGGGCTATACTCCCAGACCTATTTTATATTTTATTTGGAAACAGGGTCTTACTAAGTTGCTGAGAGCCTCACTAAGTAGCTGAGGCTGGCTTTGAACCTGTGCGATCCTCCTGTCTCTGCATCCCAAGCGCGGGGATTACAAGCGTGCGCCACCACGCCCGGCAATAACTCTCACTTTTTAAAAAAAATTTTATTGGTACATTGTAGACATACATCTTAATGGGGTACAAAATGGTGGAGGCATACATGCACACATCACCCAATTAGCAATACCCGCCCCACACCCTCCCTCACTCTCATGTTTGGCATAGTGATTGACATTCATATGTTTGTTAATGTACATCATGTGCATTAAAGAACTTCCCTTTTCCTCTCTTTCATCCCTTCAGTTAGGTCACCTTATTTACTCATCTATAGTATCTCCTTCATCTAATTTCCTCCTATGACCCATTTTCTCCCTAACTTCCGCATATTAGGGAGAGCATCCTATTTTTTATTTTTTGTGATTTACTAATCTCACTTAGCATAATGACTCTCACTTTAAAAAAACATTATTTTATATTTGCCACACTTTAATATTCTTAATATTTGTTATTATTTAGTTTTCAATATTAAACCTATACTATGTAGCTTATCATTTGACAACCAAATATCTGTCAATCATATCTTTCATTTGTCTGATTTTAACAACTATAGAATATAATGCCAATATTGTTATAAAATCCCGTGCAATATTCAGAGATCATCTTATTAATTCATAAAATTAATGATTTAATTCAGAGAGAATTTTCTTTTTATATAATATTAAATTTGTTCATCTACAATTTTTTTATGCTTTATATATTTATTTATGCATATTATTATATATTCTAGACAATTATATAACATAGTACTTAATACAAATTTACATTTAACATGATATCACTTAACATATATTGTCTAATATTTAATATTATATAATATGTATAAATTTAGATATATAATATGTAGTAGGCTAGGAAATATTTCTGGAAGATTATAAGCTGATAACTATGGATACTTCTGGAAACAGAACTGGAGTTTTGGTAGAGGTGAGACTAGTTAAGGGGATTTGGTCTTTATATATATTATCTGGATGAATTTTCACTAGAATATATTCATAAGACATTCTGAAAGTAAAAATAAATATGTCTGTCCATGCATGTATTTATAATTATTTTATTTATTTTTTTCTGGGACTTTTGCCTGAGTATTTTTTTTATTTATTTATTTTTTTATTGGTGCACTGTATTCATACATCATAGTGGGATACAAACTTTTGTAGACATACATGCACACATCACCCAGTCAGCCCCCAACCAATCCCCACCCCATTCTCTCCCCATCCCTCCCTCCCATGATTGGCTTAGTGGTTGACATCTAGTATTATAGCAATTTATCCAAAATTAAAAATGATAATCTCACATAACAGTTTCATTTGTCTGATACCAAGCCTTTGATGACTTAAAGATAACATTTCAATATTTCTTTTTACTTTTTTTCTTACCAGAGAATATTTTTTTCTATTTTTTTAGGTGAAACTATCATATATTTATATATTTATTTTTCAGAAAAAAAACTCTATCCTAATATGGAATATGGACTCTAGATACCCAAAACGATCTTGAAAAAGAACAAAGCTAGAAGATATATATTTTCTGATTTCAAACCATATAAAGCTACAATAATTGAAACAGTGTAGTATTATTCTAAAGGCAGATATATAAACCATTGGAGTTAAGTAAAAGCCTAGAGCTAAATTCTTCCCTATATTGTCGTTATTTTTGACAAGGTTTCCACGAACATTTGGTGGTAGAAATAATAATTTAACTAAATATTGTTGAAACATAATAATTACATGGAAAAGAATAAAGTTGGACCCTTACCTAATCCCATATACAAATATTAACTCAAAATAGATAAAAGACCTAAATATAAATCTTAAGACTATAAACTTTTAGGAGAAAATCTGGGTCATAAAACCTCACAACACTGAAATTGGCAGTGAGTTCTTGGATATGATTTCAATGGCAGAGGCAGCAGAAGAGTATACAAACTCCCTAAAAAATAAAAAAAAAATATTGTATATCCAAAGACAATGTAAACAGAGTTAACAGTTACTAATAGAATGGGATAAAATATTTCCAAATGCTATATCTGAAGGTATATTAATATTCCAACTAGAAATCCTAAAAATTAACAACAATAAAGGCAAACAATACCATTTAGAGATAGGTAAAAGACTAACATAGGTAATGAATCTCCACAGATAACCAATCTTAGTTGACTGTTGGATGGAAACTCTTGTTTCTCTGGTTCTGGTGTGTGTTACCTATTTCTTCTTTGTAGTTAATCTCTTTGAGTATTTTCTCTAGTGCTGGTTTTGAAGACAAAAATTCCTTCAGTTTCTGTTTGTCATGGAAGCTTCTTATTTCTCCATCTAATTTGATAGAAAGTTTTGCTCTGTAGGAAATTTTTGGCTGGAAGTTGTTTTCTTTCAGAGTTTGGAATATGTTACTTCAAGCCCTTCTGGCTCTCATGACTTGGTTTGGGAAGTCTGGAGTGATTGTAATTGGTTTGCCTCTGAATGTCACTTGGTCCTTTGTTTTTGTTGCCTTTAAAATTCTCTGCTTGGCTTCCACATTGGTCATTTTGACAATTATGTGGCGTGGGGATCCTCTTCTCCGATCTGTCTAAAGGGAGTTCTATAAGTTTCCTGGACCTGTGTATCAACCTCTTGCTCTATGTTTGGAAAATTTTCTGCTATTACTCCCTTGAAGAGATTGTTGATCCCTTTGGTTTCACTTTCTTTTCCCTCCTCTATTCCAATTATTCTTAGGTTAGCTCTTTTAAAATGGGCCCATATTTCTTCAATATCAGATTCCTGCTGTCAGATTTTTTTTCCTAGATTAGAAACTATGCGTTCATTTTTGGAATGATCATCTTCTAAGAGCGAGATTCTGTTCTCCATGTGGTCTAATCGGTTGTTTGTGCTTTGAATTGATGCCTTTACTTCATTAATTGCATCCTTTATCTCTTTTTGGCTCTCTCTGAGTTCTTTTCGAAGCACCTCTATTATTTCTACAGTTATTTTCCTGATTTGATCTTCTAGAAATCTCTGATTTTCTGTTTTATCGGGTTCTGATGTTGTGGGGTTGTGGGCATTCATTGCTCCATTGTTATTCCTCTTTCCCATGATTTCGGAAGTTTATGCCTTCTCTGGGTTCTTCCCTCGGGAAACTATGACTTCACTTAAGGTGCTCTGGATCTCGAGTCAGTAGTATCTCAGACCCCACTACTCTTTTACTGGGTTGTATCACAGAGTCTTCAACCCAGAGAGTCGATAGAGGCTGCTTTAGTTGTGGGGGGGTGCCAGGTTGCACGTTCTCCTGTGGTGTGATATCTCTGCCACCGCCCCTCCCCCACTGGGTCAAGTCCCAGGGAGTACAGTACTGGGATTAGTCCTCTGTGGCCCGCAATTTGACTCACTGTTCTTGAGTATGCAGATGTAGCTGTACTGGATTCGGTGAATTCTCTGCTGCTGCTGCCGCCGGTGGCAATATGGCACTGTTGGTACGCCCTCGGCCGTGAGGCTGGCGTATTTCTTCTTGGTTTTGATTTCCATTCCGAATCCCTGCAGCGTGTGCTGAGCTCAGCCACCGGGAGCTTTAGATTTTACCTGCGGCGAGAAATCCCGCCTGGCTATTCCGCAGCGGCTCACCTTGGTTTGCTGTAGCCGTCCGGTGAATTTGCCGCTGCCGCCGGCAGTATGGTGCTGCTGCCGCATCCTCGGGAGTGAGGCCGGTTATCTCCTCTGTGGCTCTGAGCTCTGTTCTCAGTCCGCTTTCTCTCTGGAGCCTGGTGATTTTTTTGTTTCTCTGGTGATGGTGTTTTTTGGCTATGAAAGGCGCTGATTTTGTGGTAATGGAGATTGGTTGTTAGCGGGGCTCTTAACCCTCGCTTTTCTCGGTTACCATCTTCCCGGAAGTCTCTCATCTACAATTTTTATTGACTTTCAATGAAGGTCTCTTGTGTGTTTTGAAAACTATGTTTTTTGTTTTTTGCTTTTTTGCGGGTCTGGGGATGGAACCCAGGGTCATTTGACCTCCGAGCCAAACCCCCTGCCCTATTTTTTATGCTTTATTTTGAAGCAGGGTCTCATTAATTTGGGGAGGGCCTCACTAAATAGCTGAGGCTGTCCACAAATCGCGATCCTTCAGTCTCAGCCCCCTGAATGCTGGGATTGCAATCGTGTGCTCCCACTCCCAGTTTAAAAATATGGTTCTTGAATTGTAGTGTTTTCTGAAAAATATGGTTCTTGAATATTTCAGTTTTCTCGTTTTATTGATTCTAGCTAATGTTAGTAGGTACTTTTTAAAAATATGCTTTTTAACTGTAAATTATTGATTTCTGCCTATTGATTTGTATCTAGAAATCTTACTAAGTGGTCATAATAATTTTAATAGATTAGTAGATGATTTGTATATTTTCTAGATGAACAATAATGCCATCTGAAAATAATGAATACTTTGTTTCCTCCTCTCAGATATTTATTATGTCGTTTAATTGTTTTTGGCAAAAAATTCAAACTGAAAATGAGTTGTTACCATATATATATTTTTTTCCAACTTCAACCAAAATGTACTCAGTGTAAATTTTTTTTTATTTGATTGATTGATTGTGGTACTAGTGATTAAACACAGGGGCCCTTTATCACTGGGATACTAAACCAGACCTTTTTATTTTATTTTTTAATTTTAAGATAGAACCTTGCTAAATTGCCTGATCTGGCTTCAAATCTCAATCTTCCTATGCCAGGCATGGTGGCACATGCTTGTAATCCCCGCGTTTGGGAGGTGAAGACAGGAGGATCGCACAGGTTCGAAGCCAGCCGGGCTGGCTTAAGAGACCCTGTTTCCAAATAAAAAAGTATAAAAGTTGGTCTGGGAGTGTAGCCTGTATGTAGGTAGAAGGGTTTCCAGGAACACCAGTACACACACACACACACACACACACACACACACACACACAAAATCTCAATCTTCCAATTTAGTCCCCAAAGTACTGAAGTATGTGCCACTGTGCCCAACTTTAGAGTTATATTTTAAGTGAAATTTATCTCTGTGTTTCATATAAATACTCATAAAATTAAGGAATTGTCTTGTTTGCATTATAATTAAATTTTTTCCAAATATTAATGATATTAAGCTATAATTCCCTTTTAATTAATTAGAAACATGAAATTAAGTTTATTCTTTTTTGCCGTATTATTGAAGTTAAATTAAGTATATTAATGTTGAATTTTCTATCTTTATATCTGTGGAGAAAAATTCCAATATATTTATAGTTTACTTTTAATGCTGTGACAGACTTGATTTTTAATATTTAATTTAAGATTTTTATAAATATGCACAAATACAATTAGTCTTCGATTTTCTTTTTAATGTTGTCTTTGAATATGTGGGAATTATTCAAGTGAAAAATTATATGAAGTCTTTTATCATTTATTTATCCTATTGAAATTAAACAACCAGAGAATCATTAATTTTTCTCTTCTTTAATATATCTTATCTGTAAAGTCATCTGGTCGCAATGTAACTATTATAGGTAGTGTTTAGCAATTTTCCCCCAAATATTCACAAGACCTTTTTGGATTTTTCTCTTTTGTTTTGGGGTTTATTTTTCAAAAACTTTCTCAACAATAGAACTGGATGTTTCTTTAGATTCCTTCACTTTCCATTTACTTTTCTGTCTTAAGAATTTATGACCTTAACCTAGAAAGGTATTTGGTACACATTTATAACACAAATTCAATAACCCACTGTCTTACTCTATGGCAAAGGAACCAAGTAGATTCTGGGTAGTCTCTGGAAGTGATTATTTATTCAACGTGGGCTCTTTTGCCTATTTTAAATTCACAAAAAAGTGAGGCATGTTGGCACACACTTGTAATCTCAGTTCTTGGGGATAGCAGGTTCAAGGCCAGCCTCAGCAACTTAGTGAGAACATCATTAATTTAGCAAGACCCTGTTTCAAAATAAAAAATTAAAACAGGGTTAGGGGTCTTGCTCAAAGGTAGAATGACCCTGGGTTCAATCCCCAGTACAATCCCCACACATACAATTCTCAAGGAACTAAACTTTTGATAAACATATGTCATATTACTTGAATTTTAAGTGCTGGTATACACATTGGTACTTATGTGGTCATTTCAGTTGTTAATTTGGATTAGTATATTTAAATACTTATTATCATAATGTATTGTAGTGAATACAGGAAGAACAAAGATAAGAAAGATGTTGACAGATTCAGTAGATTTAAGAGGATACCAGTTTATATGGTTGATAAATTTACACATAAAGTAAAAAAAAAGTGGAAATGTTTAGCTCTGCTTTAAACAGTTAAAATAAATTGTTGAATATATTCTTGTATCTAAAACATTTCTTCTTAAAAGTATTTAGACAAAGTAAGACTACAGGACAAAAAAAGGTAAGTCAGATTCAGTTTTGATAAAAGAAAAAATTGTCTGATAATTATAGTTGTCTGATAATGGGATTGGTTTCCTCTTTGACATAAGTGATTTCTCTACTAGTAAAACGTTTCTAACAGAAATTGGATGACCACCTGTCAGAGTAAGATTCCTATATGAGGATATATTCCCAATGTCCCTTCACTAATTATTGTTCAGGTTTCAAATTTTAAATTATAAAATGTTATAGACACAAATATTGCCTTTGTTGTAAATACTGACACTCTATTTATTCTTTGCTTTTCCTCTTACTGTTTCGTTTTGCAAAGAGTCAGGTTGACACTGCATTTTGCTTTATTTTAATTATTTATTTACTTATTTATGTTTTTCATAAATTTTTATAGATCAGTTTTCCTTTTGTTTTGCATCGAAATGGCTCAAAACTTGTTTTTGGTTGATAGTAAATGGAATGGCAATGTATGGTGAATAAGATGTGGTCCTTTTCCTGGGGTAGAAAAGCAGATTGATGTAAAATTCAAAGGCAAATAGTAAATTTTATCATTCCTTTAAATTTCATTCTACTGAGTATTAAGATGAGACCATATATTAATTGAGCATCCACAATGTAGAAAGCATTGTTTAGTTGTGGATATAGCAGTGGAAAAAAAATCCTGTAAAATTTTTTCTCTACCAATCTTCTGTTCTAACTAAAGAAGTGGGACTGATAATAAACAAAACAATACAACTAACCTTATTCAGCCATAAATGCTTAAAGGTAACATAAGTAAGAGAAAAAATAACAAATCCAGCACACTCCGAAGAAGCGTGCTCTGAAAAGATAAAATTCCAGCCTCTAAGGCATGAGAAGAGGAAGTGAATTCTGAAGATACACACTATAGTATGACTATTTCAGGCATAAATGCAAAGAAAGGTCTTGAAGCCATACTCTCTTGGGTTATCTGCATGATGGAGGACAAGAAGAAAAGAGGAGAGTGGAGGGAAATGAGATCAGAGAGATATTGGGGGACAGGTCCTTCAGAGACAGTAAGCTCTGTTAAGAATCCTGCACATGGTTGAATGAGAGAGGAAGTCTTACCAGGATATCATCAGGAGAAATGTAATATCCAACCTTAAGAAATTGACTTGAGCTTCATTCTATCTCCCCTAGCATAGACTACAGAAGGGTAAACACTGGCTCAGAAAAACTTCTTAAGGTGAAAGCACAGTATTTGAAGCCAGAGATGATGGTGATTTGGATTAGGATGTCAATAACAAAGAGAGAGAAAAGTGGAGAAAAGAGAATGTGGAATTTCTCTAAAAAATTTTACTAACATACAACTTTATTATACTGCTTATTCGAGTATTTTCTTTGAGAATACAACAAAATCAGTCAGCCAAGTTGGATTTCTTCCCAAGGTACTTCATGCTATAACCCAAAATGTGAATTTTTCAACATAATTTTTTTCCTATGGAGAGTAGCTATGAAAAGAGGGAGAAAATGGGTGTTGATAGGGTGTTCCAAGGAATCATGGGAAGTTGGAATCTATTCATATCCAGTGGTTTACTATTAAAGTTATATAAAAATCTTTGTAGGTACTTTGGGTAACTATGCGTTTATTATTTTTAATTCTACCTAGAGGCAGGCACTAGAAATTGATAAAAGAATGCAATTATTTTGGTACAAAGATAAATTAGGTCATTTTTTATGATGAAATAATAGTTCAAAGCAGGCTACATAACATGTTCTCTAGACAGTATACCTCAAACACAATTAAAATACAATTGATTTTGGTTTTTAAATTTTGTCCAAAGAAAAAAGTTGTTGAATATATTAGAATATTCATTAATAAAAAGAACAAACTATTTTGAATTTGGAATAATTATACTTTGATTTTACCACTAGCATATTGCAAAACAAAGTGCATGACCTTAGAAACATTTTACTTTGAATTTTTCATATTGTCAATGAAGAGATTGCGATCAGAATATCATTAAATGTCACACTTGTCAAGTTTCTGACATAAGAAAAAGTTTAGATAGGCCTATATTTATAGAAGGAAATTCAGCAAATGATATGTGAATGTACCTTTATATCACTCTGAATCTCATTATGATGTATAATTACAAAACATCAATAAAATAAAAATATGGCATTAGAAGCAAAATAAATATTCAATTAAATTAAATAATAAAGGCTCATATTTGGTATAGTAGGAAACTATCATCTGTTTTAAGTATAAATTATGAATTATTAATTAAAATATGTATATTTATTACATAATATAATTTATCAGAATATAGTGTGCTTTTTCTTATTTACTATTTATCTTTTTATTGGGAAATAAATTATATGGATCAAGTGTTACTCAGAACTAGCACCAGTGGTCACTCACTGTAGTGACCCACCACTAGAGAAATATTCCTATTGAGGGGTAGATTTTAAGTTTAAAAGTGGGAAACTTAAATTCAAACTAATTTTTGACTTCAGGTTAATAATGAAAAAAAGTTTGGTGGATTTCAATGTTCCTAAAGACAGAAACAATATTTTCTCTCCTGACTGCTAAGAAAGATGTGAGAGGCTGCTGAAGTCTCAATTAAGCATTATAAATATTTCCATATTCTTTATCATTGCCTCATTTGTTTCAACTAATTTTTAAATTTCTAAGGGTTTCGTTTGTCTATTTGGTACTACTTTTTATTTTAAAGGTTAAATGCCATGCATATCTTGCCAAACAAACAATATTGTATATACTGCAAGCAGAGGAAGTGAAGCAAACTGTCAGACATTTCAGTAATTGAATTTCTTTGAGGACTGCCTTGGTTTGTCAGCTTTGACTTTACTGTCAAAAGAAAGGAAAATAACTTGGGAATTCATCTGAGATAACTCCAGGGGTATTTTGATAATGCCAAGGCAAGCTCAGTAAGTATTTTCTTAGAAGTTCTTTGCACTAGGACACTGGTACATTTAAGTTCATTTTTGTGTTGAGTCTGTATTATCTGATGCTGAGGTCTGAAATTAACTAATAGCCTATCAAATGGTGGTATATAATCCTTTCCTCCCATTTTAGGATGTACACCATCAGTACTTAAAATGCCCAATGTACCCTTTGTCAATTACTTCACTAGTACAATCCATCTTTGGCTGTTTCCATGCTTGGATTACTTGTAAAATGTTTAGTAGTTAATTAACCTGGAGGGAAGTCCAACTTATCAAAAACCAGATAGAAGAAAAATGTCATAAAATTAATGACTTATTCTCTAGTTCTTACTTGATAGAGAAACGTTAATCAGATCCCTTTGGAAATTTGCCTTTGACTACCATTCAGACTTCTTGATAATCAGCTTTAGAAAATTTCCACTCTGGGATTTTCCCTTTGGCCCACACTTTTCTCCAAAGACCTTGACTGTATTAAGAAGAGACTGACAGTTCTCCTAACAATTGTAGATTGTGCGAACACTTAAAAAAAAAAAAGAAAAAAAATATATATATTGTCTTAAAACTTTTCTGTTCTGAAGTCTGACATATCAAACATGAACATTTAGTTTTAGGTGAAACCAAGGCTTGTTATATGAATAGAATGACCTTAATTTCTCATTAATCAGTCAGAAGAAAAAAGTATAGAAATTGCACATAACTACATACATAGAAGTATAAAATGTACATCATTCTAAAGATACAAAATTGAGGATTATCAACCTAAAATAACATGTTGGCATATAAACTACTGATTTGTTTTTCAGTTTTATTTTCATAAATAAGAAAATCCTTAAATTATCAAAAATATTGTTTTTTTCATTCTTGGAAAGGGGAAAGTATTTTGTGATGAACATATTGGTAAGATAAATTTATGTAATATTTGTTAGCTTAAATGTAAAAAATTCTTAAATGAAAGCCTCTCAAACATAAGACAGTCATGAATGTCTTCTACATTAGAATGGTTATTTAAAGACTATTTAATCTATAGATGTCTTATCAAATCCTAATAGAAAATAGGTGTCAGTATTCATTAAACATTCTATGATATGGCAATGAGATACATTTCTGGCAAGATTTATATTCTTAATTTAAAGTAAGGCACTTCTGATTAAAGTACTGTTTTATATCAGAAGGAATAATAGATGATGACTATTAAGGCATATGTATGCTTTATTGGTTTGCAGTAAATTTTTTAAAGTAAGTAATAAAACATCACATTATTAATTTGGTTTCAAATTGTAATTTAAAATGCCCTCTTTGACTGTTTTACATAGTGATACAGATAGTAAAAAAATCAAGGTAATCGTTACTATAAACTTTAATCTTCTCTCTAGATATATTTAATAGCAATAATTGTATGATGCTGATCTTTTCTTATTATAATAACCATGGATCTTTCTTGTAAATATCTTTTGCATAAATTAGAAAATAAAACCTGCAAATATATTATTCAAACAGATGATTCAGAGTGAACATATATAATTATATATCTTATAGAATTCAATCATTTTTCCACCTGGTTTTATTTGACTCTGATGTTGGTCCAATTAGAAACCTTTGGGGAATAAAAGAGCAAAGCAGTAATACTTGACTAAAGTCCAAGAATCAGGAAAGTTCTATGAATAAATACTGAGTCTGTTTCTTGGACTAGTTTGACTGTTCCCCAGTGAAGAGTTCATTTGTGTCTTCTCAAGTTTGCTGAGAATACACCCCGTACATGAGGAACTCTACTGAAGGGTCAGATTTCAGGTTTTGCAGGTATTGACTCTGTACCTGGTATCCATTGTAGGCCCTTCAAAAGGAGGAGACCTCATACACCTACACCTCAGGCTGAAGATGTGGTTGTAGAGAACACCTCGGTTCTTGACAGCACCCTTAATTTAGCCCTGCTTGATCCTTTGTGTAAAGGTTCACCCTCGGATGTATACTGTTTCCCATTGAATTCTTATCATTTTATCCATTTTTAGTATGTATTTTTTTTCTTTTCTGCGGGTCTGTGGAAGGAACCCAGGGGCATTCGACCTCCAAGCTACACCCCTTGTTCTATTATTTATTCTTTATTTTGAAACAGGATCTCACTAAGTTGTGGAGGGCCTCACTAAGTAGCTGAGGCTGTCGGTGTCCACGATCCTTCAGTCTCAGCCTTCCAAATGCTGGGATTACAAGCGTGAGCCTCCACGCCCAGCTAGTATGTATTTTTAATGAAGTACTTAGCTCTGAGAATGTTGAGACAGAAGCAGAATCGCTCGGCTCCTCTAGCAGCAGCTCATGTACATCGCTTCTTCCTTCATTCTAGGTGAATTCCTCAACAGTAAAATCAGCCTTGATGAAATCTGGCATATCTGTTGCATCATGTAGTGCAATGTGACTGAAAAATCTTCTCCTGAAAAATCAGTAAGAGAAGCAAGAGAAAAGGAAACAAAAGGAGGAGAGAAAGCAAGGGAAAAGTCTAAGCATTTTATATGCATGATAATCTCAATAATAGCACTATGTGTATAAATCAATCTTCTATTTAAAAGGATGGTAGAAATGAGTCTAGGATGTTGTGCATAGTCACAGTCCTAAAATTTATAAAGTCAAAATTAAAATCCAACTCTTATTTGACATAAATGACCCAGCTTTTAACCACTAGAACTAGTATTTCTTTAGTTATGCACATTGCTGTCTCATCATCAAAACACATAACATCTCATTTTGTCATGAGAAGTCCATAAAAATATTTAAAAAGTGGGAAAATATCCCATCAATTGTAAACTACAGTGTCTGTCTTTCACAATAGCAAAGTGATTCTGAGTTTGCCAATTATCTTTTGGAAGGTAAGCATCAGAGTGTCCAAAAATTAGTATTTTGGATTATTTTTATACTAGAATGTTGCAATAGAGTTGTTTTCAAACAGTGATCTAGTGGATTAGTGGAAAAAGGTTGGCATTAAAATGAACGTGAAGTGAGTTGTAACTTAGCACCAGCTGCTATTGCCTGTATAAAGAAGAGGGAGTTTATTTCTCTGAAAGAATAAATCATACAACCAGTGTGCAATAATCAAAATTTTTATGCAGAAAGAGTATTATAGGTATTATCATTATTTATGTTCTAAATGAACTTAATCACTTGATTTACTTTGCTTAAAAACGAGTTATTTCTAAGAAATTATTTAGAAAAATATATGTGGGCTTATGTATATTAACAGTTATACAAAAGATCATATATGACCTTCCATATATACATATATCGTTTGTATCCTTGGATTATACACCTAGAGATACATCATAGATTGAAAATATTATTTAAAATGCATCTGTATTGAACACATATTTTCCATCACCATTTTATAAAACATTATAATAGCTATTGACATGACACATGCATTGTTTTATGTATTATGAATATTCTAGAAATTATTTAAAGTATATGGGAGGATATACATAGGTTATATAAAGTCATTCCATTCAATGTAAGGGACTTGTAAATCTGATTATCTTGATATATGTGGGGGTTCTAGAACCAATCCTCTGCTGGCATCCCCGACAACTGTATAGTCTCTTGAATTTAGTTTGCTTCCATACCTTCAAGAAAAATTTTAGATTACTTAAAAAGTAATTCTGGAATTTCCCATGTACTATTCACCTCTAAGCATGAACAAGAAATCATGACAGCCACATATCTCCCAGGAATGTGACAAACTTAGAAATGGAATCTTCAGTATTTTCCTGTTTGGTTTAAGGCCATTCTTTGTCAATGTATTTCAGGGCCTGAACTTAATACATTTTTATGGGATTTCTTTAAATAAAAGAGAAAAAGAATACAAATAAAATATTAGCACTTTAGATTAAGGTTACAAGCTTTTGTACTTTATCATCTTTATTTAAAATCTATCCCAACCTTTCCAATCTATCATATGAAAAATTCTTATTCATGTTAACATAATTTACATTGTTATGTGAGGCTATCATATACCAATAAAAGCATATTTAAAAAAAACAATTCTTACCCACGTTATCTGTCCAATGCACACTTCCACTAATTGATAAACACTACCAATAATGGTGTTCTTTCCAAATTTTTTGTTACCTCACTGATTAAAATCCCATTGCCAACATATGATCACATAACATGCCATGTATGCATCTCCTTATTTTCCTTGTCTCTTTCCTTTCTCACATGATCCTCTATAAAAAGTCCCCAGTGTTTCTTACTAAATCATTCATAAAACTAGTTATATTGCATTTATCTTCACTGGCTTCATCTAACATCTGAACTGATACTACTCATGCAGTAGCTGACTTAGAGATTTTCAGAACAGGTATTCTACAGGGAAAACATTTGAGCGTTATTTTCAGTAATATACAGGAATTTTCAAGAAAGACATGAAAGTACACACATAGAAGTAGAGGAACTCAAAAAAGCTGAGGCAAGAAACTGTTTTATAGTTTCTGCATTTGTTGGTTTGTAAGTTTTTTGTCGGTCCAGGTAGGATTTGAGACTGCAGACATTACCATATGCCATTATGTATCTTGTACTCCAAACTTAGAACCTTACATCTCTTTCCTGATGCCCAGAGAAAATATATGAAAGGAATTATCTTAGTAAGGTCCAATAGATGATTTATCTTAAAAGATCTCTGATGAGCCAACTATGGTGGCACATACCTGTTATTTCAGCTACTCAAGAGGTTGAAACAAAATGATTACACATTCAAGACCAGCCTCAATGATTTAGCAAGCCTATGTCTTAAAAAAGTAAAAGAGGGCTAGAGATGCAGTTCAGTGGTAAAGTAACCCCAAGTTAAAAAAAAAAAAAAACAATGCCAGAAAAGAAGAAAAGATCTCTGATGACAGGATAGAGTATCAATTGAAAAGAAATTAAATGAAGAGAGAAGATGATCAGACTAGGGTAATTTTGATTAAAGTTTCAATTAGTGAAATTACAGGTATTAGCAAGATTACCAGAGATTACAGGTATGTGCTACCACAGGAAGAAACATAAACATATTTACTAATAAAAACACATTTATTGGAGTTTAGATATTGAGTAGAAGTAGAAAATGAAGGAGTGTGGGTATTGAGAGGGAGTAGAAACCAAATTATAAATTGGGCTTGGTGGCACACCTATAATCCCAGTACTTGTGAGGATGAGGCAGGAGGATATCATGATGAGTATTCAGTAATTTAGTGAGACCCTGTTTAAAATAATGATGATAAATATTCAGTCTTGAGGGTATGATTCGAATGTAAGTCCAGAAGATTTAGGAAAAACGGGAGTTTTGTAGGTTAAAGAAATTTTGTGGCACACATACTATGGTTTGTGAATGATTGATATATGTGTCCACAATCTCTGCAAAATGTGATCTCAGTTGAACACTTTTCAAATTGATCAAAAATAGATTTAAAAATTTTGGTCCTCCTCTCTATAGACCTTTGTTTGTAAAGAATATAAATTGTGCTTCTCTATCTCTTTGGTAAATGGCTTTTGCCAATATTTCAGTAATTCAAAATCCCTGTGCTCCTGGCTCATATCACATAGTTTAAAGTCAACATTATTTTTCTGCATGCAAAGAAGAAAACTGATATTTGAGAAAGATAACTCAAGTGCCAGGCCTCTACTATCCATCATGTCTCAAATTAGTGTAAATTCGACCATTTTATCAAGTCAGGTTATCAAAATTTTTACCTGAGTAGCTCGAACCTCTGCAAAAATGAAGGCATTCTTTGGAAATGCCTTCATTGCAGTATTTTTAATGTTATGCCCTTAGCTTTTATTGAGGGTAGATTCAATCAGTAGACATATGAAGAATGCTCCCAGCATCGCTGATAAGCAGCTACTGTAGACACTGTCCATTATCCTGTTCTTCATCACTGATCTTAGTGGCCAGGAAATACATTGCTTTTAGAATTTAGCATTTAAAAACTCTGACTCCTAAAATAAAACAGGTTTGGTATTTTGTTCCGAGCACAGAAAGTATGCAACTCAATTTGTTTTTGCCCAAATTCTCAGAGTTAGATTTGGTGGCCAAAACCAATCACCCCATTTATTTATTTATTATTTATTTATTTATTTATTTATTTATTTATTTATTTATTTTTGGTGGTACTGGGGTTCCTGGAAGCCCTTCTACCTCTGGGATACACTCCCAGACCTATTTTTACATTTTTATTTGGAAACAGGGTCTCCTAAACCAGCGCGCAGCTGGCTTCGAACCTGCGCGATTCTCCTGTCTCAGCCTCCCAAGCACGGGGATTACAAGAGTGCGCCACCACGCCCAGCTCAATAGCCCCATTTAGACTGAGTTAAACTTAGCAAAAGTTCCAAACCTGCACATGTGTATTTCACATAATCTCATTATTTTTGTTTAAAGATTAGTCTAAAGTATATCTGCCCTTTGTAATGTTTAAACTTGTTTTCAGAGTATATAGCTTCTGAAAAATAAATGGATAATAAAAATCCAATAGTTATATATTTCCTTAAAAGTGATCATACATATAGTTTTATTTCAATATTCTCTACATTAATCTTATTTTAAGACAAATTTTAGTAAGTGTATTGAGATACTTTTTATTCAGAATCTTGATGTTGAGAGAGTTTTCATTTTTACTGTTTCTTGATTATGACAAATATCTTTTCATTAGGCTTTCACTTTGCCTTCATTGGTTTTTAAATAATAAAAGAAGAACATCTTTTTTGAAAAGTTTTGAATGATGATATCATATATTTCATATTTCTTATGTAAATCATATGCTTTTACTTCCATTAATTTCTTGTTAGCAATTTTCTTAGACTACACACATATTCATGCTTTTGTTTTTTGCATCTTTATCTCTTGAGGCCTGAGAAATATTAAATTTTTCATCCTTCTGATATAATTTGAACCATTTCATTTTGTTTCTAAAACAGTGGAATTGAGAGTTCATAGTTCACATTAGTTATAACAGCTCCATATATATATATGAAGTTGACTCTACTAAAGTCTTTATAAAATTACTCTTGAGTCCCAAGTTACAGAGGAGTATTAAGCAAGAATATTGAAGTTTGCTCTATGAACAATGGCAGCAATATTCAAAGAGAAAGCACTTACTTAGAGTAATATCCCATTTATGAATACAGAATGCAGTGTCTATAAGTTTTAGCAGGAAACAAGTATCGTCGTAGAATGGGCTATTAGTCTGCTCTTGCTGCCATAACAAAATACTACAGACTAAATGGCTTAAACAACTAAAATGTACTATCTTGCATGCCTGGGGCTGGAAGTCCCACTTCAGGTTGACAGAAGAATTAGTTTCTGGTGAGGCCACTCTACCTGCTCGCAGATAGGAACTTCTTGCTGAAGCTTCACATGTGGTAGGGGGATCTCTAATGTTCCTCTTTTTTAAAATGAATTATATTGTATTAGGTCTTCACTCTTGCACCCTTATTTACTATTAATGTCTTCTTAAAGACTCCATTTCTGAACAGAGTCACACCAGAGATTAGAACTTCAACATATGAGTTTTACAGGGACCCTATTCAGTGTATAAAACTATAAGATAAAAAGACACAATAACCATAACCTAATACTGTTTGAGTTTTATGCCCCCTTTTTTGTTGCCAAACTCTGGAATTCAAGTTTACTGTCATTGAAGTAGGCAGTAATCAGAGGGTAGTGTCCAGCAGGGGTTCAATAACTACTGCATTTTCCCCAAGTTTGGAACACCTCGTTTCTTAGTTGCATTTTTCATTTTGAATCCAAATGTTTTCTAATGTTGGTTATTAATGCAAATATTTTAGTCATATTGTGCTAAAATCATATACTAAAGTTTAGCTGAAATATATACTCTTTCAATGAACTGTATTAAGTGATTTTTACTTTTATTTAGTCTTTAAAAATAGCACTATTTAAATGTTTCCAGTTTCTTACAAGTAGAATTCACAAAATAATTTTCATCATATAATTTTTTTTATTTTTGTAGTAGTGCTGGGAATAAATTCTAGGGCTTCCAAAAAAAAAATAACAACAACAAAAAAAAAATTAGGCAAGAGCTCTAGCCTATGCCACCTCCCATACCCAGCCTTACAGATAAATATTTTGGTAGAAATTTTAAATTTTTGATTTCTTGATTTTTTTAGAGTATATGATTTTTTACAAAGTAATGCCCTTATAAGTTTCTTTGGTGCTATTATTTCAACCAACTGTAGTTTCTGGGAGTTAAAGTTATCTAATTCAAATTGAATTTTATTCTCATTTTTTCTGCAAATTAAAATTTTAATGTGTGAAATTTCAGCCATTGCTATTTTTCTATTGATTCTATTTTTGTACTAAATCTAGATATCTTAAAGTTTAAGTTCAGAGATTGCAGTGTTTTACAAAAGATGTATTTCAATTAGTTATTGTGCTTGTATAATTTGCTAGTGCCCCTTAGTTTCAAAACAACACAAAAAAGGTGGAAATTAGATTATCTTAACTAAAATAAAATGGTTTGGCAACTTAAAATATCTACAAAAGTGATAGATACATAAAAATTTTCATAACTGAAATAGGAATATGTGGTTATTTTATTGTTTATGAGTAAGCTAAATCAGCAAGTCATTGAAAGGTAATTTGGCTGCCTCTACTTGGAATAAAAATAAACACGATGATACAACAGTTTGATTTCTAGGAATCTTTCTGTAAATAAATATTTGTAGGTAAAATGTACATGTAATGTTAATTTAATAGTGCAATAGTACAGATGTATAAGCAATTTTAATATTGATTAGGCTAAGAAAAACAGAGGTCAATTTGTCTCTTTTATTTTATTCAAAAATTTTTAAAAAGTTGCACTATTTAAGGTGGTTTTTCAAATATCTTTTTTTATTTCTTTTATATTTATGGGGTAAAATGTGGTATTCTGATTCTTACATATGTTATGTTATAATTTCATAGTAGTAAGGGATTGAGGAAAGAAAGAGTTTGATCATTTGGGACAATGAAACAGATTTTTGTCTCTTAGAACACAAAACTTTGTATGTATGTTGTGTTTTTGTTTGTTTTGTGTACTGTGAATTAAACCCAGGAGCCTTTTACCTCTGAGCTACCCCGCCATCCCTATTTTTAGTTTTTAATTTTAAAACATAATCTCACTAAGTTGCTAAGAGCCTTGATAAATTGCCAAGGCAGCCCTGAACCTGTCATTCTCATCTTGGCCTCCCTAGTACTGGGATTGAGGGTGTGTGAGCTCACACCAGGCATGTGTATCTTTTCCCCCATAAAAGTTAACTAATTTGTTTACTTTTGTATACATACCTGTTCTATGTACTTTATCATGAACTTATGGTGACAAGTGATTCTTAGATAACATCTAAATGCCCTGCCTTATTTAAAACATTGCTACTACTGATTTATTTAATTCGCTCAGCAACCTTCTGAGAGAGGTGATGCTATTATCTCTATAAAAGAAACCAAGCTATGGCAATACTAATTGAGTTATCTGATGTCATATAATTGGTAAAAAGATTCAAACCCAGCCAGTCTGAATATAGAAGCATGATCTCATCTGGTATGCTACATCACTTTAATAATAAAGGGTTTTAAACCACATGCATTATTAGCAATTCAGGTTTAAAGAAAAGAACAAAATAGCTACATTCCTGAAAGACTGTGTTAATGCATTAAGAATAAGAATGTACTGAGATATCAGCCTCTCAGATGTACTAAAATAGAGCAGGGAGGATAGGAGTGAGTGTACAGACCCATATGATGGGTAAATTTTGTTGTCTCTTGATTCATTTGGCCTGAACATAAACACTGTGCAAATATGCTATTCGTTCTACTTAACTAGTATAAAAGGTAGAATTGAAGTTATTACATAGTAGACTTAGTTTGGAATAATGTTGTGAAACATTCTGATTTGTAATAAGTATTTCTTGTGATCTATCCTTCTCTGCAATTATTGATATTTTTCAATAATGAAAGTAGATAATTGCAAGTAAGAATCTTAATGCCTAGGTAATTTTGGGTCTTTGGTTTTTTATATGAAATTTAGAACTGTTTTTTCTCTAGCTCTTTAAAGAATAACTTTTATATTTTGAAAGGGATTTAATTGAATTTGTGGATTACTTTTGATAGAATGACCGCTTTTTCAATTATAATGTTATTTTTTATTTAATTATTTTTATTGGCGCGTTGTAATCACACATCACTTTGGAATACAAGACTTGAGAGGATATACAAGCACATATCATCCAATTAGCCCTCATCCAATCCCCATCCCATTACCTCCCCCTCCCTCGATCCCATGCTTAATTGGTGATTATATTTGATATATTTCTTTACATACCTCATGAGTTTTAAAGAGATTCCATCCTCCCCCACCCCCTCCCCTCTGATTGGTCACCTCAATTGCTTATCCATAGGGCCCTTTCTACTACTTGACCTCCTCCTGTTACCCCTTTTCTCCTAGTTTTACTAATTAGGGGAAGCATTTGAATTTTATTTTCTGTGCTATTTCTCTGTGCTTGCCGCATTGGAAGTTCCGATCCTACTCTTGATGGCCCCAATAGGGGCCTGGCCACCGGGAGGACGACCTCACTGGCTCCAGCACTGGCCTTGCCTCATGGGAGGCCCCAATCCTGGCCTTGCTGGCCCCCACACTGAACTAACCCCTTGGCTGGCTCCGCTCCCAGCTTCGGAGGCCCCAGCACTGGCCTTGCCTCACAGCAGGCTCCGAAACTGGCCTTGTTAGCCCCGGCACCGGCCTAACCACTTGGCAGGCTCTGATTCTGGCCTCGGAGGCCCCAGCACCGGCCATACTTCAAGGCAGGCTTCGATCCCAGCCCTGCTGGCCCCAGCACTGACCTAACCCCTCAGCAGGCTCCTATCCCGGCCTTGGAGGTCCCAGCACCGGCCTTGCCTCATGGCAGGCTTCAATCCTGGCCTTGCTGGCCCTAGCACCGGCCTCATCCCTCAGCAGGCTCCAATCTGAGCACCCTCTTCTTCCAGCAGGTTGTCCCACATTCCTGAGGGTGTGTGGTGGTAGTACTCTGCCATTGGGGTTATTTCTTCAAAAGTTCCAGGTGTATTATGTCAGATCTCTGCATCCCCTGAGTACTTGCCACTGCCAATGCGACTGTTTCCACCATTTCAAATCTTTTCCAAGCTCTTTTCCCATACTACATATTGTCCAGATTTCCTAAGCATGCGTGACAGTAGCATTTGACCTTTGAGGTAATTTCTTCAGAGGATCAAGGTGGGTTGAATCAGATGTCTGTCTCTCCCAAATACAAGTCAACACCACCATTGCGGCCACTGCTGCCAACAAGGCCTTCCTCCTAGGTTTCCGCTAGACTCTCTCCTTACAAGTGATGTCCCGGATTCTTAACGATGTAGAGAAGCCTCAGTCCTCCTTCACAGGGAAATTTTCCAAAAGTTCCAGTTCAGTTGGATATGTTTTGTCTGCATCTCCAATATCCTAGTTGCCACTGCGGCCATATTTTTCTTTTTTCTTTTCCTTTTTATATATATATATATATATATATATATATATATATATATATATATATATATAAGAGAAGAGAGTATGTGTGGTTTGGGGAGAATGTGGGGTCAGGCACTCAGTAGCGATGAAATTTTTTTTTCTTTCCTCCCTGCCAATAGCGGAGTCCAACAACCTCACTGCGCAAAGCAGAATCTGGTGTTCTAAGCGCACCACGACCTGGCCCAGTACTGCAGTGCTGGGTTCCTCTATACCTTACTGCTGGGCCTTCTGTTTGGCACCGGGCCACCCGGGACTCGGACTTGGCCTCCTGCCTGGTACCATGCCTTCCCATGGGTAGTCCAGGCCACCCCCCTCTGCCCAGGGCCCTTCGGGGTGGGGGTAGGGTCACCTAAGGGTGCCCCGCGCACGCCCACCTGCCCTGCCAGGGCCGGGGTCTTGCAGTCTGGGCCTCTGGGGGGGGGGTTCGCCTAAGGGTGCCCCACGCGCTCCTGCCCACCCCGTCCCGGGGCTGGGGCCTTAAGGCCAGATTCTCCAGGCCCTTCTGGGGAGGGGGGTTGCCTAAGGGTGCCCTGCATGCACCCGCCCACCCCACCTGGGGCCCGGGGCTAGAATGACCATTTTGATAATATTTATTATGCTTATCTAATAGCATGGTAGATCTCTCAATCTTCTAAGAGCTTCAATTTTTCCACAGTGTTTTATAAATATGTTTGTTGAGATCATTTACCTCCTTGATTCGATTTATTCTCATATATTTTATTATTTTTGAGATTATTGGCAATAATATTATTTTCTTGATTTCTTTTTTAGTAGATTCATGATTAGAATATAGAAAAAAGTACTCATATGTTTAGGTTGATCTTACTAATTTGCTGAATTTCTTAATAAGCTCTACAGGTCTTTTGGTTGAGTTTTTTACGTATAGGATCATGTCATCTGCAAATGGAGAAAATTCAGTCCTTTTCTTATTTGTATTCCTTTGATTTCCTTCTCTTGCCTTATCATTCTGGCTAGAGTTTCAAGTACTATATTGAAAAAGAGTAGTGATAGTGGTCATTCCTGTTTTGTTGCATATTTTAAAGGAAATCAGTTTTTCCCCATTCAGTATGATGTTAGCTATGGGTTTATTGTATATTTCCTTTATTATGTTGAGGTAAATACCTTCTATTCTGATTTTCTGCAGTGTTTTTAATACAAATGGGCATTGGATTTTGTCAAATACTGTTTCAGCATCTATTAAAATGATCATGTGACTTGTTCTTAGTTCTATTTATGAGGTGAATTACATGTATTGATTTGAATCCAAAGCAATTCTCAGCAGTAAGAACCATGCATAAGGCATCATAATTCCTGACTTAAACTTGTACTACTAGCTGGGCATGGTGGCGTTCACTTGTAATCCCTGTGCTTGGGACGCAGAGATAGGAGTATCACACAGGTTCGAAGCCAGCCTCTCTGGCTTAAGAGACCCTGTTTCCAAATAAAAATATAAAATAGGTCTGGGAATGTAGTCCAGAGGTAGAAGGGTTCCATCCCTAGTAGCACCAAAACACAAAAACAACAACAACAAAATCTTGTACTATGGAGTTAATAAATAAAGACATCATGGTATTGGGAACAAAGAAAAACAACACACACACACACACACACACACACACACACACACACACACACACAAGACACATGGACCAAGGGGACAGAATATAAGATACAGAAACAAATCCACACACCTAAAAGCCAATTGACTTTTAACAAAGATGTCAAAAACATACATTAGAGAAAAGATAGCTTTTTCAACAAATGATGTTGACAAATTTGGTTATCCATTTGTAGAAAACTGGGATTAAATCTATACCTATTACCCTGCACAAGATTAAATGTTAAATTGATCAAAGACTTGGAAATTAGACCAGGAATTCGAAAGTACTAGAGGAAGACATAGGTCCAAGACTCCAACATATATGCCCAGGTAGAAACGTTCTCAATAAGACCCAATACATACATAAAAAAATGTTCAACATTATTAGCAATCAGGAGAAGCAAATCAAAATTAGACTGATATCCTTTCTAACCCCAATTAGAATGGCAATCATCTGGAAGTCAAACAATAAAAGCTGGCAAGAATGTGGGGAAAGAGAAACTACACTGTTGGTGAGATTTCAAATTATTGCAACCACTTTGGATATCAGTGTGGATATTCATTAGAAATCTGAGGATCTACCATATGATCCAGCTATACCACTCCTGGGTAGCTTTACAAAGAGACTGAAAACAGACTATTATAACAATAAATGCATATCCATATTTATAGCAGCACAATTTATAATAGTTTAATTATGGAGCCAACCTAGCTGTTCATCAACAGATGAATGGACTAAAAATTGTGGAATATACACACAATGGAATTCTACTCATCAATAAAGAAGAACAAAGTTATGTCATTTGCAGTAAAATGAGTGCAACTGAGGAAGATTGTATCAAGTGAGATTAACCAGTCACAGAAAGTAAAGGGTCATATTTTTTCTTATATGTAAAAGCTAAGGAGTAATTAAGATATAAGAGGGACTTTAGATAATGGAGGAGAAATTCCAATGAAGCAATGGAGGTGATCAAAGGGGAGAGGAGGAAGAGAGAGAGGATTAGTGAAGCAGACATTTTCATTGACATCATGGACATATGTGAGAATACCCATGGCAGTTACAATAACTTGTGTAGGGAAAGAGAAAGTAGGGAGGGAGTGAAGGAAAACTCACCAAGTACTATGTGCAAGTATGCCACTATTACTCTGAATTACATTGTGATATGATACTATAGTGTGCCAATAAAAGTATATTAGAAAAAGAATATGAATGCTGAAATATATATATATATATATATATATATATATATATATATATATATGCTGGACTATATATTTATTTATTTATTTTTTTATTTATTTATTTATTTTTTATTTTTTTTGGTGGTACTGGGGTTCCTGGAAGCCCTTCTACCTCCGGGCTACACTCCCAGACCTATTTTATATTTTTGAAACAGGGTCTCTTACGCCAGCGCAGCTGGATTCGAACCTGCGCGATCCTCCTGTCTCCACCTCCCAAGCGCGGGGATTACAAGCGTGCGCCACCACGCCCGGCATATATATATTTATATATTTAAAATATGTATATGTTAAATGAGAAAATGGGAAAGAGCAAAACCTATGTTTACTACCGTTTTATACCTAACACTTTATACAGTATTGAATGAGTAAATAGATGCAACCAAGAATAGGTAATTGAAATATGAAGTATATAATAAAACCATATGTGAAGAAAAAACTATCATATCATAAAACTATCTTTGTGATACTAATACCAAATGAAGGTTGTCAGATTTATCAGTACCACCCTTGACATATCAATCCTAGGTAAGAAATCAGAATTACTCCTAAACTCACTGACTATAATAATAAAAAATTCCATCAAAGGGTAATTAGAATATTAGGACACTGAATATGAGTTTGGTTTTCCATAAAGTTCTACTTTTCATTTTAAGCCATTAAAAACTCTATTCGGCAGTAATCCTGAAACATTTATTAACCTTTATAACAAACATCTCTAGAGGTTTGTTAGGAAACTGCTGACTTAAAATTTTTTATCACTGCTGGAAAATTTACATTTCATTTTAAACAATTTGACAAAGTAGTGCTAATATAGACAGAGGGTCCATATCACAAGTGTAATATGTACGTTTTAAAGGTTAATCCATCCCAGAACATATTTCATCCTCATCTTTATAAGCCAACATATTTCAAATATCAATAACCTACAAAGACATTTTTATAAATAAAGGTAAATGCTTTTAATCTATGTAACTGTAGTTTTATGACATGAATAATAATAATTCCACATAAATTAGAGACTTACCTTCTGCATTAGTCAGAGTTCCCCAAAGGGAAAATAAACCAACAGAATAGGTATATATTTATTTATAAAAGGGAATTTATTTGATTGGCTTACATGATTAAAGGCTATATAGTTCAAAAAGAGTGATCTACAGTTTGAAAAACTAGAGGGAATCAGGTGTTTAGTCCAAGGAGCTGGAGCCTCAGAACAAGAAGGACCAATGATGGAACCCTAGTTCAAAGGCTAGAGCTCTCTAAAGTTCTTGGAGATTTGCTCTGTAAATACCCTCTCAGACATACGCGAAGGTGTGAGTTACTAATTTACTAGACGTGTCTCAATCCAATCAAGTTAATAAATCACAATTTCCCAAAGTCAGTAATAATGCCTGCCTACAAAGGGGTTCTGGAATGAAATATAAATACATGAAAGAACTTGAACAAAAATTTGCCATTGCATTTTTCTGTTTCCAGCAGGGTGATGAGGATTTTTTTTCCCGAAAAGTGGGTAGTAATTAAAATAAATTGGGGAACTTCTGCTCAAGATTAGCCATCATACCTTCTTTCTAATCTGCTTTCCATGTATAATGTTATAGTTCAGACTTTTAGTTTAGTCAGGATTCCAGATACCCATGTGAATACTAAATGGATTCTTAGTGGAATAAGTTTTTTTTTTTTTTCTGTTTATGGCAAGAAAGCAAGAAAAAAGCCCTCCACAGCTGGTTGTGGTGGCAAAAACCTGTAATTCCAGTACTTGGGAGGCTGAGACAGCAGAGCTGCAAGTTTGAGTATAGTCTCAGCATTGTAGCAGGACTCACAGCAACCTAGCAAGAACTTGTTTCATAAAAAAAAAAAAAAATAGCTTCAGAGTTAAAATGCCCCTGGGTTCAATCCCCAGTACACCCTTTCCATCCAAAAAAGGACCTCCATAGCTCTCTGCAGTTTGACATCTCAGTAACCTTTGAGCGTCTCTCCTACTATTCATCCCCACTTTTATTTCAGTTGAGACTTGCTGGCCTCCCTGTTGTTTCTCTTAACATTACAGGACCCTAAACGCCTTACACATTTGCACAACTGAACTCACAGAAGCAAACTCCAGAGTGGTAGTTGCCAGGGGCTTGTGTTGAGATTGGAAATGACGAGATATTGGTAAAAGAGTATGAATTTTCAGTTGTGAACAAATTCTGAGGGTCTTATGTACATCATTATTAGAGTAAATAATAATACTATACTGTATACTTGAAGTTTTCTAAGAGAGTAAATCTTAACTATTCTGACTATACCCACACACAAAACGTAACTGTAAAGTAATGAATATATTAATTATCTCAATCATTGATCATGGAAACCATTTCATAGTGTATATGGATATCAAATCCTCACTGTGAAATGATTTCCAGGATCAGTGATGTACATTAGACCCTCAGAATTTGTTCACAATTGAAAATTTTTTTTTTTTGGTAATTATACCTCAAATCTTGAAAGAAAGGAGAGATGGATTCTTGGGCTCTAAGTATTGATAAGACTGAAAATCTATTTTTTTGTTGGGTCTAGCCTCTAGTCATGGCTTTCTAAATTTTGGTAGATTTTCCTCTGCTTTATAGGAAAGACTCTCACTTTTTGGGTGACTGGATATTTTTGTTTGTTATCTAACCTCAATTTCTGAACCGTTCTACATTGTTTCCACCCTCGACTCTGCCCCAGCCTTCAGGAGCTGTGTGTTCATGGTGAAGACTCATATTTCACTTTCACATCTGATCTTACTGGGTAGATGCTCATACACCCACCAGCAAAGACTCTGGCTCAGCTTTGGTGTTCTTGCCATTAATAGTTTGTGTATATGCCCTTAGAAAAACCCCTTGAGCTTTGGGATGAGGTGAATGGGGTATTATAATCACCTTCAGTTCTCCTTCCCTACCCCTGTACTTATCCCATGCACACAGTGGCCCCTCTGTAAAAAGAACTGATGGAGACAGTCTTTTTCCATTACTATTTTGGGTCCTGATTCTGCATACAGGCCCACATGCAACTGGTGAACATTTATTTTAGTCTTGTCTCAAAATTGTTTCCCCCAGTCTATGGGAATTTTGTTTTCTCCCAGCATTTGTCAATGGTTAAGGCCAGTTTCATCTCTTATTTCCTCCTGAAACCAACTTATCTAGATTTCTTAACATAAAAAAATTTGTTGGTTTTCAAAGGAATGACTTTGTAGTTTATCCAGAATTCTTTTAATGGGAATCAGAGAATATTCTTGGGTAAATTTTTTCATTTTCTCTTTGATAAATTCTTAGAACAATTTTGACAATTGGTACTGCTGGTAACATTGAAAATCATCTTAGTTTTTCATACAAGATAGTGTTCCATTTGGTATGTATTAGTAGCTGAACGTGGAGTAATGGATCAACTCATTTTCATTTCAAAGTGACTTCATATATTGCTAACTGTGGTCAATTTACTGTCACCTTTTATAGCATTTAGATCATTTTACTTTATGGTTCTCACTTATTTATTAAAATAGTTAAAAGTGATAAATGGTAGGTGTAAATTTTGCACACTTAATTAATATTGAATCTATAACTCACGTATAGAGATGGATTAACATTTTCGCAAGTTGCTACTGTGTGGCAGTGCTAACTTGAAAATATCCAAGGTAGCTAATTAGGACTCTAAATGTCATGGAGAAGGAAATCATTATGACTACAAGACAATCTACACTTTGTTAAAATATTACCAATTATTAGTAAATTGTCTTTTCTTAAAAGAACACCAACTTTAAAATATAAAAAACAAGAAATAAAATTTATGTATTAGCCAGGCTTTTAATACCAGTACTTGGGAGGCTGAGACAGGAAGATCACAGGTTCTCAGTCAGCCTGAGCTACTTAATGTGGCCCTCTGCAACTTAGTGAGACCCTATTTCAAAACAAAAAATAAAAAAATAGGTCTAGGATTGTAACTCAGGGTATAATGCCCTTGGGTTCAATCCCTAGTATGTATGTATGTGTATATGTATATGTATGTATATATATATATATATATATATATACACATACATACATATACATTATATTTTAATATAATATTATTTAAGGAGAAAGAAAATGCATGTGGGTTATTAGGATTATAAAACTAATTAGAGAGGAAATCAAAGTAAAGTATATCTTATCATCATGAAGTTAAATCACAAAAGACAGAAAGTAAATACTATTTTTTTACACATGAGAAACAAAGTTAAATATGAATGCTTTAGTTTTTCACCTGGTTATGATAGCTTGTACTGACAATTAGAATAATTAAACTAATCAATTGAGAAAACAGTAAATTATAACAGAGAAATTATTTTAACTTCAAAAGCTTTTTGAGAAGTCGGTTGTGGTGGTGCACATTTGTAATCCCAGCATTTGGGAGGCTGAGACAGGATGGTTTATGGCCAGCCTCAGCTACTTAGTGAGTCCCTTTGCAAATCAGTGAGACCCTGTTTCAAAATAAAGAATAGAAAATAGGGCTGGAGGTGTCACATGGAGGTAGAATGTCCCTGGGTTCCATTCTCAGTACTGCCAAAAAATAAAAAAATAGCTTTTTGATATTTCCAAATAGAAAATTCTAAAAGGGATTTTAAAATTGTCCCACCTAAGCAAAATATTTTGCTTAATCTTACATTATGTTCCAGAAAACTGGTATTTGATTTGATCAGTTGTTCTTATTGATTAGAATGTTGTCTGAGAAAAGTTCAATAGTTTCTCAAATTGGTCACTCCCTAGAGAAGGGCATTCTTGAAGGGTCAACTCTGTGACCTCAGGTGTGACTATCCATAGAAGGTGAGTTCCATGAGTTTTTGAGACAGACCCTCATCTGTGTCTCTTTGCTTCAGTCCTGTTGCCATCCCTGACATTTCCTTCACATCTATCGAATACAGTCTAATTATTCTCACTGATTAGTTAACCAACATGAGAATACTGATTATTTTGCAAAGCTTTTACTTCTGTTTTCCTAACACTTAAGTAAGAAAATCTATATGGAAGTTTGTCCACAAGTGAAAAAAATCACTTGTTTATACTTAGTTGCTTCAGAGACTCCAAGAGTGTCCACCTGTCCCTGTGCATTCTCTACCCAGAGTCCTTCGAGACTCCTCAGCCTCTCTCTCTGCAGACTGTCTTCCATCTATTCACACCCTAGAACATAGTTGAATTAAAGTGAAGTTACATGTTCCTTTTATACACTTTATTGCCGTGCGTGGTGGTGCACGCTTGTGATCCCCGCACTTGTGAGGCTAAGACAGGAGGATCACTCAGGTTCGAAGCCAGCCTCAGCTACTTAGTGAGGATCTCAGCAACTTAGTGAGACCCTGTTTCCAAATAAAATATAAAATAGGTCTGGGACTGCAGCCCAGAGGTAGAAGGCCTCTGCATTCCATCCCCAGTACCACAAAAAAAAAAAAATATATATATATATATATATATATATATATATATACCCTTTATTCAGACACATAAAATATTTCACAGAAATATTGTCCTTTTCCTTCCATCCCCAAACCCTAAATTTTCTTATAAACCAAATAGCACAACTTTCTTTGTCAAGCCCTTCATCTCTACTCATCAGAAAACACATTGACTAGTAGTAAAATATTTGCTAGGATAACCTAGAATAATACACCTGCCTTAGTTCTGAAAGTCGCAATGCCAGGTTTTCTTGTGGATTCTTGGAATTGTTCTGCCATAATGGAGCTTCTATTTTTGATGTTGATTCTTAAGACATTTCTTTGCAAAATGTCTGTGGACCTAGCTATACAACTCCTAAAATTACAAATAGAGTTTTTATAATCTCACTTGATTCTTTAAGCAATACTCTTCTTTGACTAGTTTAAAATAGAGTATTATAGTTTGTGATAGAAAAAGCAATGGTTATAAGCCAATTCATAACAAAAATTTCCATATAAGTGTATTTGGCTAAAATACCACTTTATATTTAAAGGTATTTGTTATTAACGTAATTTTTGGGCACAGCATACATACAAGATAGAATGCCTAACATTTAATGGAAGTGAGTTCATGGAGGAGATTTTATATTGCTTATTTTTATACTTTTATAAAAGCAAATATTGGCTGATATTTTATGGCAAGAAATTTGTACAAGAAATCACTATTCTTTATTTTTTATCTTCTGGACCTCAAGTTCTTAATAGCAAACCATATTCTCTCAACTTTTATTATGATAAAATAAGCTTTGTTTCTTTTTTTCCTCCAAAATTTCAAGACAATAAAATGAGTGTATTGCTATTTAGGCAGTGAAGAAAAAAAACATAATGTTGAGCTGCACCCTAAAGACATTTCTTTTGTATTATAATGCTTTTTGTCCACAGATGTTAGTTGAAAATTGATATAATAGTGTTTCTTGTAAGTCTACCAGAAACAAAACAAAACAAAAAACATTTTAAAAGTAGAATGGATGTAATTGTATGTGATAAATGAGCCTGGTAGAATTGTACTAGAAACCCATAGGGAATAATTATCTATCAGTGGCACCTGCAGAGGAATTATAAACAGCTGCAGAATTTGATTTTTGAACAAGAAAATAGAAAAAATAACTTAAAGATTGGTATTAAGAATTGAGGAGTTAGGAAACAGAATATACAATGGGAAGAAGATTAAAAAGGATTTTGATCCAGAGATGATAAGGTGAACTACAACTTAAAAAGTCATTTTGTAAATTATTAAGGACATTTCAAATGGTGTATAAGTTAGAAAAACATTTAGTTTTGATTTCATACCCAAAAGTGACTGTTGAAATAATAAATAAATGTGTTTTGTTTTATATTTTGCACAGATTTTGGTAAGGGTAGGCAATCCAATTTCTCAAAGAAGTAAATATACCTTATTGTCTTTGTTAGATGGGTTTCATCAAGTTGACATGAGCAATTAGTTAGTATTAATAAGCCATGTCTCCTACAAGAAATACTGAATTAGTTCTCTTTGAGACTTTGGTCACATTTTTATCAATCAATCAATACATACTTATTTTATATTTGTTTCTTTTTGACACAGTATTTAATATACATTATGAAATCATTAACAATGAACCCACTGCCAGCAGAACTATAATTCTTACCTGAAAATAGCACCATAATATGTGTATGTTTTCTGTGACTTCAAAGATTAATACACCAATTGATGTGTGCATGCATGAATGTGTCAGTTTTGAATCAGTATGTTGTAAAATTACAATGCAACAAGAAAAGTATAAAACAGAACACTAGACAGAAGCTCAGTAGTATACTAAGGAAAATTTTAGTATACTAAGGAAAATTTTAAATACCAAAATAACTAACAAAAAGTACAAAATTCAAACAAACATGGCCCTACATTTACCAAAAGTTACTTTTTTGTTACCATATGAGTGTGGTTAGAAATTGGTTGATGCACAATTTTCACTGCTTATATAATGGACTCAATGTTTGTGTTCCTCTAAATTCATATGTTGGAATCTTACCCATCAAGATGATGGTATTACAAGAGGGACTTTAAGAAGAGCCCTCATGAATGATATTAGTGCTCTTAGAAAGAGGCCTGAGAGAGAGACTCTTCACTTTCCACCATTAGAGAACACAGTAATATCCAACAAGTATTTTAAAACATGCCCACATGATGAAATTATTAGGAATATGTAAAAGAAAATGAAAATTATAGTGATTTATAATCTCACTATTTAGAATGACTACTACAAAAAAGGCCCCCCCCCAAAAAAAAACCAAGTATGTAGAGAACGTGCTTCTATAATGCTAGAAGGAGTGTAAATGAGTATAGTCAACATGGAAAACAGATGGAAGTTCTATAAAATTAACTAAAATTAAACTACCATAAACCTAGCAATGGAATTCCTGGGTATATATTCTAAATAATTAATACATAGAATCTACACCAGCATATTTATCAACCTAGGTATTTACTGATGGATGAATGAATAATATATATATATATATATATATAGTAATATTTTATCACTAAAAATGAAATTCTGATGTTTGAGGCAACATGGATAGAACTGAAGGACATTAGAAAATGTGTACATGAGGCACAGAAAGACATATACTATATGTTCACATTTAATTATTAGGGTGGCTTAAATATACTTTCATAGAGGATAAAGTGAATAAATTTTGGATATGCTCAGATTCAGAAAAATAATTTTACAAATGCTTTGTATTTCCAACTCTTTATCTGAATCACATGATAGTCATTGAACCATAGCTATGGATGGAATATCCTAATGAATTTTGTGTCACTTGGTGAAAATAATTATATTATCTTAAGCTTCTTTGCATTGTGAATGAAAAGAGCTTATTTTTTGTACCTGAGAATTATGTGTAAGAAAAATAACTTTTCAGAATAGAAATTATAACTTTAAGTTGTTCATTATCTAGTGTTTAATAATTGTAATGTGTATATATTATACACTACAGTTATTTATATATTAAATTATATATAATACACACACATATATATAATAATAATTTCACCTTGACTTCAAATGCTCTGTCTGCTCCATCAATTAATGCTAAGTGTAAATGGATTTGTGTATGTGTAGATGTTAATGTTGAATTCCCCAAAACTGTGTCTCAGTAGTCAGCATGAATCCAGAAAACAAGAAATAAAGACATCACAGGTGGAAAAAGAATCTCTGAAGCAAAATCAGCTATGAGATCATACATTTCAAGAATGTATACAAAGAATACTAACAGATGCGTCAAATAATATAGAATTGCACTCTAAACCAATGTGGGAACTGCCTGCAACATCCCTTGTTTGCTTATAGTTCAACCCCCATGAAACTCCTGACATGATAATTATATCACTAAAGAGATAGTAAAAATATTCCCAATCATTAACAAAGTCAAAAACTTTAAAACTGCCTATATGTGGTCTTCTCATATGGCAGGATATAGGTCTTAGGATCTAGCCATTTTTAAATGTCTATTTGACACTAAAACTAGACAAATCTGGAACTTTCCCAACTGATCATTAACTTAAATACCTAGAATATTAAATAGAAAAGCGATTTAAAGCACAAAAAATGCTAAATTAAGTGCAACTCTAATCTACAGAATTGGATGACAAGTATCACCTCTCCATAATTTTTAGCTTCTCTAAATAATACATTTCCTAAATTTATCTTTTATCAAGAATATTTTTGTCCAAAAGTACCTTCCCACACATTCATATCATTTAATTATTTTATTTTATTGTTGTTGACTGCTCTATTACTATTTGGAAAATATATAGTTCATCTCTATTTCTCTAAGAAATGAAACAGTATATAAGTAGCTTTGGTTTATTTTTTTCCTGGAGAATATCATTATATTTAAAATACATATTAACTGCAAAAGTGTTTAGAACAAATGGGGTCCAAGCTGTTTTCCCATAACAATTATATTTATAGATGGCCCTTAACGTGTATAACCTTTCAACAGAGCCATATCTCAAAAGAGATTGGTGAAAGTTTTGTTTGAAATTTATTTTGGAAAGTACAATTAAGTACCATACATTTTTTATATTTGGCAAAATGTTGCAACAGTATGTTAGTCTGTTCTCTATTGCTATAAGAGCATACCTGATGTATTCAGCTAATAAAGAGAAAAGATTTATTCTGGCTTACCTATTTTGGAAGTTCCAGATTATAATCAGTTGGCCCATTGCTTTCAGGCTTTTTGTGAGGTTGCAGCATATCATGACAGGAGAGAGTGGGTGAGCAAAACTGCTCACCTCATGGCTAAGAAACAAAAAAAGAGGAAGAGAAGAGAACTTAGGTTTTACTTTCTCCTTCAAGGACATGCCCCTCAATGACAAAAAGACCTCCTACTAGGTCCCACTAACTTCTGCACCTCCCATAGCACCTCCCTGTGGACCAAGGACATCCAACACATGCCCATCCCTATCATTTGGGATTTTGAGGGACATTCAAGATCCAAACTAGAGTAGATAGTAACTATTAAATAATTCATTAAAAAGTAAAGTTTTTATAGAGATATTTTTGGATAGAAAACCATAACCTTTTCTGAACAGTAAACTCATGAGCCCATTTACATTTCAAGTTAAAAAAAAAAACAAGAACTGAAATAAATAGTACAATGAGAGCCACACCTGAGAAGCCTGTTTACCTACATTTCAGTTTGGTTTGATACGTGTGTTAAGTAAAACAAAAGTTCACAGATCCTGAAGTATTCATACAAGATGGTCAGGATGACACATATAACCTTCCTAAATTGAACCAAGAAGATATTGAAAATTTAAACTGACCAATACCATAAAGACATTGAGGAAGCAATAAAGAGCCTACTAATAAATAAATAAATAAATAAATAAATAAATAAATAAATAAATCCCAGGACCAACCAGATGGTTTCCCAAGTGAATTTTATAGAAAAGCTAATCCCAATACTTCTCAATCTATTCCATGAAATAGAAAGAAACAGGACAATCCCAAATATATTCTACAAAGCCAACATCACATTCATATGAAAACCAGATAAAGGTAGCTAAAGAAAAATATAGAGAGGCCTATATCATTAATGAACTTAAGATAAAAAACTGCTAAACAAAATATTAGCATTTAAAACCACATCAAGAAATCACACACCAAATAGGATATAAAACAATAAGTATGATATCTTTTAAATCACAGTTGACTTTCCCATTTTAAAATAGTAGTATTTGGGTATATCATCCACTTTCTTACTGTGGCTTTTCAAGACTGCTTGAATGTTCAAATCATTTTCTTTTGCCCCAATTGTGTATCATCCTATTCCATTTTCTTTTCATTAATTGGAAACTGATCTAATTATACTAGATTATCATTTGGGATTTATACCATTTTCTACTTCATGTTAATAGACTTCCTGTAATTTTTTCTAATATTCATGGCTTTATATAAACTCTACCAAATTTTATCCACCTTATTTTATTATCCTACTTAATGTCTCTGAGTGCAATTATTCACAAGACCCAATTCAGTCATTTTATACAATGCAGTATCAATGCAATATCAATGCAATATCACTGGCCGTACTTTGACCCCTTGAATCTTGGTCTGCTTAGCTCAAAGCCAATTCCTTGCTTATGGTGACACAAAACTCTAGTAAATACTTAAGGGCCAATTCGGGACTTAAAATATCATGGCATTTCCTAGACTTTAGTTGAACTTTCTATAATTACTAAATTCATTTCATACTTTGACATCCCAGAAAATAAAAGTGAAGTTCATCCAACAATTCATTTCCTTGCCATAAGAGAAAATTATCTTTTTAACAAAAATATAAAAAAGCTACTGGCACACCACATTTATGAAAAAAGTGTCCTTTCTAAGCTCACCCTTAACACATTCATACTATTTCTTCACTCACTTCACTCCATTTTGTTCTTTCCCTTTAATATTTTCATCTTATCTTGTGCTTCTTTGACCTTGAAACTGTAAAATTGCCTTTTGTAACACAGACAAATTCACGATTTTTTTTCTGGTCCTCATTTTCTTTTCTATTTGCATATCTAAATTCATTGAGATGTATAACATTTTAAGATTATCTGTTATCTACAATCCTTAGAAATGAGCTGTATTTAAAAATGTCATATTTATTGCAAACCCCAAAACTTTCTATATAGAAGTTTCTACTATATGACCCAAATCTCACTACGCCCTCCTCTTATAATTCTTTTGGCACTGAATCAGGAGATCCTTACCCATCACTGTTACTATTCCTTCATCTGATTCTTATCACCTACCTTAAGTCTGTTGAGAAAAAATTCTTCTCTGAGTGAGAAACATCCTTCAAAATAATTTGAAATACTCTATTTTTAAAATGTAACTTTCAAAAGCTTTTATTGAAGTTTCAAATAGTCTATCCTCATTTATAATCTATCCTTTTTGGTACTAGCCACGAAGTGCTGAAGTGACGATGTTTCGTATTTTACTGTGAGATCAAAATTGTAATGGATTCCAATAGTTTAAAGACACTATAAAGTGAACACATCGAGAAAGAAATTGCTTCTGAGCTGAGTAGACACGTTTTGGGAAAAAAATCAGTAATATGTTCTATAGGAATGTTCTTGCAGTTGATCCACCTGATTGAGATTGCTACAAATGTTTTCTGTGAAAAAATAAATACCTATTATAAAAATGTCTGGTATAGCTTGGTTGTGTCCTGCCATAAAACTGATAAGTAATGTTTTGAGCCTTTGTAAAAACTTCAGTGGCTCTTCTATGTGTGTGTGTGTGTGTGTGTGTGTGTGTGTGTGTGTGTGTCTATTATAATAATAATTTCTTTGCACTAATTTTGAATTAGACAACTAGCTATAAACATTATTTAGTATGGTGTTAAATAACTTTAATCAATCCAAGTTAACCAAATGGTAAAAAAAGAATCTGTTTGATATTTTCACTGATTTATTTTAGAAGGCTCCTCATGGTATCATATATTTGCCTCAGTCTGTTTTCTGTTGCTTTAACCTAATAACTGAGACGAGGTAACTTGTGAAGAACACAAGTTTATTTGGCTCATGATTCCAAAGGCTGATAAATACAAGATGTGCCTTAGCATCTGCTCAGCATCTGCTGAGGACCTAAGTTATGCATCAGAACCAACCTAACATGGGCAAAGGCATCTCCTGGCCAAATAGAGCAAGTGTGGTGGCTTTATCTCTCTTCCTCTTAAAAATATATCATGGAGGCCCTACATTCATGACCTCGTCTAATTTTTTTTTAAGGTTCATCTAATCTTAATTACTGCCCAAGGGCCCTATTATCAAATGCCATTCGCATATGCATATGAGGGTTAAATTTTCTACAAACACATTTATGGGGATCATGTTCAAAGCATAGCAATATTCAAATCTAAAAGCTCGGTTGTAGTGCTTAAAGCCTGAAATGTCTAATGGGGAACACTATTACATCTTGAATCTTTTCTCAGTAAATGCAAGTTTTTTTCTTTTTCAAAATATAAGGTCCTTTTTGTGGAAACTTGCATGTCAAAATGATTATTCAGAAAAGAAAAGAATGAAACACTGACAAAAACAAATTTGCCAACATGAGTTTAAATTTGGGTTTTGATGTTACTGTATGTATTATATATAATTTGTACACAACAAAGTAAATTAGTTTTATATTTTAAAGAGAAATACACAAAACCATGATATGAAGATTTTAATTACAATTGCAATAGTTAACATAATATTTTATACATTTGAATTTCTCCATAATTTTTAGAATAAAAATAAATATGTACATATACAAGCTAATTCATATTCCTTTTAAACTTATCAATCTCTACAATCTTAAAAGAATAATATTTTACTCCAATAGGCATAGTTTTAAATACATGCATGTTTCATTTTATTCTCTTTAGGTTGTTTTATAAATATATCATTTGCATATGGTAAATGCCTAATAATGCAAGCTTTATAAAACCACAGAATACAGTGGTTGGAAATTCATATTTAAAATGATTTAGAGAAACTGCACTCCCAAGCTCTGACTGAAATCACTGCGGCAAGATAATCCGAGACTGAAAACGGACATAGGGCCTCATCTTAAGCATCGAGCAGCACCCACGTCAGAATTCTGTGTGCTCACCAGTGACTGGATCACAACAGCACAGGCTCCCACGGATGCCTTGACCAAGGAAGCCAGGTACCTGAGTGCGTCCAGGGTAAGTGCGGGTACTAGCGTGCGCCCCAGACCCAGCACTGGCCCGGGGCTTCTGTCCCACGCCTCAGAACCCAGCACTGTCCACCCGCACCCTGTCTGCGCCCCGGATCTCCGCTAGTAGTCAGTGCCTGCGCCACCCCCACCCCTAAATCAGAGCCTACCTTGTGTGCCTAGCTCCCTCCCCCCACTGGAGCCCAGATACCCACCTTGCCCGAGGCCTGCTTTCCAGGCAGCGAAAGCTCTGTGCGCCCGTGAGATCTCTTCGGGCACCCAGCTTCTATGGCCTGCAGGAGGCAGAAATCATTATTGAACACCTCACAGCGCCTGTGTCCTCCGGACACCTGTGCACCTATCCCGCGCCCCTGGCCCACCTCCCGCCCACCCAGCAGCCTGATACTCAGTTCTAGTCTAAAACACAGCCCAATGCACCATGGAGGAGCATAGCAGCAAGCACTAGGTAGCTGCACCCACCCACACATGGGTCCAGTAATAGCAGCGCACCCAGCCTGCACTCTTGGAACTGGCAGAGCTCTGGCAGTAAGTGTGGGCATCCAGGAACCAGCAACCCTTTGCCCAGGGCACATCTTGGGACCACACCGGCTAGCACAGTTAGAATTTCCAGAGACACAGGAAAATCCAGTGAGACACAATATCTGCACAGGACCGCAGGGGGAGGTTCCAAGTCTACTTTAGACACCCTCCACACCTGCTGTAGGGAAGCACAGGCCAGAGTCTAGGGTTGGTGAGTGCAGAGGTGCTGACTACAAGTTGGAATTATGCAGAACCTGGGAATCCTACAGAATCTAATAACAGTGACACCAGACATCCTGACACATAAACTCAAAGCAGTTAAAGAAAGGTGTCCAAACACTCAGAGTGACCTAAGAAGATAAAAATAGAGTACAAAGAAAACTAAGAGACATTGGATTATGTTCTGAAAACTACCAAATCAATCAGATACGCAAATATTATATGGATCTGACCCCATATTCGTAAATAAGTAGGACTGTTTTTTTCTTGTTTTTTTTTTTTTTTTTTTTTTTTTTACTGTTACTGTGCATGTTTTGTTTTGTTTTGCTTTTGCAGTGCTTTTGTTTTGGTATGGTTATTGCTGCTTTATTTTTTTTCCCCATCCTTCTTTAACTTGTTTTTTTTATATATATTTGATAGTTTGCCTTGTTTTCTGATTTCACACAGCTGCTAGTTCCTTTTATTTTAATCTTGTCCTTTTTTCCTCTTTCTTACTCTTTCCTTCCTTTTTTTGTTCTCCTCCTTTGATTGGTTTTTCCTTTCTTTTTCTTGGATTACATAATAGTCTTGGTATCTTGTGTGGATTTTTTTTATGTTTGTCTGCTCCTTTCATTACCCCTCTTACAAACTTTCTCAACCTAAACATATCCTCTACCTAATCTGACTCCTTTACCCATCACCCCAGCTCCTTCCACATCACCCACCCTCAACACAGGAAAAGCTCTGCTGACTTGCCGATACCCCTAAAATCCTAATATTAAGATTGGACTAAGATTAATAATCATGAACGATGGGTAGAAATCAGAAAAACAGGACAGAGAATGCTATAAATATGAGAACCAGGAATTATGAAGAGACAGCAGAAATTATGAGTACTGACCTACTAGAAATGCAAGAAGGGGAGTTCAAAATCTTGATGTACAATATGATGAAAGGATTTAAAACAAGTGTAGAGGAGGTGAAAGGTGAGTTAGAAACACTAAAAAAGAATCAGAAAGAGGTCTGGAATGAAATGAAAGAGGCAATAAGTGAAATGAAGACAGCAATAGAAAGAAATTCTGGAAAATTAGATGAAATGGAAAACAATATCAATATTAGAAGACAGTACATCCCAAACCGAAAACACAGTCAGAGATATACAGAAATCTTTACAGCAACAAAACCTAAACATCCAGCAAGTATGGGATAATATGAAGTGTCCTAATTTACGGATAATAAGCATTGAAGAAGGAATGGAGGTACAGACCAAGGGCATCTGTAATATCTTCAAGGAAATAATCTCAGAGAATTAACCAAACATGGAAAGAGACTTGGACCTTTATGTCCAGGAGGCATACAGAACTCCACTGAGACAGAACCAAAGAAAGACCACTCCACGCCACATAATAACCAAAATGACCAATATAGAGGCTAAGGAAGGAATCTTAAAAGCAGTGAGAACAAAAGGACAGGTGACATATAGAGGCAAAACAATAAGAATCACCCGAGACTATACAACCCAGGACATGAATGCTAGGAGAGACTGGTACGACGTGATTCAGACCCTGGAAGAAAATAACTTCCAACCCAAAATAATCTATCCAGCAAAACTACTATTCAAGATCAATGGTGAAACCAAAGTCTTTCGGGATAAACAGAATCTCATAAAATTCATGAATTCAAAGCCAACACTAGAGAAAATTCTTAAAGAAATAAACCATAAGGAAGAAAAAAGAAGGTACATATGTTTCCTCTAATATGCCCAAACTAGGAAACACAGAGGATACCAGTGGGACTCCAGATAATGGAGGGGAAATATCAGCAAAGTTTGAATGGAAAGATAGGAGAGGAGGAAGGCTTATCTTGATTAATGAGGGTCTACATCTGAATATGTGTAAAATTATGAATATGACATGGTTAACCTGGATAACCATTGGTGGGAGGGGGGAAAGGAAAATGGGGGCGGGGGGGAGAGGGCACCAAATATAGTTTAAATGTAAACTATGTTCAATAAAAAAATTGTTAAAAGAAAAACAAATAAAATTATAATCTAAATAATGATTTAGAATGCTTTAAGAAATCAAAGAGATTTATTAGCAAATGTTATCAAACTTTTTTCTTTACCAACACATTTGAAGTATTGAACATGGTCAGTTTGAAAACTATCATTGTTACTCAGAATGAAGATATTTTAATTTTGTAAGTGAGAAATTATATCATAATCTTGATTGGAATGATGATGGAGAAAGGCAATGGAATTAAGACTACAATTAATCTATAATAGTAGAACAGAATTTTCATATAATTTCCCCCACCATTGTAGAAATTTTTTTTGGTACTGAGGATAGAACACAGGGACATTCTACCTCTGAGCTATACTCTAACCCTATTTTTTTAACTCTTTATTTTGAAACAGGGTCTCACTGAGTTGCAAATAGCCTCACTAAGTAGCTGAGGCTGTCCTTGAACTGTGATCCTCCTCTCTCAGCCTCCCAAATGCTGGGATACAAGCGTGCATCACCACGCCCAGCCCATTGTAGAAATTTTGAATTGACTTATTTACTATTAATATTTGTGTATCAACATTTTATGATACTACCAATCACTTATAATGTGCCAAATACTAAAAATATTTTGCTTCATTTATTTCATTTAATTCTCATTATAAGTTTTTAAGACAGGTATTCTTCATGTCCTTGCTATATATTAATAGATTAAATATTAAGTAACATATCCAAGTTGGGCATATTAGTTCTAGAGTACAAAAAGAAGTCTATATGACTTCATATTTTGCCATCTCAACTACTATTTTTGAGATTATTCAATGTGATTTTTGTAAACAAAAATGTGATAGTAAAGAAATATCAAATTTTATAAAATGGCTATCAGTGTGTATCTGATTAAAGAACAATCGATTTAATCACTGCATGAAGATGTTATAGATTACTAGTCATAAAATATTAAAATATTTATAGATGTAATGTATGAATTCCTAGACAAATCTTTATTCAATTTTTTATCTTATCAAATTCAGTGTATTTTATTTTACAAGAACATTTTGTTTGTTTGTTTTGTGGTATGGGAATGGGACCCAGGGGCATTCTATCTCTGAGCTACACTCCCAGCCCTATTTTTCTTCTCTATTTTGAATCAGGGTCTCATTGAGTTGCAAAGGGCCTCACTAAGTAGCTGAGGCTGGCCCCAAACTATGATCCTCTTGTCTTAGCCTCCCAAATGCTGAGCTTACAAGCGTGCATCACCACGCCTGGCATTATAAAAACATTTTAAATGTTAGGTAAAAATGTTAAGAATAATGCCTAATTATTGTGTAAACTTAAAACCGTGTGACTTAGGAAAAGAGGCAAAGATAGAAGTATGAAATGTGAAACAAATCTTCATCTCCAGGCAAGCTCAGTAAGCTTTATAACACTTCCATAGTTTGCCCTTAATGCATCTTTGTGTCTATTTCATACTCTTTGGAGTTTTTAGAAAATGCATTAGGGTTTCATCAAATAATAATGAAAATAAGCTATTTTTGAAATAGAGTTTCTGACATTTATTTGCTTTCATTTGAGATTATTTCTGTTATTCATACATTTATTGCTTAAATCTATTTCATGAATGACTCATGATCTCTGACTCTATCCATCTAAAAATGCTGTGGCCTAAGTGTTCTCTATCTAATGTCAATGCTTTACTTTATCTAATTTGGCAACTCCAAATTCTCAATCCAAATTTTGATGGGTAAAAAGCAAAGAACTGAAAATATTGATTCACTGAATTACATAGAGGACTAAACAAGAGAATTTAGGTTAAAGGATAATAAAATACTTTTTGGAGGACTAAATTCTCTCATGTTAGAAGATTCTAATAATAAGACATAATTGTTTTAGCTCATTTATTATGCCTTTTTTTTTTTTTGGTGGTACTGGGGGAATTCCTGGAAACCCTTCTACCTCTGGGCTCCACTCCCAGACGTATTTTTATATTTTTATTTGGAAACAGGGGCTCTTAGGCCAGCGCGGCTGGCTTTGAACCTGCGTGATTCTCCTGTCTCTGCCTCCCAAGCGCAGGGATTACAAAGGTGCACTACCACACCAGGCATTTATTATGTTTTTTAAGCATCCTTAAGATAAAAGTATTTTAATATAGAATATAAAACAGCTCATACATAGATTTTTATAACATGTGTTTATAGATTAACTACCAAAACAATACATTCACTCATTAGTGATTGTTAAAGATATATTAGCAAAAAGATAAGCCATGAGAAAATAGGAATAAGATTAAAGATATTATTAAGCTAAAGAAACCAGTTTCAAATAGCTACAAGCCATATGATTCTAAGTATGGAACCAATCTATGTGCCCATCTACAGATGAATGGATTAAAAAGATGAGATATTCACATAATGGAATTCTACTCAGCAATAAAGAACAAAAAAATTATTTCATTTTCTGGAGAATGGATGGATCTACAGAAAATTATGTTAAGTGAAATTAGCCAGTTAGAGAAAGTGAAAGGTAATGTGTTTTCACTTATATGTGGAAGCTAGGGAGTGATAGGATACAAGAGGGACTTGAGACAATAGAGAAGAAATCCCCATGTAGTGAAGAAGGTGGCCTCGGGAGGGTGAGGGAAAGGTAGAATTAAAGGAGGAGACAAGTACTTACATTGACATTACTTACATATATAGGAACACCAATGGTAATTTTAATATCATGTATGGGGAAGGGAAGAGTGTCTGTGGGGGAAGCAGGGGAGCAAATTCACCATTTGCTGTGTGCATGTGCATGAATGTCACTATTACTATTTTCTACATCAAGATGCGTGACTATAAGACTATTATATACAAATAAAATTATAAAAAAGAGACCCTGAAAACCAAAATAAAAAAGCAAAATTAGGACAACATTAAAAAGATCAGTGAGTGTTAGGAGTTATGGGGGAGTGAACAGAGAGGGTACAGAGGATACTTAGACATTGACATTACTCTGATGCTCTAATGGTGAATGAATATCACTGTACATTGTTCAGTGTATAATGATGGTTGTGTGAACTACTCAGTTCATTAGGAGTGAAACTTCTTGTCTACTATGAATGTTAGATAATCATGATGTTATCAGTTTATATTTCTTGACTGTAACAGTATACAGTTCTAATGTGGGATGTAGATGGTGAGGAGTTTATTTTGGTGAAAGTGGGCCATCACACCCGGCAGAATTTACAATTAAAAGAAAAAAATATGTTCTCCTTAATTCTTCCTGACCATTTTATTATTTTAAAAATGGCATATAATTTTAAAGAATATAATTTGTTTAAATAGAAAGGAGATCATAGAGTTAGACCAAGATTTTCTTTTCAGGTTGTATGACTTACAAAAATGCTTGTTTTTGAAGCAAATATATATTTTATTTTTAATTTTCTTTTATACTTCAATATTTTGGTAATGAGTAGAATCTGATCAGTAGGACAATATCTTTTTCAACTTTTTTATAATTAAAAATATAAAAATAGACAATATCTTTATCTTGAAATGGTGTGTTTAGCCTAGTAAAACTTTATAAAAAGTATGTTTTTATTGCAACTCTGCTTTTGTCATTGATTATTCAAAAATGACCAATTTTAGTGGCTGCTTTGAAATATGTATAATTATGTTTCAATGCAAGTTGACATGTTTTTAATGTTAATGAATCTCATTTGTTTGTGCATAGTCAACCTGGAAATTGAATTTCATTTGAAAGCAGAAACAAGTCACCACTTATCAATAAAGGGTTTATGCATATGTAAATATGAGTCTAAATTAAAGTATAGAGATCTTTTCTGAGCGATCTTTAATTGTCTTAAAAGAGAAACATGCAACTCATTGTCATTCACAGAGAAAAATAACATTGCGTAATAAAAATAATTCACGTTAAAGGTAGATTTAAGAGCCATATTATTTTATTTAACACAGTGAAAAAGTACATAAAAATACAAATTAGTTCAAGAGACCTTGATTATATATAGTTTTGCCTTTCTCTACCTGTAAGACCTTACCTTTATTTTTTTCTCTTCGTAGGATACTGGTTAAAGTAATACATTCTTTGCCTCCTTCCAATATTTGTTTTCATGACAAAACAGGAAAGGGCATAGAGAGACTGTTATAAGAAACCCAATTTGAACACATTATTTTTACAACTTCAGAAGAATTTTTATTCTTTCATAGCCGTGATGACTGCAACATTCACCATTTAAAACAGATCCTCATCAGCATCTACTTAAGAATCTGCAACTGCAAATTGCCATTTATTGTTTGGCCTTGAACAAAAGAAAGAAACTTAGGTTCAGCATTTTCTTGCCAATGGAAAATGAGAAAGCATGAAAGAATCATTTAAAAATAGTAAAAGAGAAAAGGAGAGGTCTTGGTAAATGTCTCAGCAATTAATTTACTCATAAGTTTCCATTCCTGTTAGGAAAAGAAGCTTTAACTTTGTTTGACTTAGTAAGGTTACTTTATCTTTTGGAAGAGATAGCTACTCATTGCCCTTCCTAGTTCTTCTTGGCTGGTTTGGAAAAAGCTCTACTCTAATTCTCTTCATTGGTAGCAGCAACAGCTGGTTCTCCTCCCTCTGATGGAGATTGCCGCCATTTCCTTTCCCATCCCAGCTGATGAGGGTGTTTATTATTTATGATCATTAGATTACACTCATCTCTCAGCTTTTGGGCAGGTATACAAAAAGAAACCAGCACATCAATCTTTTCCTCCCTGAGTTTACAGTCTACAGATTCACACCTGCCTCTTTCCAATATTTATTAGGCAAAAGCCCGAATTCACAGATGGGTCTTTTATGGTTAAGAAAAGGAAAAACAAAATTTGAAAGAATGAAAATTTACAGATAATTTCTTAACCTTGCTCATTTTTTCATGAGAAAAAGAACATACAAAGATCATCACCACTTGATATTTTTACCACTGCAACAATCATTATCAATGTTTAGATATCACTGAATGATTTTTAGGTGTAAATAAATACATTTGTAATTGTAAGTAGCAGGGATATAATTTGTGTGTTTAAATTATTAAAGATATATGGTAAAATGAAAGCCTTTCTGGTATTGTAAAGAGAGAAATAGTGTTTTATGTCAAATCACTGAGTAACCTTAACTGTTTAGAAGTTGAGAAGGGTTAAAACACAGGTCTTTTACAAAAGCAAATACAACAAATAATTCCAAAGTAATGCATCAAGGGACCTCTGTTTACAGGATTTTACAAAATTTAAGTAAAATATTATTTAATTTATTCAGGTTGTATAAAACCTATAGTGTTTCTATAGTCTTAGCCACATGTACTAAATCATCCTAATGTTTGGTTAGTGTTTAGATACTTATTGAATCATTACTGCAATTAACTGAATTACCTTGTACATGAAATATAAACCTCTGGATACTATGTTTTTCTGTGTTGTAAGAAGTATCAGTTAACCTTGATTATTTTTGTAATGAAATAACTTGAATCAACACTGATGGCCTAACTTTCTTCTATGGGTCTATTTACAAGGCCTCACTAAATGAATGAAGAATAAAAATGATAAGAGTAAGGCCTTCTGCGGAAGTATTTTTTTTGTACTGAAGGTACAAAAAACAATACTTCCTGGCCTTCACCTGGATTTCTTGCAGCAATTGGTGCCTTAAAGTTTACTCACTACATACATACAGAACTCTAAAGAAAAAAGAAAAAATATTCAAGATATTGAAGTCAATACTATAATTATCATAAATAATTTATTAATTCAGAGAATAGCCTCAATATGACATATACTTATAATTTTTTCTGCTTTCAATTAGTTTGTATTGAACATATGAACAAAGTTGATAGTGAAACTAATCAAGACACAAGCTATTAGTCATAAGGAAATAATAGAATTATCTTTAAGATAGCGCCTTGTCAATTCTCTATATTTTAAGTAAATTATCATATAAGAACCTACTCATATAAAGTCTGATAAAGATACAAAATTTCTTTCAAGTATTTGTTTATATAACTGTATATATATATATATATATATACCCATATTTACATCTATAGTAATATGAATTCCTATTTATGCCTATTTGAATTTTCATATGCATACAAATCTATAATAATAAATATAGCTCTACATTCTTAATATTGTCAATTTGATAATATTCTGTACTATGTCATCTGAGTGACAATTTAACTTATTACTAACAATAGTCTGTGCTACATAAGATATTGCCTCAGAAAATATAATATATCATTACTCTGCAAATCATTCTATAATCTCTGGATTCAGTGAAATTTATATGAAGTATCCCAGCTAAGCTAGCATGATCATGTTTGTTTGTTAACAACAGTTGTTTTATTAAACTCTAAGAATTATAGAAAAAAGCATATATTTGAAAAAAAGAAAGCAAGCAAGCATCAAATAATCTTAAAGTATGAAAGTCCAAATCTAGACAGGGTACTGGTGGCACATACCCGTAATCCAATACTTGGGAGACTGAGATAGGAGGAACACGGAGCGTAGGCCAGCTTTGGCAACTTACTGACACACTTGGTGACTTAATAAGACCCTGATTTGAAATAAAAAAATAAAGCAAAGCTGGACATGGTGCCACAGGCCTATAATCCCAGTGCTTAGAAGGCTGAGAAAGGAGAATCTAAGATGGCAGTTGACAAGGAAAGCCCAGGAATGTGCAAGACCCTATTTCAAAACAAAAATAAAAAGGTTGGGAAGGATAGTGTGGATGTAGAATGTCCCAGGATTCAATTGCATAGATATCTGATGTAAAAAAATAACTTAAGAAAGCTGAGAAGTATAAGATTTATGTGCCATATTCAGAGTTTAAACACTATGTGATCCTAACTTTCCATAAATAAGTTTTAGTAGACTTGAGGATCCCTTATTTAGATTGTTTGGAACTCATACAAACTGAAAATCTTACATTTTGGGGAAGATGCAGTATTGAGGATTGGACCCAGGGGCATTGTGTTGCTGAACTCCACTTCAAGCCTTTTGTTTTGTGTTTTGAAATAGGGTCTAGCTGGCTTGCTGAAACTCTCATAGCTGAGGCTGGCTGCAAACCTTTCATCTTTCTGTCTCAGCCTTCCAAGTACTGGGATTACAGGGATGTGCCATCATATCTGGCTCAATCTTCCTAGAATATAATTTCTTCCCTTGAATTTTTTCATGATTCATATTTCTATAATAGTACAGTTTGCCAATAATTTATTTCAATAACATACCATTTTTTCTAAAAGTAATATATTCATGAACATTATAATTTTCACATGTATATGCACATGCAATTGTTTTCACAACCTTTGTTAAACATTAGCTCTAAAGTCAACAGCTTTGAGTTATTAATATGAAGAATTTACTGAATAATTATACCATAATAAATAAGTGAAATTAATGATAATGATGTCACAGAAAATAGGAATTGGGATTACTCTGCTACAGATATTTACACTACATGTGAAGGTGGGCTTAAATTAATTAAAATGTGCATTATATATACTCTAGGACAACTGAAAATGAAAATAAAAGATAACTATAATTGATATTCTAAGAAAGGAGATAAAATTAAGTCATTAAAAATTCTAAGTTAAACTCATAGAGGGCAGAAATAGAGGAGAAAACGTGAAAGAGCAAATTAAATAGGTACATGTGAGTTACAAATACTATATATATGAGTGGTATAATTGCCTCAGTTAAAATATAAAGATTATCAACCAGTGTGGTGGCCCATACCTATAGTCCCACTATTTGGGAAGCTGAGACAGGAGGATCACAGGTTATAGGTTGGTCTTGGCATCTTAATAAGACCCTCATCAACTTAATCCCTGTTTCAAAGGAAAACATAAAAATTGCTGTGCATATAGCTTGGAGGTAGAATGCCCTTGGATTTAATCCCTTGAAACTCCCCAAAAGAAAAAAGATTATCAGAGTGTATAACAAATATGAGCAAATCTATATTGTCTACTAGAAATCTACTTTAAATATAAAAACCTTAATGAATTAAAAATGAAGGGCTATAGAAAGATGTGTTATGCTAACATGAATTATTTTTAAAAATCTTGATTAGCTAAAGTAATATCAGAAATATATTAATATTTTACTAATGTTACTGATGCAAGATGTTAACAATGAAAGAATCCAAATGTGGGATATATAAAAACTATCAGTACTATCTTCAGGATTTTTCTGTAAGTCTAAAATAAAATAAATGTTTATTTCAAGAAAAGAAACTGTACCAAGCCTTATTACTAAACATTAAAGATAGTATTCTGACTTTAATTATTTTGGAAAAATGCCAAGTTGTGATCAAGCTGGGTCATAATGTGGTTTCATTCCTAGACTTTTGAGGAATCTCCATTCAAACCTTTTTATTGGTAGTGCTGATTTGCAATCCCACCAAAAATGTTTAAGAGCCCCTCTTCTCTCATATTCTAACATTTATTATTGCTTGTATTCTTGATGATTGCTTTTATAACTGGAAATAGATTGAATCACAATATAGTTTTGATTTGTATTCTCCTAGATACTAATGATGTTGAACACTTTTTCATATATTTATTGGTCATTTGAATTTTTGAGAAATGTCTAGTCAGTTCACTTACCCATTTTTAATTGGCTCATATTTTTAGTGTTTTTATTTGTTTATACATTCCAAAGATTTATCTTCCATTGGAGAAGTCGCTGATGAGGATTTTCTCCCATTTTGTAGCCTTTCTTCACACTCTTGATTATTTCTTTGCCACACAGAAGCGTTTTAGTTTGATGCCATCCCATTTATTGATTCTCAGTTTTATTTTCTAAATTTTGCAATTACTAGAAGGAGAAAACACAGGGCCAACTCTCCAACACATAGGCACTGATTGAGGCTTTTCTGAAGACTCTCAAAGCTGAAGAAAGAGGATTCTTATGTTAGTGTTTTATTACAGAAGCACTGTTAGGTGAAACCTGCAGAAGAACAATCAAAGCAAAACAGAACAGGAAAAGAAGCTGAACCTAGAGATAGGGCTCAGCTTGATTTCAGTTATTCCTAGAGTTTGGATGGCTCTTCACAGCTGTCATGCCTTGATGCAAAGACTGGCTTTTATATCCCTATATCAAATAGTCTTGGGTCTTAGTCACTGTTTTAAGATACCCCAGCATTATTTGCATGAATATTTTTTTATGCAGTAAACAGTGGTGACTTTTTATGTCAGCTGTTTAATCATTTATTGAGTGCTATAAGTTCGATAAATCTAGTTTTTAACTTTTCTTATGCTATTCTCATGTAACACATGATTTTCTACAATTTCTGTATATTCAAATACCATGGAATGCTGACACCATCTCTTGTTTACATAAATGTTTTTCCTGAGCAGATTGCAGAGTGTACCTAGATAATAATTTTCTTTTATTAGCTTCCAGCATTTTAAACATCTTAAAAGTAGGTCCCAGGAAGCTGGACGTGGTGGCGCACACTTGGATTCCTAGCACTTGGGAGGCTGAGACAAGAAGATCACACAGGTTCAAAGCCAACCTCAGCTACTGAGTGAGACTCAGCAACTTAATGAGACCCTGTTTCCAAATAAAGTATAAAACAGGTCTGGTAGTATATAGGCCAGAAGTAGAAAAGCCCTTGGGTTCCATTCCCAGTACCAGCAAAAATAAATAAAATTTTTAAAAAGTAGGTCCCAGTATAAAAAAAGGAAATTAACTAGTAATCCTCAATTGAAATGTTTTTTTTCTTCTACAACTTTGTTAATTATATGTTTTTACTCCATATTTCTAAGGCTAGATCACTACTATTTAATCAATTGCAAGTTTTTTAAATGCAGAAATATAGTAGTAAAACAACAGCTGTACTAAAGTGCTATTTGCTTACTTAGCAAGACTACTGCTTAAGTGTTCAAAGAAAACTTCACTGCAAATTATCATGGGTGAAATAAAGTGGTACAGTTTCTCTATAAAAAAGCACAAAAATAGATTTGTTATAAAAATAGTACTATAGATTGAGGAATAATTTAATCAGTTTATAAAGTGCAAGCTGTTTTGGATATTTTAGAACAATTGATGAATTTGTGGTTAATTTGGTACTGTTTATAGGATAATAATCACATCGGTTACTTATTTAGACCAAAGCATAAAAATATCAAAAGTAGTTATTATAAAAACCATAGGCATACATTTTGTTCTTTTTTCCACTAGATATTAACTATTTATAAAAACAGTATTTTACTCACAGTTAATGCTAATACTGTGTAATAAAGTGATACATATTTAGTTGTTTATACTTATAAATTATATACATATATATCTCTAGACACATATGATCATAAATTCAACAATTACATCTCATCCATTAATTTAGCAAAAATGAGTAAATAAAAAAAATTAATGTTAAGAGAATGCCAACCAAAGATTAGGAAAAAGAAAATATTATGCAAAGAAAATATGTTTTTCTCCTACCCTGAAAATAACATATTTTCAAGCTGAGGTAATTTATTTCATTATTGTATCACATACAAATAAAAGCCAAGTTTGATTTAAGAAAGCTAAACATCATACTCCTTCCTGTACTTATATATTTTTAATCCTGTTCATATTTTAAGTATTATTTTTATGAAGAACTGATAGTTGTCATCCCGAATTCTTTAATTATTCACTTATGAGTTTTAAAAAATCTTCAAAAGGTAAACTAGTTATCTGGGAAGAACTATTCTGTCTTTAATCAAAGATATATCAAGTCTCTTTGATCTGATGAACAATGGTTTGAAAAAAAAGAGAAGTAAACCTACATTTGGTCGGTTGATTAAAGGCAGCTTCTCAATGTTCTATTATTTCAGAGGTAATCCAATTTAATTAATGATAGTTTTCAATTTCAATTACAAAAATTCTTCAATTGAACTAGTAATAGGCTAATGATTTTCATATGCTATACATATATTTGCATTATTTATAATTATTTCTGTAAAAAAACAAAACTGAGTTATTTATTAAAGCTATTTACATCATAATTCACTTAAAATTGTTATCATAATCAAGATGCTTATGAATGACTATAAAATGAAAAAAATTACTAAAGAGAGTAAACTGGTATATTTGCATAATGAGCTCATTATCTTTTAAAATTTATGAAATGTTTCAATTAATGAACATAATTCTGTTAAGATATTAAATTATTGATGTATTATAACAGTTTATATAAAATAATACTAGCTTCATGAATTTTATGTCAAACTACACATTATAAAACAAATATATTTGTAAAGATTTAATCATGTCATTTTGTTATAATATAAGCCATATAAAATAAGGGATGGTAAAATTATTTTTATAATTGTAGAATTGTACCAAGAAAAATTTGCTGGAGATCATCTGGTTGACTGATTCTCAAATAAAAGTGTATAAGAATAATCAAGGTTGTATTTATACATGAACATATTTTAAAATAACTTTAATATGGTTCAAATATAATCATCTTCTTTCTGTTTCAAATAATCCAAAATGGTGGGCATAAGATTTAAATTTATTTTAGGGGGAGCATATATATTGTTCTTAAACTTAGAACTAATAATATAGCTCTTTTTTTGTAGATGACAGAATTTTTTTCATGGCTGAATAGTATTTTATGTGTAAATGTAGCATAGTTTTTTATCCATTCATCAATTAATAGACACTTAGATTGTTTCTATTTCTTATCTGTAATAAACACAGTAAACATGAGAACACAATAAACATAGTAGTCCAGTTGTCTCTTAAACAAACAAATTTCATTTCTTTTGGATATACACCTAGTAATAGGATTACTGGATTAGCTGGTAATTCTATTGTCTCCATAATGATTGTGCTGATTTACATTCCCACTAAAGTTTTCTCAATCTATGAGAAAAACCATGATAAAACTGATTAGTCAGTGTCTTGTATTGTCACAATAACTTTTATTCTATAGCACTGAACTCCCAGCAGCAAATTTGTTTTTCTTATTTTACATCAATACATGCATATAGAAAAATAAAACATTGTATAAGTAATTCTAAAACTCTGCCCCTTTATCTCTGTTTTTATAAGCTTTCCTAATTCCAGAACCCAAATATCTGACAAAAACTATGTAGAAGAGGAAAGGTTTTGAGGGCTCAGGTTTTCAGAAATTTCAGTCCACAAGGTCAGCATCAAAAGGACTCTGCTCTCACATCATTGAGGCCCAAAGCAGAGAGAGCAAGCAAGGGGAGGGGACTAGGGACATATGTAATCCTCAAGGCCACAAAGTAATCTACCTCCTCTAGCCACACCCTCACAGTTTAAGTTACCACCCAATCAATGCATTAAAATGATTAATCTTTCAATGAGTTTATCCACTGATGAGATTAGACCACCCATGATATAGTTATTTCTCCTCTGAACAGTTTTGCATGCCAATACATGAGCTTTTCCAGGGCCTATTATATATATCCAAATCATAACAATACACCACCACAGACTGTCATGTTAGGATAATTGAAATAAAATACTTGGAAAAAAAATTAGATATTCAGCTAACTCATTTTGTTGGCTAAATGGTCAAGGATCCACAGCATGTCTTTGTTTTTTTGTTCTGTTTTGTTTTGTTTATTGATTTGTTTTGATTTTGCAGTAGCAGGGATGGAAGCCAAGGCCATTGTACCTCCGAGTTACACCCCCAGTTCTATTTTTTAGTCTTTTATACTTTTGAAACAGAGTCTCACTTAGTTGTGAAGGGCCTCTAAGTAGCTGAGGCTGTCCACAAACTGCGATCCTCAGGTCTCAGCCTCTCAGATGCTGGGATTTCAAGTGTGTCCCACCACACCTGGCTCACAGCATGCATTTTCAGTTAATTTTTTTAACAGATAATTTTACAGATATGTCCTTTTTTGGATCCTTTCATAAGTGAATCTTGAAACAAATAATTTATGTACAACTTGGCAGCATTTTAAGAAAGATTCAACAGGGTTAGGGCAAGTGAATTATGGCTGAACATGAAATCAATAAGTTTACATTAACAGATAATAGTGTCTCAGACCTGGTGGTGGCTTGAATCTTATCTATGAGTAGATTGCTTGAGGCATATTAATTGGTTTATTTATATTCAATTTCCACTAATCATTACATGAGATCTGTTTGTCAAATCACTTTGTGGTCATTTGTTGCAACTGGAAATTATATGATATCAAAATTCTTTTTTTCATATTTATTTTTAATTGGTGCATTGTATTCATACATCATAGTGGGATACATACTTTTGTAGACATACATGCACACATTGCCCAGTCAGCCCCCACCCGATCCCCACCCCGTTCTCTCCCTATCCCCCCCTCCTATGCTTGGCTTAGTAGTTGACATCTAGTATTATAGCAATTTATCCAAAATTAAAAATGATAATCTCACATAACAGTTTCATTTGTCTGATACCAAGCTTTTGATGACTTAAAGATAACATTTCAATATTTCTTTTTGCTTTCTTTCTTACCAGAGAATCTATTTTTTTCTATTTTTTAGGTGAAACTATTATATATTTATATATTTATTTTTCAGAAAAAAAAATCTATCCTAATATGGAATATGGACTCTAGGTACCCACATCGATCTTGAAAAAGAACAAAGCTAGAAGATATATATTTTCTGATTTCAAACCATATAAAGCTACAATAATTGAAACAGTGTAGTACTATTCTAAAGGCAGATATATAAACCATTGGAGTTAAATAAAAGCCTAGACCTAAATTCTTCCCTATATTGTCGTTATTTTTGACAAGGTTTCCACGAACATTTGGTGGTAGAAATAATAATCTTTTAACTAAATATTGTTGAAAAATAATAATTACATGGAAAAGAATAAAATTGGACCCTTACCTAATCCCATATACAAATATTAACTCAAAATAGATAAAAGACCTAAATTTAAATCTTAAGACTATAAACTTTTAGGAGAAAATCTGGGTCATAAAACCTCACAACATTGAAATTGGCAGTGATTTCTTGGTTATGATTTCAATGGCACAGGCAACAGAAGGGTAAACAAACTTTCTAAAATTAAAAAAAAATTTGTATATCCAAAGACAATGTAAACAGAGTTAAAAGTTACTGATAGAATGGGATAAAGTATTTCCAAATGCTATATCTGAAGGTATATTAATATTCTAACTAGAAATCCTAAAAATTAGCAGCAATAAAAGCAAACAATACAATTTAGAAATAGGTAAAAGACTAACATAAATAATGAATCTCCAAAGATAACCAATCTTAGTTGTCTATTAGATGGAAAATCTTGTTTCTCTGGTTCTGGTGTGTGTTACTTATTTCTTCTTTGTAGTTAATCTCTTTGAGTATTTTCTCTAGTGCTGGTTTTGAAGACATAAATTCCTTCAGTTTTTGATTGTCATGGAAGCTTCTTATTTCTCCATCTAATTTGATAGAAAGTTTTGCTGGGTAGGAAATTTTTGGCTGGAAGTTGTTTTCTTTCAGAGTTTGGAATATGTTACTCCAAGTCCTTCTGGCTCTCATGACTTGGTTTGGGAAGTCTGAAGTGATTCTAATTGGTTTGCCTCTGAATGTCACTTGGCCCTTTGCTTTTGTTGCCTTTAAGATTCTCTGCTTGGCTTCCACATTGGTCATTTTGACAATTATGTGGCGTGGGGATCCTCTTCTCCGATCCTGTCTAAAGGGAGTTCTATAAGTTTCCTGGACCTGTGTATCGACCTCTTGCTCTATGTCTGGAAAATTTTCTGCTATTACTTCCTTGAAGAGATTGTTGATCCCTTTGGTTTCACTTTCTTTTCCCTCCTCTATTCCAATTATTCTTAGGTTAGCTCTCTTAAAATGGGCCCATATTTCTTCAATATCAGATTCCTGCTGTCAGATATTTTTTCCTAGATTAGAAACTATGCGTTCATTTTTGGAATGATCATCTTCTAAGAGCGAGATTCTGTTCTCCATGTGTTCTAATCGGTTGTTTGTGCTTTGAATTGAGGTCTTTACTTCATTAATTGCATCCTTTATCTCTTTTTGGCTCTCTCTGAGTTCTTTTCAAAGCACCTCTATTATTTCTACAGTTATTTTCCTGATTTGATCTTCTAGAAATCTCTGATTTTCTGTTTTATCGGGTTCTGATGTTGTGGGGTTGTGAGCATTCATTGCTCCAGTATTATTCCTCTTTCCCATGATTTCGGAAGTTTGTGCCTTCTCTGGGTTCTTCCCTTGGGTCACTATGACTTCACTTAAGGTGCTTTGGATCTCGAGTCTGTGGTATCTCAGACCCCACTACTCCTTTACTGGGTTGTATCACAGAGTCTCCGACCCAGAGAGTCGATAGAGGCTGCTTTAGACCGTGGGGGGTGCCAGGTTGCACGTTCTCCTATGGTGTGATATCACTGCCACTGCCCCTCTCCCACTGGGTCAAGTCCCAGTGAGTACAGTACTGGGATTTCTCCGCTGTGGCCCGCAATTTGACTCACTGTTCTTGAGTACGCAGATGTAGCTGTAGTGAATTCGGTGCTGCTGCCGCCGGTGGCAATATGGCACCGCTGCTACGCCCTCGGCTGTTGGGCTGGCGTTTTTTTTTTTTTTTTTTTTTTTTTTCTTGGTTTTGATTTCCACTCTGAATCCCTGCAGCGTGTGCTGAGCTCAGACACTGGGAGCTTTAGATGTCCTCTGCGCCGAGAAATCCCGCCTGGCTGTTCCGCAGCGGCTCCCCTCCGCTTGCTGTGGCCGTCCCGTGAATTCGCCGGCAGTATGGCGCTGTTGCCGTGTCTGTCGTGTCCTCGGGCGTGAGGATCTCCTCTGTGGCTCTGTTCTCAGTCCGCTTTCTCTCTGGAGCCTGGTGATTTTTTTTGTTTCTCTGGTGATGTTGTTTTCTGGCTTTGAAAGGCGCTGATTTTGTGGTAATGGATATTTGTTGTTAGCGGGGCTCTTAAGCCCCGCTTTTCTCAGTCGCCATCTTCCCAGAAGTCCTTGATATCAAAATTCTTTGGTGATATTGTTAGTTATGAGGAGAAATTGGTATCCTTCATAATGTTGGTGGAAGAATTATAAGGTTTTTCTTTTTTTATTGGTGAATTGTAATTTTACATCATAATGATATTCAGAGTGAGAGACTTACATGCACTCAGAATTTGTAATGTTCTTTTCTCTGGGTCCCTCCCTGCTCTGCCACCCTAGATAATATTTACGTTGATACAGATAACTTTACATATGAACAATGAATTATTTAAATAGTTTCCATTATTAGATCTCTTCTTTCTCCTCCCAGCTCCCTTCCTGTTTCCCCTCCTTCATTCCACTAGTGTCTCCCTGATGTCCTGATGTTCTCTTTGTTTTCCAGTTTCTCTCTAGCTTCCATGTATGCATGAAAACATTGGGCCCTTCACTTTCTGTGACTAGCTAATCTCATGTAGCATAATATTCTGTAGTTTGATTTTCCTTCAAATAACAATTTTTTTAATAGCTGAGTAAAATTTCATTGTGTGTATATACTATAAACATTTTACTGTTCTAGTTTTTGAATACTGTAGAAGGTCATATTTCAGTATTCATATTAATTAATTCATAGATTTCCTCAAGCCTAACAATTCTAAATCTAGGAAAATAGGGTTAGTTTTGTGTCACAAGGCATTGACTCAGATAGTCACTGAATCATTCATCATTACTTATTTATTGAGTTCTGTGTTGGATATCTTCAATTTGTGTCTCTTGGTCCTTTCCTACTGCATCAAAGAGCTTTATTGCCATCTATGTTCTGGCTGGAAATGGAGAATGGATAGCTCTGTAATGTTATTAGAAAGAAGAAAATATATAATCAAATGATGCATTTCCTTCCAACTTCCTACTTATAGAATTTCTTTTATGGGCTGGCTGTATTCCAATACTTTCTCCCAACTCTAATGTGATAGCTTTCTCTCCAGCACTCTTTGGTCCAATGTCACTGAGACTTCAGTGAATAGTAATTCATTTGAGTTACTAGATTCCAATGAGAATTCTATTTCCCATCAGCCAGGACACAGGGTAGTGCTAGCACTTAGTACATGGCAGGTATTTTCCTACTTGCCACCACCTTATCACTCATTTAATTTATCATCTAGTGTAGAAGTTAACACAAATAAATAAATGAATAAAATGTACTAACTTATAAAAGAAACAACAACAAAAAGACAATTGTCCAGAAGGAGTTGAACCAACCAAAAGGTTGTTCCTGATGTTCCTGAAAAGATTTTCTGAGTGACCTATAAGAACTTAGAGGTTATCTATACTTGTTAAGGAGTGATAGGAGAAATATTATAGGTAGAGACCACTAAGAACAAAGACCTCGATATGGGAATGTGCCTAGTATATTTGAGAAATAGGAAGGAGTCCAGGGGAACTGGAGAGGAGTGAGCAAGCAAGAGAATCATAGAAGATGCAGTCATGGAAATGACCAGTCATTTAACATTGCTAAATTATTATAAGAAATTTTCATTCACTCTGACTGAAATAAACAGTTAGTGCTAGTATTTTAAGGGGAGAGAAATAATCTATTTGATAGTTTAGTTAGAATTACTCTTTCACTTAGGTTAAAAGAGAGTAAGACCTGAATAAGTAGAACTAGCTAGGAAGTCATGATGACGTCTCACAAAAGAGATTTTGAGAAATTTTTTCTGGGGACAACATGGGAGTGTATAAAGGAAATTTGTTACTGGATGTTGAACAAATATAATTTTAATGGATGAAATAATTTTAGATGAAGAAATCTAAGAAAAAGTAATTAAGGATTCAAAGATTTTCATTCAGAACTGAGAGGTTCTAGCTGATTTTTACTAGAGAATGATTATTTGAGATAGTTTGTGGGGATAATTGAGAGGTTAGTTTTGGACATATTAAGCATGATTTTCTACAGTTAGAGGGAATAGAGTACCTTATGGGAAATACAGATCTCATTTTAGAGAATATTAACTTAGGTATATAAAGTTTTGAATTATCAACATATTGCCATTATTTGTTACTTTTGATATACAGAATAAGCTGCATGCATTTATAGAGCAATAAGAGGATGTATTTAATATGCCTTGTTTTTAACTGAAAAAGAACTGAAAGCATGAATCAATAAAATTATTAAAATAGTCAAAAAATAAAAAAATAATTTTGGAGATATTGGAAGTATTGAGGGGTCAAAAATCTGATTGGATGAATTAAAAGATAATAAAAATAGCTAAAAAGATGCTGTAGAGAAGGAATGGTTGCTACTGTTGGACGTGGTTTCATTATGTGTCATATTTAATATGGGGGAAATGGAAATAAAGGTGTATTTGAATCCTGAGTAGAATGGTCCAGCATAGAAGAAAACATAATAATACAAAAGGTGTAGGCATTGTCATATCAATCGGTCCTCGAGTAGCTAAAAAATGGTAAGATTTAATGCATAAGTGAAAAGTTGTCCTTAGCTAGGAACAAAGAGATTTTATTCATTTTAAAAGGACAGTAGAATAATGTGCACACATGCATATACCTAGGATTTGGCAGCTTACTGTATTCCTTATACCGTTTATTGCGTCTTCTCAGTGAAAAGAAATGAAGTCAGTAGCTGAGAGTGAGGATAGGAATTGACATTTGTGAGACTGAAAATGAATGGAGAAGAAAATTATAATTTTGCAAAACACTAAAAGCCCAGTAAATATAGTAATTATAAACCCAGAGTGGAATTAATTAACAAACATGTGTGTGTGTGTGTGTGTGTGTGTGTGTGTGTGTGTGTGTGTGTAAACGTGCATACATTGTCTCAGCCACCCTCGGCTGCACTAATTTATCCAGAGATGTTATTCTGCAAATTGCATATGAACCAAAAGGGGAAACTTTTTAGAGTTTTTGCAAATGATCATAATGATAGATTTTTATCTACTTCTTAACATTATAAATATGTACATATGTGTGTGTGTGTGTGTGTATCTAAAACATACAATGTGCCAGTAACTATCCTAAGTTTTTTACAAAATTTTACTTATTTAAATCTTATGACAGCCCTATAGGATAGATGTTATAATTTACTCAATTTTTTTTACACATGAAGAAACAGAGAAAGCTTAGGATATTTGACTCTCTCTCAACTAGTAGATGAGAGCTAAATTTTGATTTGCATCTCCCTAATTGCTAATGACATTGAATATTGTTAATATTTTTCATATTAGCCACTTGAACTTCTTCTTTTGTAAAATATTTAGTTTAATTGCCCATTTTTAATTGGGTTGTTTTCTACTGTTAAATATTATAAGTACTTTGTATAATCTAAACATTAGTCCTAGCAAAAGAGTACTTGGCAACAATCTTTTCTCATGCTATCTATAGACTCTCTCTGTAGACACTTTATGATTTTCTTGATGAACAGAAACTTTTTAGATTAATGCCATCCTATTTACTAATTTTTGTTTTAATTATTCTCTATTTAAAGACCCCAAAATGCAACCCAAAGACATCTAAATCTGATCAACAAATTTAGTAAAATAACAGGATACAAAATCAATATCAGTAGGATACAAAATCAGTAGCTTTTCTATATCCCAACCATGAATTCACTAAAAAAAAAACAACAAACAAACCAGAAAACATTGCTAGGTACAATAATCTCAAAAATAATAAAATACCTAAGACTAAATCTAACCAAGGAGGTAAAGGACCTCTAAAGTAAAAATTATAAAACACTAGAGAAAGAAACTGAAGATTTTAGATGAAAAGATCTCTCATGCTCCTGGATAGGCATAATAAATATTATTAAAATGACCATCTACTTAAAGTGATCTATAGAATCAATGCAACCCATATCAAAATATCAATATCATTCTTCACAGACTTAAACAAATCAGTGTTCAAAAGAATATAGGCTCTTTTGGAGTCTATGTTCAAGCTCAAGAAGAAATAAAGAAAGCATACATATCTTAGTTAAATATATTATGTGGTCTCTTTAATAGGGTAAATGCTATGTGGGAAAAATGAGAAGTTTGAGTCAGCCATGGGGACTAGTAATTTCACATGTGATGTTTTGAGAACCATTACTGAAAACGTGATAATTGAAGATAGTGAGAAATGGATCTCTTTATGTGTTTAGAGGAATGACTACTCCATTTAGTACAAGCAGCCAGTGAAAGGCCCTAATGTAAGAGTTAATGTAGCCTGGTTGAAAAAGTGCAAAATGAGTGTGGTGGAGCAGGAGGAGATATAATTATAGAAAATGAAGTCAGAAATATAATGAGGCCATTTTAGGGACTTTGAGTCATATTTGAATGACAATAGGAAACTACTAGTAGACTTGTTTTTTTATGACTGACATAACTTAAAGTGTTAAAGGAACAGAGGCTAGATGTAGCATCATAGATTAAAGATTATCTTGGCCCAGAGTAGAACAATATAAATAAAGAAAAAATATTGGTTTCATTTTAATATTTTTGAAACTAGATGCTAAGGAATCTTTTCCCATGGTGGTTGTGGGATATGAAAGAATGAGATAAAGAAGAAAATTCCTGCTGCATTCTGAACAACTGAAAACAGATTTCCTCAGATAAAGATATCTGATGATGGAATAAATGTTGGGGCAGAGATTTTCATAATTAAGTTGTGAACACATTGCTTTTGAGATGTCTGCTAGATATTGCAGTAAAGTCAAGCAAACACATGTCTGACTTTAGTAATCCAGTAAGGAAGTAATTTAAAACCATCAGACAGAAAGTTACAAAGACAAGGAGAAATGTTTCATAGGCTGATATTGTAATATTGAAGCAGGGCAAAGGACCTGAGAACAAGGGGTTAAAAGAGGTCATATGTATAGCTGGGCATGGTGGCGCAGGCTTGTAATCCCAGGATTTTGGAGGCTGAGACCAGAGCATCGTGGTTCGTGGACGGCCTCAGCTACTTAGTGAGGCCCTCCACAACTCAGTGAGACCCTGTTTCAAAATAAATAATAAAAAACGGGGAGACATCGGGGAAGATGGCGATGGAGAAAAGCGGGGCTTATGAGCCCCACTAACAACCAATCTCTATTACCACAAAATCAGCGCCTTTCATAGCCAGAAAACACCATCAGCAGAGAAACAAAAAATATAAATACAAGGGACAGAGAAAAAGAGGGCTGGAAAAACGAGACACCAGAAAGAAGCCAGACCGCAGTGCTGCGGCTGGAGCTGTGGTGCAGAGTGGTGCAGGCGCCACCTTCCCTTGCAGCTCCAGGCCCCAGAGAGGAGGGAGACTCAAAACAGAGCTCAGAGCCAGAGAGGAGATACGCCGGCCTCATGGCCAAGAACGCAGCAGCAGTGTCATACAGCATCATACTGGCAACAGCAAGCTCACTGGATGGCACCAGACCAACGTACTCAACAGCCCACCAGGCTCCAGAGAGGAGCAGTGGACAGCGAGCCGAGGTGAGTGGCTGCACATCAGACAGGTGGAATTTGGCAGATTTTCTGGCGGAGGGAGTGTCTAGAGCTCCCAGGGGCTGGGCTCAGCACACCCTGTAGGGACTCAGAGCAGAGCTCAAAACCAGAGAAGAAATACGCCAGCCTCATGGCTAAGGGCATGGCAGTGGTGCCATATTGCCACCGGTGGCAGCAGCAATGAATTCACCGAGTCCACTACAACTCCATCAGTGCACTCAACAACAGTGAGTCAAATTGCGGCCCCTAGAGGAGAAATCCCAGTACTTTACTCTCAGGGTCTTGACCCAGTGGGGGAGTGGCAGTGGCAGAGATATCACACCATAGTCACAACTCCCCGCAGGATTACGCCCAAGCTGGCACCCACCATGGTCTAAAGCAGCCTTGATTGACTCCCTGGGTCTGAGACTTTGCGATACAACCCAGTAAAGGAGTAGTGGTGACTGAGATACCACAGACTCGAGATCCAGAGCACCTTAAGTGAAGTCATAGTGACCCAGGGAAGAACCCAGAGAAGGTACAAATTTCCGAAATCATGGGAAAGAGGAATAACAATGGAGCAATGAATGCCCACAATCCCACAACATCAGAACCCGATAAAACAGAAAATCAGAGATTTCTAGAAGATCAAATCAGGAAAATAACTGTAGAAATAATTGAGGTGTTTCGAAAAGAATTCAGAGAGAGCCAAAAAGAGATAAAGGATGCAATTAATGAAGTAAAGGCCTCCATTCAAAGTATAAACAACCTATTAGACCACATGGAGAATAGAATCTCGCTCCTAGAAGATGATCACACTAAAAATGAACGCATAGTTTCTAATTTAGAAAAAAAATCCGACAGCAGGAATCTGACATTGAAGAAATATGGGCCCATTTTAAGAGAGCTAACCTAAGAATAATTGGAATAGAGGAGGGAAAAGAAAGTGAAACCAAAGGGATCAACAATCTCTTCAAGGGAGTAATAGCAGAAAATCTCCCAAACATAGAGCAAGAGTTTGATACACAGGTCCAGAAAACTTATAGAACTCCCTATAGACAGGATAGGAGAAGAGGATCCCCACGCCACATCATTGTCAAAATGACCAATGTGGAAGCCAAGCAGATAATCTTAAAGGCAACAAAAACAAAGGGCCAAATGACATTCAGAGGCAAGCCGATTAGAATCACTCCAGACTTCCCAAACCAAGTCATGAGAGCCAGAAGGGCTTGGAGTAACATATTCCAAACTCTGAAAGAAAACTACTTCCAGCCAAAAATTTCCTACCCAGCAAAACTTTCTATCAAATTAGATGGAGAAATAAGAAGCTTCCATGACAATCAAAAACTGAAGGAATTTATGTCTTCAAAACGAGCACTAGAGAAAATACTCAAAGAGATTAACTACAAAGATGAAATAGGTAACACACACCAGAACCAGAGAAACAAGATTTTCCATCTAATAGACAACTAAGATTGGTTATCTTTGGAGATTCATTATTTATGTTAGTCTTTTACCTATTTCTAAATTGTATTGTTTGCTTTTATTGTTGCTAATTTTTAGGATTTCTAGTTAGAATATTAATATACCTTCAGATATAGCATTTGGAAATACTTTATCCCATTCTATCAGTAACTTTTAACTCTGTTTACATTGTCTTTGGATATACAAATTTTTTTTTAATTTTAGAAAGTTTGTTTACCCTTCTGTTGCCTGTGCCATTGAAATCATATCCAAGAAATCACTGCCAATTTCAATGTTGCAAGGTTTTATGACCCAGATTTTCTTCTAAAAGTTAATAGTCTTAAGATTTATATTTAGGTTTTTTTTTATCAATTTTGAGTTAATATTTGTATATGTGTTAGGTCCAATTTTATTCTTTTCATGTATATTATTTTTCAAGAATATTTAGTTAAAAGATTATTTCCTCCAAATATTCGTTGAAACCTTGTCAAAAATAACTTGACAATATATGGAAGAATTTATCTCTAGGCTTTTATTTAACTCCAGTGGTTTATATATATGCCTTTAGAACAGTACTACACTGTTTCAACTATTGTAGCTTTATAAGGTTTGACATCAGAAAATATACATCTTCTAGCTCTGTTCTTTTTCGAGATCGTTTTGGGTATCTAGAGTCCATATTCCATATTAGGATAGATTTTTTCTGAAAAATAAATAAATAAATGTATGATAGTTTCACCTAAAAAAAAAATTCTCTGGTAAGAAAGAAAGCAAAAAGAAATATTGAAATGTTATCTTTAAGTCATCAAAAGCTTGGTATCAGACAAATGAAACTGTTATGTGAGATTATCATTGTTAATTTTGGATACGTTGCTATAATACTAGATGTCAACCACTAAGCCAAGCATGGGAGGGAGGGATGGGGTGGGAATGGGGTGGGGATTGGGTAGGGGCTAACTGGGCAATGTGTGCATGTATGTCTACAAAAGTTTTTTTTTTTTTTTTAATCCCATTTTGATGTATGAATACAGTGCACCATATAATGAACCAAACCAGGGAAAGTTAAGAAGATGCAAAGGTAACAGGGACCAGCAAGGACAATGAAAATCGAAACAAAACTTTGGCTCTTTTTTGGACTGCATTCTGAGAACAGCCTGTGTAAACAAGGATATGGAGAGGTAAGCAGATAAGAGGTGCAAGGAGATTGGAACCACCAGCCCACAAGTTGTTATTCAAATTAAGGATTGAAACTGAGCAAAAGACATTGGATCCCCAACAGTGAATTCTGACTAATCAAAAAAGAGCAAATGGAAAACCTCAATAAGATATAAAAGCTCATCTCCCATGAAATTCAGTAGTTATTCTCTTTCCCAGTCACATCCCTTTATATAAGAGGACCTATTTTTATTTTCCATTTTTTCGTGGCTTACCAATGCACTTCCATACTTTTATAACATTCATTAATCCCTGGACTTCTTTGGTTGAAATTTGCCAGACAAGAACTCAGTAAAAGGAGACACCCAGTATCATTTAGACCCCAGATAGGACAATGATTCAAGAGAACCAGTGAAGAACAAACTTGGGCTCAAACAACACCAAGATTAAGCAAAAGATACCAAGAGAGAATGACCTGAATAGGAGGAGAATAACAAAAAGATGGGGGAAAAGCCTATGCATGTGTGGGCACATGTAGTATATGGGAAATCTTTGTGTTTTCTACTGAACTTTGCTCTGAATATAAAATAGCTCTTAAATAATAATATTTTACAAAATAAGGAACAAATTATATCTGTCCCATGATTTATGGAGACTTATTATTTTGAAACTAATTCACAACATATTTATATCATACTACTTAGTCACATTTTCAGATTAGAATCTCAGCTAAACTAAATGAAAAGAAAATCATTTTGACGTTTAATTCACAAGTATAACAGAGATGTAAAGTTGTAATTGTTTATACCATTGTAATAAATTTTTAACCAGCAAGTGTCCTACTAAAAATCAAACCAAATCATAATGAATGACACTTTTAAAATAATGTAATATAGCTAGGAAAAATGTATTTTTAATGAAGTCCAATTATGTTGAGTGTTAAATTCTGGCATAGATTTTTTTTCTAGCCAGTGAATTTTAGACCCAGTTATATATTTCTTCTCTTTTACATTTGCATACAAATTTTAACCTGAAGTACCTTAAACCAGATTTCAAAAAGCTTATCCTGTCTTCTTTGAATTACATAATTAAATGTTTCTGAAACTCTTATTTCTGTGAATACTTTTGTTTCATATATTTAAATGCTTGTTCAAAGATTTAAACAATCAGATGCACACTTTTGAAAGGAGAAATATCTTACCTCATATTCATTATTATTATTATTATTATTATTATTATTATTATCCTTTCAATTATTTTACAACCTGGTCATGTGAACTGCAGACTTTAAACTTGTGCAAAAGAGTAAGTATATATTCAGAAAATAAGCAAGTCCTATAATTTAAAAACATTGAGCAGTAATTAGTCATTAAGTCTGCTCTAACATCTAGCAATGAGTGTGCACAGTCTCAGTGTAGCCTGTAACCAGGGAAGTTGAAAATCCAACTTCCAATCAAGACAAATAGTGCCTCTGTTTCACTAGTCATTTAACATATCTACAAACTGATGTTATCCAATCACAATACTATGATATTAACAAAATATGTGATGACTTACTTAATATCCTCTTTGAAAATATTATTGGGTATATGTGGTAGGTAATATTCTGGAATCTTAGGGTTTAACAGTGAATAAAACAAAATAAAAAATCCCCACCTTTATATGAGATATTGTTAGTGAAATACACAATAAAACTAAATAATTAACAAGCAGAAATAAGACTTGTTAAAGGATGATCAAATGCCATGTAAAAACTCTAAAAATTAGAGGAAGTTGATGGGTCGATGACAATATTTTAATAGTATGGTTAGAAAATGCCTCACTGAGAAAATGTAATAAGCAGACAGTGTAATGGGAAATAACCTTCCTGGTAGGGCACCACATAGTTGAAGAACAACAATGTCCTGATGTGAAGGGGAAATCAGTGGAATTCATTGGCCGTGTGTCAGCGTGTTCCTTGGTCTTAGAACAGATAGCAGTGCTCAGCAGCCAGTTAGGAGAACGGAACCGCAAAGGCTTTTACAGAGAAATGAAGCGCTGAAAGAAATTTTGCCTGAGGTGTTCAGGTCCCTGGTACAAGCAAGATGTAGACAAATATTGGTCCTACTTAGGGTAATTAGGCAAGCTAATTAAAAGCAATTAACCCAGCCTCCACCTACAAAATGAAGTACAGAGCCACAACTCACTGTAGATGTGTAAGCTTCTGTTCAAAAATACCCTTCAGCCAATTTGTCCTGCTGTTGTACTAATTGCAAGTCAACTGATTGGAATAAATAATAAATAAATAAATAAACAAATAAACAAACAAACAAACATTGGGAAGAGAAGCCCTTCTAAAAAGAAAGCCATTTATTTTGACAATCACTCTGACTGAAATATCCATCTGTATACCTATTTGGCATAATAGCATATTATTAAACATACCCATATATGCACAGAAACAAACATGAAATATACATAATATTTCTTTCTTTTTTTTGGGGGGGGTGGTACTGGGGGTGGAACTCAGAGGCTTTCTACTTCCGGGCTATACTCCCAGACCTTTTTTATATTTTATTTGGAAACAGGGTCTCACTAAGTTGCTGAGAGCCTCACTAAGTAGCTGAGGCTGGCTTCAAACCCGAGTGATCCTCCTGTCTCAGCCTCCCAAGCAAGGGGATTATAAGCGTGTGCCACCACGCCCGGCTATACTTAATTTTTCTTTTTCTTTTTTTTTTTTTTCTTCCGGTTTTGGGATGGAACCCAGGGGCATTTGACCTCTGAGCTAAATCCCTTGATTATAGGTGATTAAGAGAATTTTATTTGGAATAACTTACATATAAGGAATTGCATACATGCACAGCAGAAAAAACAAATACAAAATCATTACTATTAATTACCTCAAATTTTCCTTTTTTTGCATTTTAGGGTGTGGAAAAATATTCTTAGCATTATTATGAAATTTAAAATAAGGTTATTAGTATATATATTGTGTATATATATACACAGACAAAATGCATAAATATGCATGTGAATAATCAGTTCAAATAAAACATAATATGTTTCTATTATCTTGCTATATTAAATGTTTCTTTTGAATCCTGCTCTTTAGTGAAGGTGACATGGCTTTTTACAATACAATTCCTCATGGTGTTGTATATTTAACTGATTGTAACTGATTGAATATGATATGCTTAAGTATCATTGTGCAATCTGTAAATAGTCATGATGGGAATTGTGGAAGTGTTGGCAACTCTGAAAGAAAATGATTCTTGGAAATACAGACTAATGAATCAAATTTATTCCAAAATAATATACTTTGTCAATATACTTGTAATCAAGTGTAAACATTTTAAAAAATACCCAGTATGACTTATCAATTGCAGATCATTGCAGAAAAGAGTAAATAAGAAGTGTGGAAACAAAAAAGCATGAAAGAATATTTAGAATGTCAGAAATACAAAAGGCATTTGCTGCTACTCCACTATTGTTGTTTTGATTTGTTTGGTTTGAGTTTTTTCACTCTTAGCCAAGGCTTATAAAACTAAAAATTCTATGTGGCCTTACAACATGTCATCAGCTATATAATGCATAGTTGTGGATCACTTAAGGAAATAATTTCTGGTTGTGAATAACTTAGAAAAAAACATTTGGAGAATGAAAATATATAGGAAATGGATGTTGAAGTTAAAGATGGTGTCTTTAAGAAAGATGTTAAAAAACAGCCTCATGTATTTCATTAAGCTTTGAGTTTAGATGCATTTATTTTAAATCCTGACTCTATCATCTTCCAGTCTTCTATTCTTATCACATTTATTTAAAGATTCTGTACCTCACTGTACTCTTCTATAAAGTAGGGCAGTAGTACGTCTTCATAATAATGTAGTATTATACTACAATATTTTATTACATTATACAGTATTCTTCATATATTCTTTATATATATTCAATTTATTATACAATATTCTTTACTGTGTTGAGATTTGTTGCATTCACTTTAGCCCCAAGTAACCTAGTGGTGTAAAAATCTCTTTATATTTACTACTGTCATTCTCACTAAAAGTCACTTACACACCCGATAAAATGAAAATACTGAAAATGATAATAATAATAAACAATTTCACTGAATATTTTAAGTAATGCATTAAATTTATATATTTTATTCCATATCTTGATTTGAGAACATGAATTTATTTATGTATTTATGTATGTATGTATATATGTATGTATGTATGTATTTATTTATTTTTGGTGGTACTGGGGTTCCTGGAAACCCTTCTACCTTTGAGCTATACTTCCAGACCTATTTTCTTTCATATACTTTTATATGTAAACAGGATCTCTTAAGCCAGCGAGGCTGGCTTCAAACCTTCGTGATTATCCAGTCTCTGCCTCCCAAGCGCGGAGATTACAAGCATGTGCCACCACGCCTGCCTTTTTTTATTTTTAATACTCTTATTGGGGCATTATAGCCTCACATCAGAATGCAGTTCACATATCTACATAATGTCAATGGAAATTATTCCTCCACCAGTTCTCCCAGCCTTCCCCTAGAACACCGCCCCCGCTCCAATAGAATCCTTCCTCCATTTTTTTGTTTGTTTTTTGTTTTTCTTTGTCCTCTTGAGTCACATTTTATTTTTATTTTTATTTTTTGAAGATTTAAAGAAGTTTATTAGAAAGATAGAAATACAGAAAATAGAAATACAGCCCCATGCCAAAATAGCATGAGGGGGTGACTCGAAATGAATACACCTTGAGTCACATTTTAGAAAACAATTCAGTATCAACTGCGGAACTAGAGAATAGTTAACTAGTGCAGAAAGTGTTCACTTTTTTTTTTTTACAGAACCTTAAATATTTAAGTTTGGTTAAAAATGTGGCCTTTGTGGCAGCCAAAAATGAGAGTTTTTGCTATTGGATAATGAAAGCAGCAAATAAATAAATAAATAAATAGACATGGTGATGCTCAAATAAAACTGTATTTTATGTCACAAAAAGATCACGTAAGCTTAGGCCCATTTAAGCTGATATTTACCAACCATTCATTTATTAAAAATATTTGTGTGATTGAGTCACAAGCTAAACTAACTTGTTTTCTGATGAAACTAAAAACTATACTAATTTGGGCTTGTGTATGGGTAAGTGTTTTTTTCAAAAACAAACAAGGAAGTTTGCCATTTCATGGGAAATAGTTAACAGAATTTGTTGCAATTATAAAGTGTGGACATATATATGAAGCTCACTTTTGGAAAATGTGCATGCACTGCTCTGATTCTGAAAGGTTTTTTGTTTGTTTGTTTGTTTGTTTGTTTTGGTACTGGAGATGGAACTCACGGTCATTCTACCTCTAAACTATACACCAACTCAGTTTGTTTGTTTGTTTGTTTGTTTGTTTGTTTATTGTGGTACTGGGGTTCCTGGAAGACCTTCTACCTCCGGGCTACACTCCCAGACCTATTTTTTTTTTAAATATTTTTATTTGGAAACAGGATCCCTTAAGCCAGCAGGCTGGCTTTGAATCTGTGAGATCCTCTTGTCTCCGCCTCCCAAGTACTAGGATTACAAGCATGCCGCACCATTCCTAGCAAGGCTGAGAGATTTTAATACTTAAAATTGTTTCTAATTAAATTGGTGTTTATTGTTTATTTTTTATTTTTTATTTTTTTGGTGGCACTGGGGTTCCTGGAAGCCCTTCTACCTCCAGGATACACTCCCACGGGCTACACACCCAGACCTAATTTTTACCATTTTTATGTGGAAACAGGGTCTCTTAAACCAGAGAGGCTGGCTCCTAACCAGCGCCATCCTCCTGTCTCTGCCTCCCAAGAGTGGGGATTACAAGCGTGCGCCACCACGCCCGGCTAAATTGGTGTTTATAATAATGGATGTGGGTTTTTGTAAATATTACAATAAAAGCCTCATTTAGGCCTCCTTATTTGCCTATCTGTGGTTTCTTCTTCCTTGTCTAGAGTTCTATGACCCCTTTTCTCACTAACATCTACATATTAGGAAGAACATCCTATTATTTACTTTTTGTGACTGACTAATCTCACTCAGCATAATGTTCTGCAGTTCCATCCATTTCCCTACATAAGCTAAGGAAATTAAGTTAAGAATAAGTAAATGAGTTTGCATTAAATTACAGAGCTTCTGTGCAGCAAAAGAAACCATCAAGAATCTATAGAAAGAGCCTATGGAATGGAAAGATATTTTCTACCTACCCATCTGACAAATTTCTAATATCTAGAATATACAAAAAAGCTTAAAAAGTGTAACACTAAAAATGGCCAAACAAATTGAATACCCTAGAGATTTTGAAACATAATATATACTTTATTTTTCCATTATGAATATTATAAGAAATGAAAAATGTATTTTAGTGAAAAAATGGCTTATTTGGTAACTCTAATCTGAGAAGCTATTTTTCAGGACCCTCTGTTGTTTATAGAATTTTTCGTTGAACAAGTAACTCTTTTAAACCTCATTCTGTCAGATATTTTAATTTTCAAAGAATGTAAGTAACAAATAACTAGAGAGTTTTTTCACAAACTCAATTTTTATTTTTAGAATTATTATAACCCAATAATAACAAAAGCAAAACAATGATTATTATTTATTTTTATTATCTGTTAATAAATGCAAATTTTAAACATATATTACAATGGAAAATAAATATTCTATTTGTGAATTCTATCGTATGAAAACGTTTTATTCTGTATTTATAGAGGAAATTCATAAACAATCTTATTCCACTTGGTGTAACAACTTTAAGATAAAAATGTCTTTATAGTGTTTCAGATATATCACTTTACTTATAATTTTATAGCTTCAAACACCAAGATAAATTGACTACTATATAATGCTATTTAAAATGTAAATTTTCATAGTTTGTTTGAAAGTTCAGTATTTCAGTGGGTTTTTTTTTTAAGTGGTAGGCATGTTCATCTTTTTAAATCTAGTTTTATTGTACTTAGAAAGTTATTTAATGAGGATATTTCTATGGAACTAGAAATAGTTCATGTATACTTCTGTACATCACTGTTTGAAAAAATGCCCACAGATTAGAGAACTCCATTAATATAAAGCTGACCTTCCTGATTTCTCTCATTTTTCATATTTGTAACATCATGATTTGCTCCTAGATGGGAAATGAAAATGTATTCAGGAAGTTGACATTTCAAGACAGATATACTGGTTGGAGATTAATGTTTTATTTCACTTTTTTCTCCTTGCTCCAGCAAGAGGCAGCAGAAAATCACCTTGGTTGTCCAAAGAAGATAAATTGCCTTTGAATCTCTGTTGATAGGTCATGTCTCTCCCACCAAGGAAAGGAGGAACAATGTATTGGCACATAGTAGAAAAAAAATAAAACTCCAAAACAGTCTTACTATTGATAAATAAATTTTGATACATACATACAAATTAAAAACATTGCAACAGCGATTACAGTAAATGCGTGCAATAAATTGACATCAAATGTAGGAAGCACATCAGTTTTAATAATCAGGAGAGATAATCAAAATGTAATAGTAGATTTAAGGGTAGCGTTCTTATTATTTAATTACTGATGAAAATAAGCAAGAAAACAGAATATGTAAATATGCATTTCTGTATTTATAGAGCTCTGTATTATGTACAAACAGAAAAATAAAAATGCATTATATAACATATAATATTAATACTAAACAATATAAATACATATATACATATACATATATGTAGCAGACATATATACTTATTCCATAAAACTTCTACACAGTTCAAAGATGATATTGCATCTGGTTAGTTTTTTATCTATGGATTATTAAGAAAGGCAAAACTGAACTACTTAGTCATTTATGAATTTTACAAAACAATAAAACACAAAATCATAAGAAAAGACCACAAAAGCAACCATCTGAAATTGAAGCTTAACAGAACACTCTCCTAGATAACTTCCTTTTCTAACAGTTTATCAAGCTGTATTCGGTTTCTCTCTCTCTCTCTCTCTCTCTCTCTCTCTCTCTCTCTCTCTCTCTCTCTCTCTCTCCCTCCCTCCCTCCCTCCCTCCCTCCCTCCCTCCCTCTCTCTCTCTCCATATATATCTATATATATGCATAAAATATCTGATATGGCCAATGCTGAAAGTAAGGGAACATTTATAGCCTGAAATATTTTGTTATTTTACTTGAGAGACTTAAATAAACAAATCAATCTTCTTTTTGGTTGAATAAGTTTCTATTGTGTATATATACACATTTATTTATCAAGTCATTTGTTGATGGACACCTAGATCCATTCCATAACTTAACTGTTTTGAATTGTGCTGCTTTAAACATGGGTATCTACATATCAACATAGAATTTTGACTATTTTTTTGGAAAGATACTGACAAGTGCTATAGCTGGGTCATGTGGGTGTTCCAATTTTAGGCTCTTAAGGAAACTCCATACTAATAGCCATGGTATTGTTTAAGTTACACTCCCACCAACTGTCTATAGTTCTTATTTCCCCACATCTTCTCCAACATTTATTATTATTTTTATTCTTGGTGGTTGTCGTACTTTTGAAATATTAAACAAGTTATTTTCTTAGATTTTGTAGGGTTTTTGTTGTTGTTCAGGGGCCTTCCACACTGAGCTATACCACCCAGCCTACTCTAATTTAATTTTTACTAATTAATACATGGTAAATGTAGACAAATAACATTTATTTATTTATTTATTTTTGGTGCATTGTGATTATACATCAGACTGAGGCATATGGTGATAAGAATATACATACACACAACTTTTGAAGCTTTTCTTCTGTGACTCATCCCCTTCTGTTTTCTTCCCAGCAAATGTCTTTGAGATTGGCATTGGTAGTTTAATATATGTAAATAGCATTATTTCAACTGTTAACTTCTTTATATCTCTACCTCCCTCCTTTCTACCCTAAACCTCCTTCATCACTCCACTGGAGTCTCTACTTCTCTATCTGTGGTTATCCTTATTTCCTAATTTTTATCTTGCATCTACATATGAGAAAAGAAACAACTATTTGCCCTTTGAGTCTGGCAAATCTTGCTTAGCATAATATTGTAAAGTTCCACCCATTTTCCTGCAAATGCCATAATTTTGTTCTTTATGGTCAAGTAAAATCCTGTATATATATATATATATATATATATATATATATATATATATATATATATATATATTGCGTTTTTTTGTGATCCATTCGTTTGTTGACGGACACTTAGGCTGCTTTCATAATTTGGCTATTGTAAAGTGTGCTGCTAGAGGAATAAGCATGTGTTGCTATAACATTCTGACTTCAATTCTTTTGGGAAGATGTCCAAGAGAGGTATTCTGAGTCATATTGTAATTCCAATTCCAATCTTCAAAAAAACCTCCACACTGATCTTTGTAGTGACTATACTAGTTTGAAGAAGCTCATATATGAGTATCTATTTCTCCACATCCTTGCCAGTCTTTATTATTGTTTTTCTTCTTGGTGATTATCATTCTAACTGGACTTAAATAGAATCTCAGTATAGTTTTGATTTGTGTTTTTCTGAATGCTAATGATGTTGAAAATTCAATAAGACAGACCCTGAAAGCTCAGGAAATTAAAACAAGAATTAATGAATAAGATGACATTAAATTAAAAAGCTTCTATGCAGAAAAGGAAACCATCAAGAATCTAAAGAGAAAGCATACAAAATGGGAGATATTTGTTGGTGGCCATCCATCTGATAGAGGACTAATATCTAGAATATGCAATGAACTTAAAAAACAATACTAAAAAGAACTAATAAAAATGGGCATTTTAACTGATTAAAAACTTCTCAAAAGAAAAAATATAAATGACCAATAAATATATGAAATATTGATTTAAAAGAGTAAACTTTAAGTAACAGTAAGAATGTTATATTATTTTACATTTAAATTGTAAGGCTGAAATTAAATGTGGTTTTCTCTATTTCATAACATTACATTTTTAATGCAATTCTTTCATATGCCAATGAAGAGATGGGACTCAAAATTAGCTAAAATTTATTACAGAAAAAAGTTTGTGATTTAAATTAAATAACATTAACTATAAATTAAGATTGTTTAGAGAATTTTAAATATCTTTTTTTTTTTTTTTTTTTTTTGCTGGTCTGGGGATGGTACCCAGAAGCATTTGACCTCCAAGCTACACTCCCTGCCCTATTTTTTATTCTTTATTTTGAAACAGGGTCTCATTGAGTTGTGGAGGGCCTCACTAAGTAGCTGAGGCTGTCTGCGAACCATGATCCTCCAGTCTCAGCCTCCCAAATGCTAGGATTACAAGCGTGTGACACTACGCCCAGCTAAAAATCTTATATTTTTAAAAAAGATTTAATGATGCATTGTAGTTGTACATCTTAATGGAGTACAAGATGGTAGCTCATTTAGCCCTTTCTCAATCCCCACCCTTTTCCCTTCCTCCTCCCTCCTTCTCATATTTGGCTTAGTGATTGACTTTGATATATTTGTGAATGTATATCATGTACATTAGGGAGTTTCCCTCTTACCCCCTCTCATTTCCCTCAGGTCGACGTTTTTACTCATCTAAGGTTTCCCCTTCTTTGTTTACAGTCCCTCCTATGACACATTTTCTTCATAGCTTCTCTATATTAAGGAGAACATCCAATTTTTTCCTTTTTGTAAGTAACTAATGTTCTCCATTATGCTAAGTGAGATTATTACCATCCCTTTCCCTCCAAATGATATAATTTTGTTCTTTATGTCTGAGTAAAATCCCATTGTGTACACATTCCATAGTTTTGTAATCCATTCATCTGTTAATGGACATCTTGGCTGGTTCCATAGTTTGGAAATTGTAAATTGTGCAGGTATGAACATAGATAAGCATGCATTAGTTTGGTAGCTCTGTTTCCATTCTTTTGGATAGATACCCACAAGTATCATTGCTGGATTGTATGGAAGGAAATTCAAATGGCCAATAAATGTATAAAAAATGTTCAACATCATTAGCAATCAGAGAGATACAAATCAAAACTACCCTGAGATTTCACCTAACTCCAACTAGAATGGCCATCATTAAAAACACAAACAACAACAAATGCTGGTGAGGATATAGAGAAGTGCAAGCTCTAATATATTGTTCGTGGGATTGCAAATTAGTGCAACCACTTTAATTTTATCTTCTATTTGTGACAGATCTTGTATACATACAGGGTAAATTTTTACTTTTACTATTTTCCTATGTTATTTTCTCTGTAAGCATTCATTGGCTTTAAATTTTAATAAGTTTACATAAAGCATTACATATATTTCACAATCATATTATCCAATTAATTTAAAGCACATGATATAGGTGGCATATTGCAGTCTTTTAGGTTCTTTTTATTAATAAATTAGGATACCAATTACATGTTTATTTTTCATAAAATATTTCATAAAAGATGCAGATGAAACCAAAGTTAAATAGATCATGTACTTTTTATATTCCAAGAAAGCCAATACTCATTTATAAATAACACTAAAAAATTCCCTGAGAGAATATAGTTCTTATTTTTCTATGTCAGCAAAAATATTCAATTTTTTAACAGTGTTATGCCAGAAGCTGAATTTTTCCAGAGACATATTCATAAAGCTTTTGCAATATTAGCATAGCTATAAATATTATCTATAACTTTACTAAGACTATCAAAAGTATATAAAATGCAGGTTCTCAATCCCATGAATCATTAAAAATTATTTGAAAACTGTATCTAATCTCATGTTTATATACTTACAAAGGTGATATTCATCAATAGTTTTAACCAAATTTATATTTTTTCTATGAAAATATTCTAATGCATATTGAACATTCCATTTATATAGTGTCATACTCCTTAGACTAAGGTAATAATGATTTTTATAAGGATTTTATGTAATTCTTAAGCCTTTGGAATATAGTTTCTCAATATGTTTACTTCCTTACTGTTATTTATGTATTAAAATATATATATAAGGAACACCTGCCATTTAAGATTATTGTCTAGTCCACTATATTAAAATAAATTGATTTTACATCATCTGCCTTATTTTGTATGTTGAAATGCTTGTTGGCATAACTACGTTATATATATAATGTATATATATATATATATATATATATATGATGAAATATTAAATGTTTAACATTCACATGGATAATTTTAAATTAATTTATTGATATTCAGTGAAAATTTTTTCAAAATGACTTATAAAACAAGTCCTAGCAGGGCAGATTGGCCCATGCTTATAATCCTAGCATTTTAGAGGCTGAGACTGAAGGATCAAGTTTCTCAGACAGCCTTACCTACTACTTAGGCCCTTTGCAACTCTATGAGACCCTGTTTCAAAATAAAGACAAAGATAAATAAATAAGGCTGGGGTATAGCTCAGATGTAAATGGCCCCGAGTTCTATCCCCAGTACCACACACACACACACACACACACACACACACACACACACACCAAAAAATCCTAATATTTTCAATTTTTAAATATATTCAATTATAACTAATGTGTTCAGAGAAAGTTTCTTATTATAATGCCAATAACATAATGCAAGTTCTTTAATATCAAAATTGACTTCACACAAAGATATTTTGGAGCACTGACTCAATTCAAAGGATGGCAGGAAATATTTTGAACACTGAGTCAATGACCTTGTATTAAAATTTTCCTTAAAACTTAAATCATTTGTTTTCCAAATGAGAAAGTTTAAAGAAAGAAAACCAATAATGCCTTCCTAAGGTAAATATAAGACACACTTTTACAGGGAGACTATACTTCCTCCAAACAGTAAGTAAATTGCAAAAATTTTAACATATTTTCAATATAAGGATGTTTTTTAACACAGGTATCAATTACTCTAATGCCTGTTAGGGGCTCTTCATGGAAAATTACTGCATAAAGATGTTATTACTTTCAAGTGAAGGAAAAAGAATATCATTAATGGTGAAAATGGTTCTGAATGAGAAGCACAGAGATTCAAATGCTAGTCTTCAGAATTCTCTTAGGGTCCATTTTACAACCACAAAAATAGTAGTGTATTAATAGAGCATTGTACAGTGAAGAATATCACAATCTATAATACAACAGCACACTGTAACAAAGGACAATTAATGAGGAATATTCCAACTTTCTACAAATTAAATAGTTATAATAATCATAAAAATTCATCAGGAAAAAATATCTTATTAATTTATATAAAAACATATTACCTTCTCTCACCTACTTCTAATTCATTTGCAGAGTTTAATTAACACTAGAGAAAGACTGACAATAATGTATGAGTTGATAACTATCAGTGGAATACAAATAAGAATGGAAATAATTGGACTTCTTTTCTCTAATAATTTGCTTCTTATCTTTTTTCTTAAATATTGAAAATATGTATGATTACATTTGAAAAAAATAAGTTTATAAAATGTAGCTGATGCTCTTGTGGGAAGAAAGATTGAATTTTGTATTGCCTTTTGATAGATTATTTGATGTTTAATTATGATTTGCAACAGAAAAACAGCGTATACCAGGGTAGCTTTTACTTATTTTCCCAAGAATTTTGTAAAGACTGTGTGTTAAACATTAAACTATCTCTATAGTTTAATAGATAATTTTTATAATGCAAATTATTCTTTCTACTAACTTCAGCTTTTCTTTATAGAACTCTTTATCTTAGAGAACTAGTTTTAAAAATTATTTTAGCTATCCAGGTTTACCAATTATAGAAGTGTATTGATCCAATTTAATTTCAAGATTAGACCCACACAATATTCAGCAAATGTAGGAAATCAGAAAAGATTTTAAAAGATGATTTTAAAATAAATTTAGAACTGTGGATAGCATAAGAGTAGAGGTGTAAATGAAATTACAAGTATCTTACATTCTTTAAAAATGCAGTTACATTGACTATATTTTCAGTTATTATGTTCTTTTACTAATAAAGAAATATGGGATGCTCTGAAAATCAATTGTCATAAAAATTACCAATGAAGTAGAATGATTTTAACATCAAGAAGTAATAAAATTTTTTTTCAAAGCTTAAGTATTGGGAATTAGTATTAGTCCCTGAGTGATTTTGGTTTATAGAGAATCTCCTTAAAGAATCTTAAATGATAAATGATGTAATAATTGAATGTATGCAGCACATTCTTCTCTAATATCTTTTTTAAGTTCAGAATTTCCAAAGTTAATGCAATCATGGGTATACATTTCTCCTCCTCCTCCTTCTCCTCTATCTCCTCTTCTTCTTTCTTCTCCTCACCTTTCTATTTCCTATCATTCCTCCTTTCTTCTCCTTTTTGGCTATAATCATAGGTGTGTATCAGAGACAATAAACTGGAGAATATTATTTGGACATAAGAAATTGAAATGAATTCTCATTGCTGTCAAAGCACTAGTTTGGATATCAGGTTGAGATTTCTGTGCATCTGACATCTTGATTTTAGTATTGGGAAAACCACATGATGTTGTGTTTGTTTGTATCACGAGGTCAAATGATCATGTAATGTACCCTTTGATGACAAAATTTGGTTACTCGAGGAGCATCTGAAGTTATATTTGAAAGTGTGAATTGGTTTGTAGTTAAATAGATCATTTTAATAACTTCAATGTGACCATTATAATGCATTACTCAATGTGTGCATCTAAAATTAAAAATAAAATAAAGGACAAAAAGAAGGGAGCAAGGGAGAAAGGGAAGAAATTGTATTATAATAATGATATTCCAGCTTATATGAAACAAATATCCTATTGATAACAGTTAACACATGTAAATAATATATATTTATATAATCCAAAGGTTGAAAAGGAAGGAAACTTGAGTATTCATGACCCATGAAAATCTACCAAGGAAGAGAAAGCTTTTTAAATTTCTTTCATTTTTTATCAGTTCATTATAGTCTTACATCATAATGTAGATTATGTTGACAATGACATACATACACACTCTACTTGGTGCCCCCCAAACCCCCCATCTTCCTTCTTCCCAACACCAAGTGTCCAGATTGACAATGTTATATTCACATGTATATACATAGTCACAGGTAGCATTTCCATTAATGAACCTCAGCCTTCTTCTTCCCTTACCCTTCTTCTTTGGCTGTACTGAGAATCTAATTTTCTGACATGGCTACCTGAGAGGCTGGACTATAGTAGTAAGATTTTAATAGCAATGAGAATTTAAAAATATTCTAACCATTGTATGTACTAAAGTTCAGAGTCTTATCTCATGTTCACTAACTATATTAAAATATTCAGAATGTTAATGTCTCTACTTTCCATCATAGGGAAAGAAAAATACTCTTTAGAATTAATAATATATATATATATATATATATATATATATATATATATATATTCTCATATGATTTCTACATTTTTTGTGTTTAAATTAATATCTAGCATTCATTCAAAATTGCTGAGCACTTGATGAAATAACATAGAGTCAGGCATGGTTTGGCATGCTTATAATTCCAGTACTGGTAGACTGAGATAGAGGGTTGTAGGTTCAGGCTAGCCTCGGCCACTTAAGTGAGGCACTTAGCATTTAATGAGACCATATTTGAAAATAAAACTAAAATAGCACTGGGGGTATAACTCAAAGGTAAAATTCTTGTGGGCTCAATCTCTAGTACCACAAAAAACAAAACAAAAAAGGGATAGTAATTTTTTCTTTCCCTTTTAATTGGATGGTACTGAGTATTGAACTCAAGGGGTATTTTACCTCTGGCTATACCCCTAGCCCGATTTTATATTTTATTTTTATTCTTTTTTTAATTTTGTGTGTGTCTGGGGATGGAACCCAGGGACATTTGACTTCCGAGCTACACACTCTGCCCTAGTTTTTATTCTTTTCCATTTGAAACAGGGTCTCACTAAGTTGCGGAGGGCCTCAATAAGTAGCTGAGGTTGGCCGCGAACCATGATCCTCCGGTCTTAGCTTCCCAAATGCTGGGATTACAAGCGTGCGCCACCACGCCTGCCTTAGTTTTTATTTTTAAGTAGGGTCTTGCTAAGGCTGGTCTCAAATCTGTGATCATCCTGTCTCATCCTCCCAAGTACTGGGATTACAAGTGTGTGCCACCATGCCTGACCCTTGATCATTTTTTTTTCCCTGTACTGGGGATGGAACCCTGAGGCATTCTACCTCTGAGCTACACCCTCAGCCCTATTTTTTATTATTTAGTTTGAAACAGAATTAGATTAAGTTGTAAAGGAACTCACTAGTAGTTGAGGCTGTCCTCAAACAGCAGTGCTCCTATCTCAGCCTCCCAAATGCTGGGATTACAAATGTTCACCACCATGCCTGGCATCATTCTTTTTTACAAAATTTTTGTTTTGATACTGTGGATGGAACCCAGGGGCATTGTACCTCTGACCTACACACCCGACCCTATTTTTTAGTCTTTTTATCTTTTGAAACAAAGCCTCAATGAGTTGCAAAGGGCCTCGCTAAGTAGCTAAGCCTGTCCATGAACCACCATCCTCAGGTCTCAGCCTCCTGTCTCACAACAGCGGCATTTTTTACAAATATTTTTGATCCATGATAAGCTAAATGTGCTTATGTGTGGAAACTTTAGATTTAGAGATCCACCTGTATATCCAAATTAAAGAAGTCTTAAGCCAGGTCTGGTGGTTCATACCTGTAATACTAACACTTGGGAGGGGAAAACAGGAGGATCACAGATTTGCAGACAGTCTCAGCAATTTAGTAAGACCTTGTTTCAATATAAAAAAAAAAATGGCTGGGGATGTAGCTGAGTTAAATCACTAGTACCAAAAAAAAAAAAAAAAAAGAAAAGAAAAAATGTATTAAAAAGACTCTTCAGACCCAGGAAAAATGCTGAAGAGGATACAGAATAAAAACATCTAGGCCAGGGGTGGTGGCACAGGCTTGTAATCCCAGCATGCCAGAGGCTGAGACAGAGGATCCTGGTTCGTGGACAGCCTCAGCAACTTAGTGAGACCCTGTTTCAAAATAAAGAATAAGAAATAGGGCAGGGTGTGTAGCTCAGAGGACGAATGCACCTGGATTCCATCCCCAGTCCCGAAAGAAAAAAAAAAATTTAGAAATGCAGCTACATATATAAACAAGCAGTTGTTTCTTGACAAGGTGCCAAAGGAATTCAAAGAGATAAAAGTAAAAACCACAGAGAAATCAAACTATTTTACACACATCAGGATGGATTCATTTTAAAAATTTGGTAGTGTTGATGACCATGTAAGGTAATTTCAACTCTCATACATGGCTGGTAGGAGTGAAAAATGATACAACCAATTTGAAAACACATTAATTATCACCTTAAAATGATATACATCTACTTATACTATAACTTAGTAATTATGCGCCTAGGTATTTACCTAGGAGTATAATTAAAACATATGTGTACAAGATTTGTTATGAATACATACATGCATATATATGGGATTTTCATGAATATATGTCAGAATAGATTACTTTAAAGCTCCTCCTACTCTTAACTGACTAAATCCAACAGTGTATTTTTAAAAGGAGCATTATTATTATTATTATTATTATTAATTATTATTATTTCAATTTTTTTGCGGGTCTGGGAATGGAACCCAGTGGCATTTGACCTCCAAGCTACAACCCCTGCCCTATTTTTTTATTCTTTATTTCGAAACAGGGTCTCACTAAGTTGAGGAGGGACTCGCTCAGTAGCTGAGGCTATCTGCGAACCACATACCTCCGGTTTCAACCTCCCAAATGCTGAGATTACAAGCGTGCGCCACCATGCCCGATGCATATTTATTATTTAACTCACGATAGAAAAATCCTAGGAAAGAATGCACTAGTTGCAAAATCTAATTTAGCATTCTGCCTAGATTTCCAAACTTACTGACTTATCACCTCCTTACCTTTGCCTTTTTCAAAAAAAAAAAAAAGAAAAATCATTCAATGTTCCCTGGGTGCTTCTACTATCCCTGTGTTTTTCTTCAGTAACCCCAGTTGCACCTGAGGGTAAGTGCTACCACTCCCTGGATGAGTCCCCTGTCTCCCTGAGGATGCTATTGCCAACTAGTGTAATTTGTGAAAGCTTTAACACACAAGTACATACACACACACTGTGAATTGACTAGCTTAAAAATTAATTAAAGTTTATAGAGTTCCACCATGTGGTAAGCATTTCAAGATAGGAGAGAGAGAGGGAGAGAAAGGGAGAGAGATCTTTGTTTTCATGGAGCATATATTTTAGTGGAAAGAAGCAAATGAAAAGTATAATTTTTAAGCCAGGCGTGGTGGCCCACGCTTGTAATCCCAGCATTTGGGAGGCTGAGACCGGAGGATCACGGTTCGCGGACAGCCTCAGCTACTTAGTGAGGCCCTCTGCAACTCAGTGAGACCTGGTTTCAAAATAAAGAATAAATAGCTACAGGGGGTGTAGCTCGGAGGTTGAATGCCCCTGGGTTCCATCCCCAGACCCGCAAAAAAAAAAAAAAAAGAAAAGTATAATTTTAAGTATGTAAAATAAAGATGCATACATGAAGGAATAAACAGTTAAAGGAAGATGGAAGTCCAGATGTAAGAGATTTTGCCTTTGTAGATGAAGTATTCAGTGAAGGGCACTGGTGACAGTGCATTTGAACTAAGTCTTCCACCTGTGGTATCAAGCATGTGAGTATTGGGAGAAGGCATCAAAGGAAACATGAAAATCTGAAGGTCACAGAGTAGCTGGGAGATTTAATTAAGAGAAAGAGGATCGATGTAGCTGGAGCAAAGAGGAAAACAGAAGGATGCTTTTCTGAAATGATGAGGATAAAGTCAACTTTATGAGTGTTTACAAAGAAATAGGAGAACTTGAAATGGTGACTACAGGTAATTGTCTCATATATTATTTCACTTATTTCTAAACATATATGTATGCATGAAACATATAATGTATTTTCAATGAATAAAAAAGTGTCTTCAAGTGTATGAAGATACCCTGATAAAACTTCTCCAAAAACTATATCCTATTCCCACAAAATGGTCCGTTACTATAATTGATATAAGTAATCAAAAGTCATATATTGCATACCAAAATACTCCAGCAAATATCCTCAACAAAGAATAATGAAATAAAAAAAGAACATTATCAAGTTTATTGGCAAGCTATCAGTGAGGTTTCTTACTAAATTTAAAAGGCAAGAAGAAAAATGTGTGTACTGACAAGAATTGTAGGGGGAAAATAACTAATTTTAATATTTTGACCCAACAAATTGAACTAAATATAGACAAAATAAGAGACCTAGCAATTGGATCAGAAGCACTGTCAGCTAATTTGCAACATATGCTCTAGTTCTGAGGCTGCCTGAAAATTTGGACCCTGGTCAAATGTTGCTTGCCACAGTAACTCAATGAATCTGTGCTGGTTCTACTTACATGACTAAGTTTATAATAAACTGAGCATCTGTAACTCTGTTGAGATTTTTATTGAGTAAGCCTTAATTGATGTATAACCTGAAATTAATGAGACGGAGCCAAAGGTTCCCCAGGTCTGATGGCTTGCTTTAATTAAAACTGTCTGAAGCCATGCAGCAGTCTTACTTCTGTGCAGGGTAGAGATGTTGGTTTTAGAGTCTGAGAGATTCACTAGACTTTTAGAACGCTGGCTGTGCATGCTGGGTTGCCTGTCTTATTTCCTTGTCGAGAATAAAACAAACAGTGTTGTACAATTGTAGCTTGTATATTTGATTTTTAGTTTTAAAGCATTACTTCTGTTTCTGGTTAAAAAGATTGGGCAATGCAGTAGGATTGTAGGATCCACAGATTGATCGTTTCTTTTATACTAGAGCAATCTACTAGAAAATGATTCTTGAAAATTACAAAAATGATTTACTTCAATATCAACTACTCTTAAGGGGCTTAGGAGCCAAATAAAGATGCAAAAGGTAGATAACAGAGAATAATTTAAAGTTTTATTAAAGATAGTAAATTTTTTCTTCACTTTTACTTTTAATAATGCAATGTAGCCTCATACATCATAATGTAGTTCAGAGTGATAGTGAGATTTGTGCACACAGCATTTGGTGGGCTTTTCCTCAGCTCTCTCCCCACTCCCTCCCTTCCCCATATAGGATGTTGAGGTCAATGGAATTTTTTTTTTTTTTTTTTTTTTTTTTTGCAGTACTAGGGATGGGACCCAGGGGCATTCTACCTTCAAGCAAAACCCCCAGCCCTATAATTTTTATTTTTTTATTTTGAAACAGGGTCTTACTAAGTCGCAGAGTGCCTCACTAAGCTGAGGCTGGCTGTGAACTCGGACCCTCCTGTCTCAGTCTCCCAAGTACTGGGAGTGCAAGTATGTGCCGCCATTCCTGGTGGTGGGATTTTTTTTTTATTTTTTTAATATGGAGAGTTGTGAGTAGGCCTTCATTTAAATTACAAACACTGAGCTAAATATTTTGAGCAACTTAAAAATACATTTAAAAAATTTTACAGAAGAATCACATTTTGACAGAAGAATCACATAACTAAGGAGTCTTTAAAAATAGAATACAAACCAGGTGCGGTAGTGCACATATGCAATGCTAGTACTTGGAAGGCTGAGATAAGAGAATCTCAGATTCAAGACCAGCACACAGAAACTTAGCAAGACCCTCTTTCAAAAAAAAGAATAAAAGAAATCTGAGGGCATAGCTCAGAGGTAGAATACCTGGGATTCAATCACCAGTACCAAAAAAAAGGAGGAAATTAAATAAATGCACAGAAAAATGAGATTTACTCTTATGAGTATAAATGCACTCACTATACAAAGTCACAATGGTTTTAAAATGCTATTAGATTAAGAATAGATAAATAAAAACATAATAAATCATATCAGAATAAGGCATTATATATAATGCAAATAAATGCAAACTTGATATGTTAGATTATAAATGCACCAATACAAAAGGATTTTTGAATAGTGTTGGAGAAGTTGGCTCAAAATATGAGGAGAAATAAAAGAAGTACTCTTTCTTACATTATTTAATATTACTTTGTTGTGTCTAATTAAATGAATGAGAAAATATTACACAATTTGTTTTTATAAAAAGCTTCTACATTGAGCTTAAATATTTTAAGACAATATAATTTCTAAAATTTTTAAATATTTAATTTTAAACTGACATAGTTTAATCACCTTTTCTATTAATATTAGCTTAAACCTAATATTATAAATTTAATGTCGATGAAAATAATGCCTATCACTTTTCTAAAATCTGAAGCATTTTTTGGTAGTGACTTACAAGCTCATTATTAAAGTCAGTCACTTTCTCAACTTCTAGATTAAATTAGGATATTTACTTCTTATTAATAGAATGGGTAATAATGAGTGTCTATATGAAAGCATGACTGAATAGGTAATAGATAATAGGTTTTGTAGTTCATGATAATCTTACCTTACAGTCACTGAAAACATGGAATTGACAAATAAGTACAGAAGTATTTATCCTTGGGAAAGACGTGGATAGATCCCTGTTTTGTGTGTGTTTCTGTTTAAATAAACTTTATTTAATATATACTTCTTATAAGTAATTAATTTATTTGTCTTGAGTAACTTAACCAGGGGTTGTGAAGACCATTTGCAGTACACACACACACACACACACACACACACACACACACACACACACCAGTTTGCTGGCCAATATCCCTATAAGACATGTCAGTCATCTGTTCAAACATGACAAAAATCTGTTCTTCCACATAATCCTTCTTCTGTATAATAATTAGCAGTTGTTCTTTCTACAAATTCTTCCTCAGCTTGCTGAACTGCAGAGTATATCTCACCTGTATTCTATAAGATTTTTCAGATCACATCATTTTTTATAACATGCAAGCCAGCCAACACCAGTTAGAAAGTATCATCCATTTTTACTGGAACAAATGCTAACAATGTCTAAGATCATTAATTTGACATGTCATTTAAATTTTTATTTCACATGAATGTGCAGTTCACAAGTGATATTTTATGACAAATAACTAGATTCCTATGAAACACTTATATGATAACATTGTTTCACAACCAAGGAAATAACTCAGAAGCTTAGGTTACTTTCTCAGGCCCTGTAGCAAGAAGAGGTAAATCCCAGCTAACCCATTCCATAAAAATGCAAGTAATATTATTTAGATTCATAGTTTAATAATTTAAAATATTAGTGCTAACAATTAAATCATATAACATTGTTTAAAGTATTTTGTGTGCAGGATACTCTGATTTAATAATTTCACTAAATTTCCACACTATTCCTTTACATTTGGATACATAACTATTTCTATTTCACACTTAAAGAAATTGACACTGTCCATGCGTGATGCTGTCTACCTACAAACTTAGTACTTGGGAGAATGAGTCAGAAGGATAGCATGCAGCTTCAAGGGCAGACTGAGCAATGTCTTGAGACTCTTAGCAACTTGGGCCTTGTTTCAAAGTAAAAAATAAAAAGGGTTGGGTGTATACTTTAGAGATAAAATGCCCCTGAGTTCAAACCCTGGTACTCCTCTTCCAAAATTGAAACTAAGAGAATTTCTGTTATTTGCTGCAGGCCACTCAACCATGAAAATTGAAATTAAGTCACATTCTGCCTCATTGATCTTCAAAGCTTAAGCAATTTAATCTGTGCTTTCCTTAACCTATGGGATTATTGTGTTCCCATCATTTCCAATGCACACTGTACTTACTTTGAGTTTCCAAACTATATAATGTTACTTTGTCCATATGAGGCATTTTATGAAGACTTAGGCTATCTACAAATAATCACACAGGTTTTATGTAAAATTGATTTGGTTGTATTCTTTATAATTTGACTTTGGATGAAAATATTAGGCTAATTATTTTACTAATCCTGGATTAGACTTATATGGAAATGGAACAAACAAAAATATTTGTGAAAAAAATTTAAATAATTAAAAGAAAAAAAATCCTGTCCAACTGATCTTTGATTATTATAGCATTTAAAAGAATAAAATGGGTGAAGTTAAATATGACTACACATTTTCTTTTGATTCTGTCAAAATAGTTGTTACCTGTAAATTCATTAACAAATCCTTTTTCACTGATTACTTTGGCTTATTCATTTATAAGTTAACTAAAAATAAACACAGATCATGAAAAAATTAATAATACTGGAAGGCTATTAAGCCAAGCTAAAAAATCTATAAAGAAGATTATGAATTCTGAATTTTAAGTATATTCATCTAACTCTGATACATGGTTAAGAATTATGAAGATATGATAGGATACACTCCATTTATTTTTTGTTTTCCTAACTAAATAACCAAAGTGTGAAACATCTCAGTTGCCAATTGACTTGTATTTTTAGACTACCTTGCTCTTATTCAATATATTTTAGAGGTTCTGAAAAGAAATAGGAAAATAAATGAATTACAGGCGACATCTGCAAGGATATATGTTATAAGTTTGCAATGAATCATTTTTATGATTATAATGAGAGGCATTTTGTAATTATATAGTGATTAATGGCTGTATTTCTATTTCTTGACTAGTTGTCATAAATGGTCCTTTTTGAGGTTTCATTAAAATGAGCATGGAAAAAGAAAACTGATGGCTCTTTTGAAAATCCAACTTTTCATGGAGAATTATTCAAATCACGTTTTAAAGTCTCATTAAGAGATAATATATAAGCAGCACACTAAAAATTCCCAATCTAAATTCAGATCACTGAAGCATGGAGTTAGCAGGTAACACCTTACTCCTTACTGGTATATTGTGCCAGTGCCACTCTACGTAAATGCATTTGCCTTTTGTATTTTTTATATAACAAGTATCTAGGACATATTCTCTTCCTTTATTATGTTATATGCATATATATTTTATTATGTATGACAGAATATTTCCATGCAAATTTGATGTCTATTTTGAGAGAAATTATAAAATTTTTAGTATAGGATCGACATCTTTACTATACCAAGGTCTATATTAAAACTGAAAATGAATGTGCAACTCTCTCAATATCATCATAATCAGGGCTTAGGAAAAGTTAGAGAAATCATTAAAATAATCTTTTTAAAATATATGTACTTTGTTTTGCCTTATTTTTGAGAACAAAAAAACAACCGAAAAAAATTATACTAATCAAACTTTTTAAAAAATTCATGAAGTCCCCTTAGCATTTTGATCTCTTAGTGATGGACTTGATCAATTTTTGTGATGAATTGAAGGGCAACTTAATAGGTGTAATGATTACCACCTTAAAGTACATTTTACATCATTTAGGAGGAATACTGTGAATCACTGACAGATTATAGAAACACTAAGAAATGTTAAACTTAAGGGAGTTAGATTTTTTGTGTCTGTGTACCTCGAAACAAAGCAGATAACTTTCTATGACACAGAAAAGAAATTAAATTTCACCAAGTGATGCATGGACTATGCTTTATAAAGCAAGCCGTAGTCCTCAAAATACAAATAAAGCTGAGAAAGAATTTAGGTGATCAAAACAAAGATCCACTCACACTTAATGCTTGCAGTATTTGTTTTGCATTCATATTTATTTACAGAGAATTGACTTGCTTTATAAATATAAAATAATGTTCGAGCAAAAGATATCTACATGTACATAAACAAACATCCTTGGAAACATTGATGATTGTTTACAGCAATATCTTCAAACTGAGTAGAGGATCAAAGGGTGCTATGTTTCTGTAGCAATGGATTTCTGGTCTAAATCTTATTTTTAAAGCAGACTATATTAACTTTGTAATGTGGATAATTGGAAATGCATTCGGTGGCATTCAGACAAGCTGACCACGTTCACTTTTCATCCTTTCATGAAGATCTAATTCATATGGTTGATCAGAAATGACTTTCTCTCTTTGGAACTTTTCAATGATGAGCTGCGATTTCCTAAAGGACACTAGGGCTATGATTTATTTTGAAGGGATTCTCATTAAATTGTACACCACTGTATTGAAATACATGATTGCACTAAAAATGCTGACACAGATATTTTTTCATGTTTCCCTTTAAGTTGGTTGATTTTCTCTGAATGTTAAATCAAGGGCAAGAGCTTAGTCTTCTTCATATGCATAGAGATGAAGATGTTGCATACATTTATTATTTCTTTCTGCACTGTCAGATTTATACATACATCTCCCTGTGAGGGAAGAAAATATTCTAAAGAAATACTTAATAAAACTACCATGTATATTATAGGTAGGATATTTTAAAAATTATTTAGAGTAATAAATATCTTTGTGCTGGCTCAATAAGGTCTATATAATTTAAATATGACTCATTAAGTTAATATGAAAATATATTTTATAATATCAAATATTAATACCATAGTTGTAGCAAGAGATGTGGCTCAATATTGAATCTCTTAGTTTCTTTAGAAGACCCATTTGAATAATTCATATCTATATTTTGCCCAAGTATAAGTGTATTTTGTATTTCCATTGGTTCACCCCAAACAACTCTAAATCTAAAAATATTTGCCTTATTTAAAGAATTTAGTGTATTTGAAAATTATGAGAGCATATTAATTAGACATTTCTAAGATAATTTTGTAGCATATTAAGGGAGTGTGTCTTTACAACGATGTATTTTAATGACTTTGATATTTTTAGAATACATACATAAACATAAAATATGTAGTTTTACATGCATAAACATAAAATATGTAGTTTTATTTTTTATTTTTTATATTTTGGTGGTACTGGGGTTCCGGGAAGCCCTTCTATCTCCGGGCTACACTCCCAGACCTATTTTATACTTTTTATTTGGAAACAGGGTCTCTTAAGCCAGCACAGCTGACTTCGAACCTGCGTGATCCTCCTGTCTCCACCTCCCAAGCGCAGGGATTACAAGCGTGCGCCACCACGCCCAGCAAATATGTAGTTTTAAAGCTAATAGTATAGTACAATAGTATAGTATATATGGTATATAGCATGTGGTTGTGCATGCCTGTAATTCCAGTACTTGGGATGCTGTGGCAGGAGGTTCACAGGTTTGAGACCAGCCCCAGCAGTTTACCAAGACCCACAGCAATTTAGCAACACCATATTTCAAAATAAAAAAATAAAATTGGCAGAAAATATAGCTCAGAGATAGAATGCTCCTGATTCAATCCCCAGTATAAAAAAATCCTACAAATTTATACCCTCTGAAATTGTGTTCTTTTAGCGCCTAAGTGGCGCTGCTATCTTTTTCAATTCATTTTTATAGTAATTTTTTCTTTGTACATAAATTAAAGTGAAACATTATTAAAATTATTTTATTAAAGATTTGTCTTCAAAAGTTATATCAGAAAAGTGCTTACCACCTTTTAAACCATTAATATAAAAAATTGAACTCAAGCTGGATATGGTGGAACACACCTGTAATCCCAGTATTTAGGAGGCTGAGACAGGAGGAAAAGAGATTTGAAGCTGGCCTCAAAAACTTAAGAAGATCCTTAGCAACTTAGACCCTGTTTAAAAAACAAATCAATCAATCAATCAAACAAACAAACAAAATATATATAGGCTCACAGGTAGAACTTCTCACCAGTACCACTAAGAAAAATAAAAAGGTTCAACATTTTGGTTGCTTTGATGTTCAGTAAAACAATAACAGATTAAAATTTTCCACTTGTATTAGATGGTAGAAAAATATATAATATATCCTTAAAGTTCATAGAATTTTTCTTATATGTTCTTTCTTTTCTTCAGGCTTTTCGTAATATTATATTTAATAACTTTTATTTAATAGTATTAAACATAGTATATAAGTATTAGATTGAAGTATCTTAGGAAATAAAACAGTCTCTCTCTATATTTTATGGAGGGAGAGAGAGAGTTGCTAAAGGCCCCTTTAAAGTTGTTGATGCCAGCCTCAAATCTCTTTTCCTCCTGTCTCAGCCTCCTAAGTACTGTACATATATACATATATACAAACATATTTACGTATATGTACATACTACATATACTTCAGTTTTTGCCATGTATTTGCCTGTAGTAATTCTTTTCAATAGCAGTTTGTGGAACACAGACTCTGATTTTTTTTTTTAATACAGACTCTTAAAGGCAATGGTGAATATATTGGGATCACATACTTTATTCATTTGTACATTGTACATTATTAAATCATATGTCATCTTATCAAATAATGTAAGCATCTTGAAGTTATGAATAGTACTGGTCACAATTATATTCTTGGCATCTAAAACAACAACAGCCCTTCAAATTGAGCATGGTGCTATACATCTGTAATCCCAGTGCTTAGGAGAATGGGCAGGATGATTGCAGGTGGTCACTTACCGAGAACCTGTTTCAGAATAAAATTGGGCTGGTGGTATAGCACAGTGGTAGAACTCCCCTGTATTTATCCCAAGTTCTACAAAAATATAAAATAAATAAAAAAAGAAAATGATACTTCATGGACTCTGGAGAGTTAACAAATAGCAGAATAAATATTATCTTTATCACAATTTTTGAGAAATACTAAATGCAAATAACTATATGTGAATTTTTGTTTATGTGGTTGTGAAATGTATCCATATCATCTGCCGATCTGGAGTGTGACTAGGAAAATCTAATACTGCTTGAAAGTTCCAAACCTAGTTGTCATATTTATTGTGAATTGAATAATTTGGGTTTGAGCAGTTACATACTTAATTAGATCATAGACACATGCATGTAACATGGACACAGAGTTATATAGACAGCACAGTAGATGTGACATATACATTAGAGAGAGGCAAGAAGGGAACAGCTCCAGCTATTGTGAGAGTGGCCACACTCACCAACTGGTAATGTCTAAAGCGATTAAAATATGCTCTTCTGATATTTTGACTATGTAAGCTAAAGATATTTGAAAAACAGCAGGTGCAAAAACATCACTTTGATTCCCATTGTGTTTCTTAAAAGCAAAAACTAAAATCCTCATATGTAAGATACTCCCTATACTAGAAGGAAAGGCAATATTTTATCCTCAAGGAAAATAAATAAAAAATAAGAGAATTCTTTCTTAATATACTTTTGTTGGTGCTTTGAAACCGTATATCATATTGAGGTTTATTGTGATAGAGACATATGAACACCTGGTGCATTTCCCTGAGTTCCTGCCCCATTTTCTCCTTCTTCCTGTTTGCAATATTGAAATAATCATGGAGAGCTTCACAAGTGTGCATAGGATTCATCTAGTCTCTTCTTTTCTTTCCTTACCTTCCTCCCTGAGCCCGCTTCCAATTTATTCTACTAGTTTCTCTACTCACTTAAGCTGAGCAAATTATGTACAGACCTTGTTGAGAACTACTTTGGCTATTCTGGGTTTTTTGTTATTCCAAATGAATTTAAGGACTGATTTTTCTATGTCTGTGATGAATTATCTTGGTAATTTAATGGGCATTGTGTTGAATCCATAGATTACTTTTGGAAATATGGGCATTTTGATATTTATTCTGCCTATCCATGAACATGGGAGGTCTTTCCATTTTCTAAGGTCTTCTTCAATTTTTTCCCATTGTTTTATAATTTTCTTTGTAGATGCCTTTTACCTCCTTTGTTAATTTTATTCCTAAGTATTTTATTTTTTTTGTGGGAAATCCTGAGTGGAAGTGTTTTCTGAATTTCATTTTCAGTGGATTTATGCTTGGTATACAGAAAAGCTTCTGATTTTTTAAGATTGATTTTTTTTATCTAGACTGCTGAATTTGTTGATCAATTCTATAGGCCTCTTGCTTTAGTTTGTTGGATCTTATTAGTATCGTGTCATCTACAAATAGTGAAAGAGAACTTGTTAAAAATTGTTCTCAGTTTTTTAAGCTTTCCTAGATAATTTAGTTGCTTCTTCACAACTTTTATTTATCCATTTCAATACATAAGATTCCTTGGGTCTTTATATGCTTATGAGGAATCTTATGCTATGTAATACTTGCGTTATACTTTTCTCCTCCTAATTTATTTTATGTACACTTAATTCTTGGACCCTAAGGTGAGGAGCAAGTTTTTCTTTCTCTGAAGACCCATGGAGGTGATATACAGTTGGCCAATGAGCACATAAAAATTTACCAGTCTTATTATTGATAAGGGAAATCAGAATCAAAACCCCACTTGATTTGTGTCACTTCACACAATTAGGATGACAAAAAGAATAGAAAATAGAGGTGGTAATGATGTAGTAAATTAAAACCTTTAAAAATTGCTTATACATATGTAAAATGTTGGAGCTGATCAGAATAATATTTTGATAGTTTCTCACATGTTAAATATTGAGTTAACATATTCCTAGTATATTACAGTATACATAAGTATGCTCTTACAAAAACATACAAACATGTTCATAATAGCAGTATTTGTATTGGACCAAAACTGGTACAAAAGAATATATTTCAATTGATGTAAGAATAAATAAAAGTGTGGTATATACATTCAAAGAAATATTACCCATCAATAAGAAATAAATAAATTGCATTCTATAATTGGAAGATTTTTTAAGTTATGCTAAGTGAAACAAGCCACTCAAAAATATCACACATCATATGGCTTTATTTATATATATTGAATAGAATTGGCAAGTCTATAGAGAAAGTAAATGAATCAGTTATCTATCACCAATGAGAAATGTTAATGAGAGTTGGGTGTGGTGGTACATGCTTCTAATTCCAGCATTTGGGAAGCTGAAAAAGGATGATAGCAGTTCACAGTCTCAGCTACTTAGTAAGGCCTTTGCAACTCAGTGAGACTCTGTTTCAAAATAAACAATAAAAAATAGGACTGGGGGTGTAGCTGGGATATAGAATGTCCCAACGTTGCATTCCCAGTACCACACACACACACACACACACACACACACACACACACAAAAAAAAAAAAACCCACCAAAGTTAGTGAAATGATATTTTTCTCTGGGATAATAAAATTGTTCTAAAATTATGTCTGGTTCTGGCTGCACAATGTGAATATACAAATACTATGTTGTTCAATTTAAATGATTTTGTTTCATAATAGTAAAATTTTAACATTTGTGTTAAAATTAAAAGTTAGATTTTCTCCTTTTGCATGACTTTGAAGTTGTGTATGTGTAATATATGATGATATATGTTAGTATTATATCAGAGTTTAGTATTTCATCTCAGAACTAATAATGTCCAGTACGTTAATTACTTCCAGGAAAACTGTGAAGAAGAAAATTAAAAATTTAATGATAATTTAAATATGTAATACTACGTATCAATTTCAAACATATCTTCCAGGTAAACAGTATCCTTCCCATTTTGAAATTGGGAAATTCAAGTTCAGACTTAAATTAACCCCTGCCAAATTATTACATTTCTATCATGTGGTTGTTACCACTTGCTGTTTCAAATCATAATTAAGATAAATTTTTACAATTTATTTTTGTTCATCTGAAAAAGAAAAATAAACATCTAGTAAATAGTAATTTATAAAACATGAAACCAAAATGAATTTGGAAACCTAAAAAATAAATTAAAAAAATTCAACAGTTTATTTTTATTCTTTCTTCAAATATTATGTCTGAGACATATTAACATTGAAAATTTGCTATACAAACAATAGAACACTTTTAAGTTTTGCTTGGTTATATTTTATTTAATAATGACTTTAAAATATATGTGACACCATTATCTTAAATATTTCCTTAATGAACTTTATGAGACTACACTTCAATTTATTACTTGAATGGATTTCAGAATACTAATTACTTGTGCTTCTGTGTTGAAGTGTTAGAACATGCTTTCTTCAAGGAGCCTCAAGGTCTCTGGTCTGATTTCCAAATCTTTGATGCATCTTGAATTGACTCCTGTGCAGGGGGAGAAATTGGGGTTTATTTTTATTTTTCGTATATGGTTAACCAGTTTGCCAGCACCATTTGTTGAAGAGGCTTTTTTCCAGTGTATCTTTTTGGCTTTTTTTTTTTTTGTCAAAAATCAATTGGCTAGAAGTGTGCATATTTGTTTCTGAGTCTTCTATTCTGCTCTGTTATTCTATGTGTCTGTTTTTGTGCCAATACCATGTTTTTTTTTTTTTTTTTTTACACTATGGTCTTGTAATATAGTTTGAAGTCAGGTATTTTGATATCTCCTGCATAGTTCTTGTTGCTGAGAACTGAGAACTACTTTAGTAATTTTTTTTTGTTGTTCCAAATGAATTTAAGGATTGAGGTTTTTAAGTTTGTGAGGAATGACATTGGTAATTTAATGGATATTGCATGAATCCATTAAATAACTTTTGGAAAAATGGTCATTTTGATTATATTTATTCTGCCTATCCAAGAACATGAAAGTTCTTTCTATCGCCTAAGTTCTTCTTTGATTTCTTTTCTCAATATTGTATAATTTTCCTTATAGGGGTCTTTTATCTCTTTGTTATGTTTATTCCCAAGTATTTTATTTTTTGTGGGGTATCCTGAGTGGAGGTGTTTTCTGGATTTGTATTTCAGTAGATTTCAAAGGCACAAGAAATTAAAAGGAGGCTAAATACATGGGATTGCATTAAACTAAAGAGCTTCTATACAGCAAAGGAAACTATAAAGAAACTCAACACAAACCCAATAGAATGGGAGAAAATTTTGCCAACTACTTCTCTGATAGAAGACTAATATCTAGAATATACAGAGAACTCACGAAACAGTATTAAGAAAACAACCCAATCAAAATATGGGCAAGTGAAATAAACACTTTACGAAAGAGAAATTCAAATGGCCAATAAATGTATGAAACAATGTTCAACATCATTAGCAATCAGAGAGATGAAAATAAAAACTACCCTGGGATTTTTCCTTACTCCAATTAGAATGGCAATCATTCAAACACAAACAACATCAAATGCTGGCAAGAATGTCGAGAAGTAGGAACCCTAGTATATTGTTGGTGGGATTGCAAATTAGTACAACCACATTGGAAAGCAGTATGGAAGATCCTCAGAAGAATGGAAATGAACCTACCATATGATACAGCAATACCACTTCTCAGTATCTACCCAAAAGAATGGAAACAAAACAACCTAAATAATGCATGTGTATCTGTGTTCATAGCCGCAGAATTCACAATTGCCAAACTACAGAAGTAGCCAAGATGTCCATCAACAAATGAATGGATTACAAAACTATGGAATATGTACACAGTGGAATTCTACTCAGCCATTAAGGACAAAATTGCATCATTTACAGGAAAATGGATGGAACTGGAGTGTTATGCTAAGTGAGATTAGTCAATAATAAATAATAAAAAATAGATGTTCTCCCTAATATGTAGAAGCTATGAAGAAAAAGAGGTATAGGAGGAACTCTAGACAAAGAAGAATAAACCATAAATGAGAAAATAAGGTGACCTGAGGGGGATGAGAGGGGGAAAAGGGAAATTCCTTAATGTAACATACATTAATAAACATATAATGTATGTGACATATGTTCATGAACATATAAAAGTCAATCAGTAAACCTAACATGAGAAGGAGGAAGGGAATCGGGTGGGAATTGGGGAAGGGTAAATGAGTGTTGTGTGCATGTATGCCTCTACCATCTTCTATCCCATTAATGTGCTCCAATAAAAAATTAAAAGAGAAGTAAAAAAATAATATTATTTACAGTTTTGAGTAACTAGCTTTAATATTTGTTAAACAACTATATTTACATAATATTTTCTGCAATATTTAGTGAAAGACTTGACCCTTGCAAACACATTTTGCCATAAATTATGCATTTAAACTAAAATATGTATGCCTAATTATTCACAAAATAAGAATTCAAAAGTAAAGAATGATTTCCAGATGCAGTGCAATACTATTTATTTGTCAGCTAGCTGTAATATTTCAGAGAAAGGGTGCAATGTAATACTATTCACTTTTCAGCTAGCTTGTAATATTTTGGAAAAAGGGCAAGCTCTTATGCTAATTTAATCTGTTCTTAAAAATATTTCATGGTTGACTATAACAGATAAAGACTTCACATTCAAAAAACTAACATATTGTATACTTATAAAAATGTGATACAACAAAAACATTTCTGATTTACATTTTATGTAACACAGATGGATAAAAAGTGATCTAAATATGAACATAGATACCTAACAAACAGATGGTTTTTAGGTTATTAAAAAAATACTATTCCTGGTTGAAATAGTCTCTACTGATACATAATTTTTGCTTATTTTATCATTTGAAATTTTTTAAGTGAAGTAGAAATTAAAAGAAGAGACAGAGGAAAAGATATACTAATTAAATATTAAATATTAAATATACTAATTAAATATACTAATTAAATATTAAATATTATTATTTTTAGGAATATTAATGTATTATAATTAGTAAAAGAAAGGTTTAGAATTAAGAAGGAATTGTACCTGAACATTACTTACATAGTGTTTGCCTCCCCTCTTCTAAGGCAAATTTGTATCTTTAAGCACTTAGTCATTTTACTAGGACTAAAATGTAAATGGATTTACCTCACCCAATTCATTCTAAAATCAGATATGCTGATGTTGCCCACTACTCACCACAATCTTTTAACATAGACAGTTTCATTGATAGCCTCTCTAAAATTAAACACATGAAAATCAAGTATAAATTTTTAGATGTTGCAAAATATGAAATAATAATTTAGATGATTATTATACTATTAAGCAGATAATATACTAAGATATGACATGCATCTTAACAATTTTTTCAGCATGATTACCTTCATGTATGTTGCCTATCAGTCCTCCTTATATTTCAAGATATAGTTTTAAACCTCAGGTCAAGATTTTTACTCTATACATAATAGTGAGATGGTAGTGATAATTTCATGCGCAGGGATAGCATAATCTGAATTGCTTCTTTATCAGTTCTTCCTTTTTCTCTCCCTACATCCTACCCTCAATCCCCATCCACTAAGTCTTCTGATAATTATCCTTAGTTTACTAAAGTCCTTTTTGTTTCCCATTTTCCCTCTAGGTTCCATATATGAGAAAAAAAATTGGTCTCACTCTAGTTTCATCCATTTTCTGGCAAATGACACAGTTTTGATTTTCTTCACGAATGAGTAAATTTTCATTCTGTGTATGTACCACATTTTTGTTATCCATTTATCTATCCATGGAAACCTAAATTTGTTCCATAATTCAACTGTTATGAATTGTACTGCTATAAATATATTTTTATATATCACTATAATATTCTGAATTTAATTCTTTGGAAAGATACTGAGGAGTGTTATAGTTGATCTTATGGTGGTTCTATTTCTAGTCTTTTGAGGAACATTAAGACTGAGCTCTACAGTGCTTGAACTGACTTATAGTTCCACTAACAAAGTCCGATAGTTCCTATTTCCCCAAAATCTCTCCAGAGTTTATTCTTATTTGTATCTTTGACGATTGTTATTCTAACTGGAGTTAGATGGAATCTCAGTGTAGTTTTGATTTGCATTTTCCTGATTGTTAATAATGTTGATTTTTTAATATATATATATATATATATATATATATATATATATATATATATTAGCCTTTTGTATTTCTTTTTTTGAAGTGTCTATTCAGTTCAGTTGCACATTTTTTGAGTAGGGTATTTGTTAAGTTAGTGTTGTTTTTTTAAAAGTTTTTTGTATATTTAGATATTAGTCTTTTACCAGAGCAACAGCTGGCAGAGATTTTCTCTCATTCTGTAGGCTCTTTTTTAGTTTTAATGATTTTCTTTGCTCCAAAGAAACTTTTTCATTCTATCTTACTTTTTGTTTCTCAGTTTTATATCTTGAGTGTTAGGAATCTTATTTTTTATTGGTGCATTGTAGTCATACATCTTTATGGGATAAAAGACTTGTGTAGACATACATGCACACATCAGCCAATTAGTCTTTGAAGAATTCTCTACCAGTTCCTATATGTTTAGGAATTCTCCTTATGCCCTCTTCTAGCAATTGTAAAATTCTTAATTTAATTTCTAGGTTTTAGATACACCTTAAGCTGTTAATACTATTTAATTATCTACATACATAAGCTTATTTTTTATGGATATTTATATCTTTTAAACACTCTCATCTCTCTTTCTCCTCTTTTTCTCTCTTTGGTACAGGGATTGAACCCAGGGACAGTCTATCTCTGAGCTATAATCCCAGCCTTTTTTATTATTTTTATTTTTGAAACAGAATCCTTCTAGGTTGCTGAGAGTCTTGTTTTGTTGCTGAGGCTGTAGTTGAACCTGTAACCCTTCTGTTTCAGCCTCCTAAGTACTAAGATTACAGGAGTGCATCACCACACCTGGCTCCAATTATCTATTAAAAGTGGACATGTCACCACATGTGGAATACTATTTTCTCTGTGTTTTCTAATTCTAGGTAGCATCTCTGACCTTTTCTGAAAGTAATATTCTTCCTGTAAATCACATTTTTCTTCTCATACTTGTAGGTACTATAGTGCTTATAGCAGTTTTTCTTATGTTCTTTTTAAATATTATTCTCCCATTTTTCATACATATACATATATTCTCTGTCCTATGAATTAAAAACAAACCATGTTTTTATCTCAATGTTACAGATTTAAATTAATTTATGTATTTTGATCAAGTATCTTAATGTATTCTAATTCATAGTATATGTAATAATACATTATATTTAGTGTGAAAATCATAACTGGTTTAAATATAACTACTTAAACATAATATACCTTCATTATATGTTTATACATTTACAAGACAATGGCAAATTCAAGTACAAAGTAATATAGGAGCCCTAGCATAGTGTAATAGAATATCTGAAATTATACTCATTAAATAATATTAATAAGCCTCAAAATGCAGATTAGTGAAACAGAAAGCAAGTTATTAGGATATAACTGATGCAAAGCACTATTTCTTAAAAGAATAAAAGCAAAGAAAACATAACAGCAATGTGAGGCACAAATAACTGTCTTCACATTCATGTTAACTGGAGCCTCCAAGAGCAAGAAAGGGAGAGAATGGTGCAAGCAATACATTTGGAAGTAGTGGTCAGAGTGTTTATAAGACTGATAAAATAAATCTAAACATTAAAGAATTTATGTACATTCCAGGCAAAATAATTACAAGAAAATATAATCACTGTTAAACTGTTGAAAAAAGAGAAGAATAGAAAATTCCAAGGAAGTCAGAGAAAAGACATATGTATCCCCAAAGATAACAACAAACTCAGATATGGCCTCTAAAAATTAAGAATATCTCATTTCAGAATTAAATCTAAACACATTCTATATCCCTAAAAATGCACTTTTATATAATTCAGACAAGAAATCATGTTGAAATTCAACAAATGGATAGTTGAAATAATGAAGCAAAGAACAATATGGAACAAATTTTGGAAGCGTAGTGGATGCATTGATTGTATTTTGAGGGAAAAGTCATGAATCAAATCAAATTCAAAGTCTAGTTTTTGTTTTGTTTGCTGTTGTTTTAATCAAGCCACTGATTCTAATTATAGGTATTGGTAAGACTAGGGAAGAGTGCAGATAATTTACAGCTTTGATAGTTATATTGAGTCTAAGAGGCATTATAGATATTTAAGTAAATAAATATACAGATACTTTCTTTAGCGAGCAAGAAGAATTGTTGAAGGGTTACGTTTAAATATGGTGGTCAAAGTGGCTTCACTAAAGGGATGTTATGGTAGATTAGAGTTTTGGCTTCAATTCTTTAACTTTCTGTACTTGGATTATACATTCACACTTTTGCCTTATAACTTTTAAGTGCCTCCTATTGTGGTGAGAGTATATTTTTTGTTATATTGATTTTAGCTTTGTTTAATTAATTCAATGTGCAGTGTATGTGATTTCAACTGATGTGCGAAGTTAATTGTATAGTTTACTTTGTCTTCGTGATACTTGCCATAAGAAGAACATGCCTGAGTTGCTGCTTGTCCCAAAATAACAAATGAAATGGTCCCGATCGAACTTTCAGGGTGAATCTAAGTATAACTGAATTTAATCAATTCCATTTAGATTCTAGTGGAACTGCAAAACCAGAATATTTATAAGCGTAAAGATAAATCTCTGCTTTATAATATGTGAGAATTTTAGGTTGATTTGTAAGTAAACAATGGTCGTTGATACGTGCTGTTGAAGTTTGGGCTTTGCTATTGTATTATAAACCTAAATGTGTTCCACTGACTTTGGGTCTGGGAAACAGGAGATGAAGAGCTCTTAAAACAATACAGAAAAATATCAATGTAATTAGTATGGTAAAAATATGGTGTATTGTCACCTGTGCTAACCTAGAAGTATAACATGTCCTGTTGCTCTTTTTGGGTAATAAATTTTAGAGTAAAAATATTTTAATGTACTTTTATTGGTGCATTGTAGTCTCACATTATAATGTAGTTCACAGTGATAGGGACATACATGTGCCCACGGCACTTGGTGAGCTTCCCGCTGACTCCTCCTTGCACACCCCCCTTTCTCCTCTTTCCCATACTTGATACTGAGATTGCCATTGATGAGCTACACCCAAGTCCCACAAAAGGATTTCCATCATAACCTTATTACAGATGCTACATCAAGATTGTGATCCATAAATATAATAGATGCATTTTCAATTGAATATAATTGGTTTTAGAAAACTACATTGCTTCATAAAGCCATTTATGCTGTTAAATATTATTACTTAAGATAGAAAGGGAGGGAAAGAGAGTATAAGTTATAGATATGATTTTGGCATATAAAATAAAATAGAATCAAATTAATTGGGCACTTCAGAGGTTATTCAGTTGTATTGGCCAAAGCACTACTAACAGTAAAATACAATGAGACTATTCAAGATTTTAAAATACTTGCATCTTCATGAAACAAAGTTACAAACTTCTTAATTTTTAAGGTTGACATTTTCCCCACTACTCTTTTCAGATATGGCAAAAATGATGAGAGAGGATAGTCACCCAGAAATAGAGTATAGGCTGCAAATATTAATAAATTTGGAAACATTAATAGAACAGAACATAAATTTAAAAGATTGAGAGAACTCATAAAATATCATTAAACTGACCCAATAGGATTACCACATTCTTATGACATCTGAATTCCTCCCATTTTTTGCACTGTAATAGGAATTAAACATTCCTCTGTCTATACTATACTCAATATGGGAAAAGAATATATATAATTTGTATTTTGTTTCACATGTTTCTGTTTTTGGAGGATCTAGACATGAACCTGAAAAAAAAAAATAAACAAGAAACTAATGAAAATATTGAGATAGAATATAATGGAGAACAACCTAAAATAGTAATTTTTAAGCATATTAGAATTATGAGAGTATGGCTTTAAAATACTTGAGGAAAGAGATTCCTGGCAAAAGGAACATCAAGCACCAGGTCCTGACATAAAAGCATGTCTTTATTTGCACCATATTTGCAAAAAATCAGGGTGGTTAGATTAGACTAGTAGAAGCCAGGCATGGTAGCCCATGCTTGTAATCACAGCACTTGGGAGGCGGAAACAGGAAGATCACGCTGGTTCGAAGCCGGCCTCTCTGGCTTAAGAGATCTGTTTCCAAATTTAAAAAATGTAAACTAGGTCTGGGAGTGTATCCCAGAGGTAGAAGGGTTTCTAGGAACCTCGATGAGGACAGGATGGGCAATCACAATGTAAAATTGCTGGAATTATAGCTTTCATCTAAACAAAGAAAAAGATGAAGGACTTTAAAGAGCAGTAATATGATATAATATCATTGACTATTTCTTCATTTATTTATTATTGGGTACCATGGAGTTCAAGTGCAAAATCAAGGTGTGTAGCAATAATTCAGGCAAGAGTCTTTTAAGTAACAGTGGAGAAGTGTTTAGATTTGGGCTACATTTTGAAGGTTACGCTATTATGATTTTTTTTGGTGGATTTAAATGAAAATTTGAAGGGAAAGAAAGAATGAAATATATTAGCAAAATTTCTGAGCTATTTTAAATCATAATATTGTTAATAATTAAGGTAAAGATTAACATGTGGTGGTAATTATAATCTGTATGTATGTACAAATGTTTGTGTACGTGTGTGTGTGTTTGTGCATTTTTGTGGAATAGGGTTAATATGTAAGAATTTGTCCTTATACACAGTAAGTTGGAGTTGTCTGTTATACATGTAAAATATTGAAGATACTATTTGGTATGTCAGTTTGGAATGTAGCAGACATAATTGAAATTAAATACATGTGTTTAGGAGTTGTCTTTTAGGTGTTATTTGAAGGTAAAAGATCATCTGTTGATAAGGAATTGATGCAGTGGCAGTGCCAAATTCTGAGACATTTAAAAATCAAAAGTTAGAGAGATTTTTTTAAATGCAAATGAATTTTAAGTCAAGCATAGGAAAATATAGATATTAAGTTGCAATAGGCATTGATTGAAGAAAATATTTTAAGAGTAAAGAGGTAATCAACTGAATCAAGGTTTCATGCTGTGGCAAATAAGATGAATAAATAAAAAAATTAGCATTGGATTTAGACCATGAAAGTATATGGCTGAACCAGAATGGCGGACAATTTCTTTAGAGTTGACGCTGTCAAGCAAGGAGCTAAGAGGCCAGTGAATTGGAAAGGCCAACTATGTGAATTGTAAAATTATAAAAATAGTTTATGAATAGCTTTGGATGTAGTGGTAATGAAACTGGAGCGAACCCTTTCAAAGAATAAATAGGAGAAGCTTGCTTATATTTAAATACCAGTAAGTAGGGTGGTACATAGGGTGATACAACTTAAAGAAATGAGGTACATGAGTGATAGTGAAGAGATGGGGACGAAGAAAATTCTGGAAGCAGCAGCACAGAGTAGGAAGAAATTCTGCTTCATCTTCATGTCCATGATATAAAGGATTAGAGAGGAGAAAATCTGTCTGAGAAGTCTGAAAGAGAACTAGTGTCATCAAAGAGAGGCACAGGGTTTGGGGATATGGACATGTAGCGAATTATTTTAGAATGTTAAATGTTATATAATTCATTACATTTTTAAAATGGCAGACAGAAATATTTCAGGAGTTAAGACAAATGAGAGAAGAAGTTAGAAAATAAACTGTTCTAGTAATATTTTAGTCCTGGGACTAGATGACTAAAATCTCTTAGAATTCTTGGGATCACTGAGAGAAATTAAACAAGTGGCTGTATAAGTTAGTCTTAATATTCCTGAAGCAGTAGGAGTAACGAGACTATAAGCATCGGGAGACAGTGATTCAGAGAAGCATATAAGAAGCACTCAAAGTATTAGGACTCACTCTGAAAATCATTGTTTGTAGAGTTGCCTTATTCTAAACAGATAGGGGTTTCTCTTGTCTCCAGCCAGTAATGGGATGCAGATCATACTGGAGCCAGGTATACAAACCTGGAGCTGAGGATGACATAAGGACTCAGAGTAAAAACCTGCATGTCATCAATTCTGGTGTTCACTGCAACTGGATGAGATTGGTTATCATGAGAGTTTAAAGAGGAAAAAAAAAAAAAAAAGAGGATCCGGGACCAATTACTCCACTAATAATTAGAGATGAGGGGGGAAAAGTAGAAAGATCTTGAGAAGGATGGATATTGAAGTAATTAAGATCAGTTATTAGAATGTGGCATCATCTTCTTTAACCCTCACTGATGTAGCTGTCAGCACAGAGCAAACATTGGCACATAAAACCAAGTGTGGCTGGAAGAAACTAGTCATGCTGCCTGGTTTCTTCTTTGTATTCATGAGCATAAGCATTCTTCCAAGAAGTAGTACTAATTCTTCATTCCATCCACTCTCTTTACATACCCAACTAATTTCATAGATTTTACCTTTTTCTTAAGTACTGGGGATTGAACCCAGTGGCATTCTACCTCTGATCTACACCCCCAGGCCTATTTTATTTTATTTTATTTTATTTTCTTTTCTTTTCTTTTCTTTTCTTTTCTTTTCTTTTCTTTCTTTCTTTCTTTCTTTCTTTCTTTCTTTCTTTCTTTCTTTTTTTTTTTTTTGATGGTACTGGGGTTCCCGGAAACCTTTCTACCTCTGGGATACACTCCCAGACCTATTTTATACTTTTTTATTTGGAAACAGGGTCTCTTAAGCCAGCGTGGCTGACTTTGAACCTGCGTGATCCTCCTGTCTCCACCTCCAAGCACAGGATTACAAGCATGTGCCACCACCCCCAGCTACTTTTTCATTTAAAACGGTATGTCTAAGTTGCAGAAGAGGCTGGCTGTGAACCTGAGATCCTTCTGCATTAGCCTCCAAAGTCCTAGGATTACAAGCATGTGTCATCATGCCTTACTAGATTTAACTCCTTTCTTAAACCTCCCCAAACTTCAATAAGACCATGTTTCTTATTTATAAAGAAAATGTAGTACATTTAGAAAATAATTTCTTATAAGAAGTTTTTCCATTGTATTCTGATTTTCTTAGATGAAGTCCTTGTGCTGAAAAAAAACTTGCACAATAGATCCTATTACATAAATTTAATTTAAAGGCATTTCACCAACATTTTTTCCTTCTATCTTTTCAAAAGCTAACTTGTTTCCTTTGCTTCTTTAGTGCCATCAGTATCAGTCATGCCACTATTTATCACATGTAGGAAATTACTCAAATTTTCCTGCCATTTACTTCTATGACTCCCTTCATAGCACATTCCTTGAAATAGTTTCTATATACTGTCTCATATTTATGTTCTACCATCTCTACCAACACTGAGAACATTTCTTTAATATTTCACCAACACAAGTTTTTAGAAACTACTAATAATTTATTCATCTTTAAACATAATAGGAAATTAGTCTTCCGTCAACATTAACAGTTCTCAGAATCATATTTTTCACTTAGTTTCTATGCACAATATTCTTTTGTTCGTGTTACTGTTTAAAATCTTGTTCTCTCAATAGCCTTATGTTTTATCTTTTCTGTTACTTCCTAATTTTAGATTTCTAAAGGAATCAGAGCATGTTTTCTATTTTTATTTGATATCAGCCCCATCAGAGGACACTTACATTCCTGAAGTGTTAAGTAGCACTTCTGTGCTGAGGATTCTCAAAATTAGAACATCAATCGGGACCTTTCCTCTGAACTCCACAAACATGATATCAAACAGCTTCACTCAACTTCTTCACACGTCTGGACTACAACTGAGTCGTGGCCTTTTCTCACATGAAAATTGACCCACATCTAATGTTCCCCATTTCTTTTAGTGATAATGTTACTTCTCCATTTTCTTAAGAGAAAACATTTAGGGTTTTCCTTGGTTCTTGTTCTTTTCTTATATCCAATATTCAATCATTATGAAATTCTGTTTTGTGCAAGTATAAAGGTTTTATCTGAACATTTCTTCCAAGGCAATCATTCTGATCATCAAGACATCCAAGCCAGCGGGGTGGTGCATACTTACAATCTCAGCATTTGGGAGGCTGAGACAGGGGGATCACAGTTTGGGTTCACCAACAGCCTCCACTACTTAGTGAGGCCCTTTGCAACTCAGTGAGACCCTATTTCAAAATAAAGAATAAAAAATAGGGCAGGGGGTGTAGCTCAGAGGGAGAATGCCCCTGGGTTTCATGCCCAGTACCACAAAAAAAGACATCCAAACCCCTCACTTCAATATTTTGACAGCTTCCCAATTGGTGTTCTTTCCCCATTCCTTAGACTTATCTTGTTAAATATAATTTAACAAAATATATTTATTATTAAATATAATTTAGATCATGTTCACTCTTTTGTTTAGATATCTGCTTCCTCTTTCATCACACAAAACCAAAGTACTTTCTTTTTGGTACCAGGGATTTAACTCAGGGATATTCTACCTCTGCCTTATTATAGTTTTATTTTAAAACAGAGTCTTGCTGGGCTGATGACAGTCTCACTCCTTGCTGAGGCTATACTTGAACCTGTCATCCTCCTGTATCAGCCTCCTAAGTACTAGAATTGCAAGCATGCTCCACCATGCCCAAATCCAAAGTGCTTTTTCATAACACACAAGAACCTGAAGAATTTCATAATTCACTTTGATCTCCTCTTTTACTATTATTTCTCTTGATTATACTTCTGCCATACTGGCTGGCAGCCTATTCCTAAAACATGAAACATATCTTAATCTTGTGGAACTCTTGTTAAGCTCACCCTCTGTTTACAACACTTTCCCATATTTGTACATAGAACTTTGTCTCTGATTCTGTCACTAGCTTACTTCCTTTACATCGACTCAAATATCTTTTTTAATTAACTTCTTGTATAATCACCCTTTGGAAATTGTTAATTCCCAAATTTTTATGATAATTCCCTACCTTATTTGAATACACAGAACCTGACTTGCTGTGTTTTGTATAATGTTGACTTATTTAGAGGTGTGCATGATTGTGTATGTGTGTGCGTGTGTATGTTTCTTTAACATGTCCTCATCATTTTTTTCCCTTAATTTTTAGTTGGTGTATTCTAATCATACATAATAATGGGGTCCAAGATAGTAGAGGCACATGTGTACATCACTCATTTAGCCCTTTTTCACTTCCCACCCCATGCTCTCTTCCCTTCCTTTTCATGTTTGGCTTAGTGATTGGCTATGATATGTTTGTGAATGTACATCATGTACATTAGGAGATTTTCTCTTCCCCTCTTCCATCCTCCTTATTTAGGTCACCTTATTTGCTCAACTAAAGTTTCTCCTTCTTCATCAGAGTTTCTTTTATGACCCATTTTCTCCCTAGCTTTCACATATTAGAGACAATATCCAACTCCTTACTTTTTGTGACTGATTAATCTCACTTATCATAATGTTCTTTATTTCTATCCATTTTCCTTCAAATAACATAATTTTGTTCTTCTTGATAGCTGAGTAAAATTCCATTGTATACATATCCAATAGTTTTGTAATACATTCATCTGTTGGTGAACATCTTATCTGGTTCCATTGTCTGACAATTATGAATTATGCAGCTATTTTGTTTTGGTTTCCATTATTTTGGGTAGGTACACAAAAGTGGTATTGCTGGATCATATGGTAGGTTCCTTCCCATTCTTCTGAAGATCTTTATATGGTTTCCCAAAGTGTTTGCAATAATTTGCAATCTCACCAACAATGTCTTAGAGTTTCAACTTCTTCACCTACTCACTAGGATTTGTTGTTGTTTGTGTTTTAAATGATTGCCATTATAATTAGAGTGAGATAAATTTTCAGGAGAGTTTTGATTTGCATCTCTTTAATTGCTAATTATGTTGAACATTTTTTCATACATTTATTGGCCATTTGAATTTCTTCATTTAGAACACCACTTGGTATTTGTTAATTCCTTTTGTGAATGGCTTGAATAAATAACAACTTGAAAAGCCTGATATTACAGAATCTAAAATAATATTTAAAAAAAATTATTGACTGAGGCATCAAGTGAATTAACATAGGGGTATTTTTCCTTAATGACACTGTGTGCTCACTGGTGCTTTAATAAAACATTACCCAAACAGTGAAAGTCATGGTAACCCAGCTATATGGTCGGACCTGGGAGGAAAAATAGAAATGGTCATGGTCAAAATGATTTCTAAAAATAAATAAATAAATAAAGTTTTATAATGAAGAGGCATAGCTAGCTACTGCTTATACAGAATTTCTATTTTTAGATGAAATTCTATTTTATGCTGATGCAACTGTTAGATATTTATGGGGCTTTCTTTCCTTTCAAAGGTCAGAATCCCTTAAGAAATAAGCACAAATGACAAATAGGCATAAAAATATCAGCCTTATACATAATAATTTGATTGCAGAATCTCTTAAATCTGTAGATAAAAAGAAAAAGAAGGAGGGATAACACTCTCCATCTGTTCCCAGACTGAATTTGGAGATAGAGCACCTGAGAAACAGATCAGGACTTAAATACACACATACATAATCAGAGTCACAGTCTCTACTTCCTCTGAAGAGGGAAAAATAGACAATGAATTGCCTAGGTTTGCAGATGTTTAAAATAGATTAAATCTAACAGAGAAAGGTGGATTGATAGATAACATTCACCAGTATGGAAACTAATTATTTTCTCTTGGAGACCAGAACTGGTATTCTATTATTAATGTCTCCACATAGAAACATGAAGATAGGAAAAAGAAAGCTCTTTTTCCAAAAGAAATGATTTAGAAAGCAAGGATATATTAATGATACCCATTGGAAAGCTACATTGTTGAAAAAAATTCTTAGATTGAGAAAAGATAGGACAGGAAGCATAAAGGCAAGTCCTGAGTTAATATTGCACAGCGACAAGTAGGCTGTTACACTTGGTAGTGAGAACAGGGAATTCACCTCTGTTTGATTCAATCTTCTAATTAAAACAGGCAATAAAGACAGCCATTCAGTGTGGATAAGCAGGATTATGGAAAGGGAAAATGGGTGAGAATCATAAGGGGAGGTGATGAATAAAAAATACTAGGAGAATATAAAAGAAACTCTGCATAGGATTGAGAGGCCTTTTGAAATTTGTGTTCATTAATTTCAAATGAGACTTGTCAGCATTTTATGTGATTTTTTAAAAATTCTGGGAGCATACTGCTGCTTGTAAAAGTTCGCAGAATAGGCAGATGTTACATGCAGGCTTGCAGTTTCACTTGGGAATTATGGAAGGAGAAACGGACATAAAGTTTCATGGTGTTTGCAAATTAATTATTAAAATGTTGGTCTACATAGTTTAGGCTGTATAAACAGTGAAGTAAAAACACGAGGAAGGTAAGTGGAGTTGGTGAAGCAAAGAAATCAATGTCAAAGAATTAAAGATGTTAATGTGCTTAAAGAATTGTTATGATGCAGGAAGAGAGATGCTGCTGGCCCCAGAATGGTGAGCTTATACTTTGAAGTTCCAGAAGTGTTTCAGATATTGATGATACCAAGGGAATGATTTTCCATGGTTGAGGTTTATGCAAAGAAAAAGGTATGATTGAAAATGAGGAGAGCAAGTGATTAAAAATCCACAGAATAAGAGAGACTATCTAGAAAAGAATATATACTTGGATGATGAAATCACCAAGAATAAGAACAGTAAAGATTTGAAGTAAAGATAACCAAGGAGCTAAAAGGTCCACTAATATAGAGGTATAGTTTAGATAGGTTATAATATTGTAGTCATATAAAAATATCATCACATGAAAGTTGGTGTTGTCTAAAGTTATAAACCACAAGGAAGGTGGGGAAAAATTGCTTTGGAAATTGTAATGATAAAAATGAAGACTATAATACAAAAAACTGCATTGACTTGCACTGGTGAGCATAACAAGAACAAAAGTGAATATTAATAATAAAATATAACTTTTTCAGATCTGACTTGATCAGATATACTTTAAAGTTTCTGTTAGTCACACTAATTTTGTGGTTAAATTCTGGCAAAAGTCATGTATCCGATTAAGGCTGTTTTCTTGCCAGTCTGTCCTTCATTCATTGAACTTATGAAAACTAAGGGACACTGTGTTGGATACTGAAGGAAAATTGTAAGTCACCATGGTCTTCCTTAAATCTAATAGTCTAATAAGTGAAGTATACATTATTAGATCAATCATACAACTAATGTAAAATTAGCCTTGGGAGTCATGATTGTTTTCTAACAAAGTGACAATCTTTCCACAACCAATTGTAAAAGTGTAAGACCACGTTTTAAAACTACACTTGTTCTAAGTTTGTTACTTTGGTAAAATAAGAAAGCACTGTTGATAAAGTCTAATAAAGGGTGAAAGGCTTCCATTTCTTATAATATGGGGGAGCTAGGTAAATTTTTGCACTTATAAAAGAAATTCTTATGCTAAAATATATATATTTTGGTGCTCCACAAACTAAAAAATGAATTTATTTTTATTCTAGGCCTAAGATATAAAGAACATATTTTCTTTATATCTTAGGCCTAGAATATCATAAGAGATAAAACTGAGAAAAACAGAAGACATCTTGAGTGATATTTCAGTGGTGGTACTAATGGTTCTGCTTATGTTACCTAAACAAGAGGTTGAATTTTAGATCTCAACAGGAGATGAAGAGCAACAAAGCAAAACAAAACTGGGGCCCTCAGGAGTCAAGAAAACATAAAGTCAGTACCCCCAATAATACATTATCTGTATATGGTAATGACGAACATGTTTTACTGTATATAGTATGGCAGCCACTCACTGTTCTGAGAAACTTGTCTTAAATCTGTGAATGTCCCAAGTAACCACCAAAATCCTTATTATACGTATGAAGTAACTGAAGCAGTTAGCTGTTTAAAACAACATTTTTAGCATATACTTGAATCACATTTAAACCTCTACAATCCAGGTTCAGGTGAACACTTCACCCCCAAACAACATTACTATACAGCAAGAGGAAAACAAAAAGAATGCTTAAGAAAGTAAAAATAACTACATCACAATTGGAAGTAATAGGCAATGTTACCTGTCTCTGACCTGTTTATGGATGAAAAGTTTATACAACAATGTCTGAGTACTTTTAACCATCCTTGATGTGATTAAATCTCAATTTTAAATATTTATTGTTTTATAAACTGTTATTTATTTTATGTTATTTATTTTAGAAGTTTATTTGTCTTCGTAATAATTCTAAGAGTTTTGAAAAAAACAAAATAAAACTCATCTGGAAAAGAAAGGATTCTCAAGCTGGAATTCAGATGTTAGTTTTAGACAAAAAAAAATAACAATGTACAAGATTTGAAAAAAAGATTTTAAAAATCAAGAACTCAGTGATAAAAGAAACTTGTCCTCATAAGTGATTTTCATCAGAAATAATAAATCGTATAATTACTTGGGCACAATGGCTATTATATAAGCAAGTTATCACTGTAATTCCAATACTTGTAAGGTTGAGACAGGAGAATTACAAGTGCAGAGCCAGCCTCAATGAATTTAGTGAGACCCTGTTTCAAGTTAAAGAATAAAAAGGGCTTCAGTGATAAAATGCTTCTGGGTTCAACCCCCAGCAACACAAATATACACACACACTCCACACATAAATACAGTAAAATAAAATAAACCTATAATTTGCATAATTAGAGCTATAAAGATTTAAGATATTGGAACTATAAACACATGATATAAAATAAGTATGTTTTAATTTTGTTTAGAATATAAAATACGTCAAATTATGACTAAAGGAAAAAGAGGCTATCAACAGTAGCAAGAGATTTTAAAATTAAAGTAAATATAGTTTCTAAAAATATTTTTAAAATTGTGAGTGGTGTTTAAATTAGAAATACAATGAGTAGTTTGAACAGTTGACTAGACATTATATATGTGGGTATTATGTCAGAGTAAAATGAAAGATATTATCTAGACTATATTTGGGAATAAATATTTAAAATGTAAAAATTTAAGTGAGATTTTTTGTTCATGTGTATATGTATGTGTGGTACTAGAGAGAAAAACCAGGGATGTTCTACCTCTGAGCTATATTCTAGCCCTATTTTATTTTTTTTTGTTTTGAAATAGGGTCTCACTAAATTGCTATGGGTCTCCCTAATTTGCTGAGGCTGGCCTCAAACCTGCAATCATCCTATTTTAACCTCCCAAGAACTGGGATTACAGGAGTGCACTACCACTCCTGGTTTATGTGAAATTTAAGTAAGAACAAAAAGAAATAGTGTGACATTAAATCAGTTCTAAAAGATGGCAATAGATATAATTAGAGTAAGATTTGAAGATAAAGTAAATAAGTTTTTCCCAGGGACAGTAACGCATTTCACTTATTATTTACAAGCCCCTTAACTCCTATACGAGGTAAAAATAAACCTACAACTGGCAATGTTATCAGAAAACTGTTCCATAATTAAGATACACAGAGAGTATAAGAGTAATAGAGGGAAAATACAACAAATAATGACAACTAGTTTCCAAACTGCCTAAATTGAAGACAGAGGATAGGGGAAAAACATCTTTGAAATGCTGCGGAAAAATAATTTTTGTATTAAAATTAACAATCATGTTCTTATCATTCGGAACCTCATTATGTATCATTACAATATGCAAACAAAGTATGTTAAAATGTTGCATATAAAAAATTAACATGTACACATTTACCACCAATATAATATAACTAGAAAAACACTGATGCTGATAAAACTAGATTTAAGTTGAAAATGCTTCTAGTAAATAATATAATCTTTAAATAATTTGAAAATACTTAGTTCATCCTGCAGATATAACACTTTGAAATATTTATATATGTAACAAGATAACTTTCAATTATAAATAAGAATAACAGGTAATTTGATAAACCCGTTTTCCTAGGGAAAAATAAATTCAAGCCTGTATACAATTGAGAGTTTAAAAAAAGTAAAATAGTACATACACATTTTATGTGTGTATATATATATATATATCTTTAAAGAGAATAATTAATTTAAATATAATTTCTAAATAAGATGGTAAATATTATAGCTAATATAGAAAATAATCTTAAGCAGAAAGTTCTAAGTACAAAATAAATGTTTCTAAATAATTAATTGTTTAGAAGGGTGTCATAAAATGTATTAGAAAATACAAATGAGAGATAATAAAAGTATTACTTTTCAAAATGAATAAGATGCAACAAAAGAAGTATTAAAAGGGAGATTAGAGCTACAAAACCCTATACTTAAAGAGGATAAAATCCCACATTTGATGGGTACAGATCTCAAATGGCAATGGACGTGCATTGCTGGGTTTCCCTCACTGAATCTGCATTGAGGAAGGCATTTTCTAATGGACTTGCTGCTGTGCTGTGGGATCTGTCATAGCCACAGCATACATGCCAAGGACACTTTATCCCTGTGCCTCTCACAGATTGTCACTAAGCACCACAGGAGCACTGGAGCTGGGCCATGCCTGCCCAAGGCATTCCTTCCCAGCAAGAGGTAACCCTCACAGGCAATTTTTACTTAGATCTCTACTTCTGTGGTCCGCCTGAGACCCCTCACTCTCTCCCTTATTTTACAGATGGCAAAAGTGCATTACCATCTGCATCTGTCACAGTCTTCTCCTCCATCTCCTCTTTATCCTTCAGAGGCAGGTGTGGCTCTGTAATAATTAGCAAAGGTAATTTACCCTGATGAGCAGGAGGGGTAGTGCAGCTCTTACATGTGTAGTTAAGGAGAAATAACTTTGAAGTTCATGAAATTAATTTAGCTACTTGGTACTCACTTGATCATCCCTTGATGGGGAATGAGCCAGTGAGTAAATAATACAGTGGTTTAGGCCTGAGAAGGGAATGAATACCAAGGGCTCATTTTCCTAATGAACGGAAGTTTAAGCCAGACCACTAAGTAAGCCATCAAGAATTTACATGCACAAAATTATCAAAGTCAACCACTAAGACAAACATAGGACAAAGAGATGAGGAAGAGAATGAGGTGGGAATTGGGGAAGGGCTGAATAAGTAATGTGTACATATATGCCTCTACCATTTTGTCCTCAATTTAGATGTATGACTACAATGCACCAATAAAAAGAATTTTAAATATTCTTGAGAATTTGTTAGTGGAGAGAACATTTCTGTTTCTATTTGTTTGTATGACTTTGACTTTGACTGATGTATAATACAGTGCATCAACAAAAGTATAAAAAATATCACCATACATTGAATTATATCCATTTACTTCTCCATTTCCTTTATTTAATATAGGAATATAAAAACAAAGAAAACCATTTATTTTGTTAGATTTAAATAGAGAGTATGACAACTTAGTTCAATATGGAAAAAAAATCTGGAACTAAACATGTAGTCTATAAAATTTGTCCTGAGAAAAAGAAGTTGGGCATGGTGGCACATGCTTGTAATCCCAGCATTTGGGAGGCTGAGACAGAAAGATCTGGGATCGTGGCCAGCCTTAGCTACTACATATCGAGGACCTTTGCAACTCAGTGACTATGCTTCAAAACAAAGAATAAAAAATAGGACTGGGGGTATAGCTCGGAGGTAGAATGCCCCAGGGTTCCATCCCCAGTAACGCAAAAATAAATATATAAAAAAATAAGATATATATATATTATATATATATATTATATATATATATCTTATATATATTCTATTTATATATATATTCTATTTATATATATTATTCTATATTATTATATAGAATTATATTATTCTATTCTATTATATATTATTCTAATATATATATATATATATATATATATATATATATATATATATATTCTAGCACATATTAAAGAAATACATTCAGTGGTTAGGAAGAATTACATGCCATATATAAGACCTAAATAGATAGGAAAACATTGTCAAATAATCATAATATATTAGTTTATTTGTTTTAAAAATTGAATATTGCCAACCAACTTTAACATTATAATTCAGGGCTATTTGTTATATAAGTCAAGTTGAAATTCCCTATTTAAAATCATTACATTTATAAATCTGTCTCATACCATACAAAAACTCAAAAATAGGTGAAATATTTTATTACAGTAGGTAGATTGTGTACATCTAAAGAGATATCTATATTTGATTATGATCATAACATTTAAGCCAAAGCAAAATAGAAAAATGTTCTTGAATAATTGATAGATTTAACCTAAAATGAGAATTTTCTAAATAATATACTAATTATTCTGGAAATAAGAATGAAGGACACCAGTTAATCATGTAGAATTTGAACAGAACTAAGTCACTGATAATGAAAGATAAAATGATAACAGTACAGTATTTTTCTGTAAAATTAAGATAATAGAATAAAGTACTCACAAACTTTTCAGTAAAACCACTGGGAGTTTTTCTTTTTCTTTCTTTCTTTTTTTTTTTTTTTTTTTTTTTTTGTGGGTCTGGGGATGGAACCCAAGGGCCTTCAAGCTACACCTCCTGCCCTACTTTTTATTCTTTATTTTGAAACAGAGTCTCAGTGAGTTGCAAAGGGCCTCACTAAGTAGCTGAGGCTGTCAATGAACTGCAATCCTCCTGTCTCAGCCTCCCAAATGCTGGGATTACAAGTGTGCACCACCATGCCCAGAAGAAATATGTTTCTGAAAAATAATTTATTAATAAGAAAAAAATTGGGTAGAGAGAGAAAGATGGAAATTACCAGCATAGGGCACAGTCAAGCATACATGTGCACTTTGATAATCATATAAAGGAAAAGGAGAGAGAGAGGAGAGAGAGACATGCATGTGTAGACATATATGCACATATCACTCAAATAGCCCTTACCCAATTCTCACCCCATTCCCTTCCCTCCCTTCTTCTCATGCTTGGCTTAGTGACTGACTTTGATATGTTAAAGTACATCATATGGATTAGAGAATTTCTTCCCTCCTCCCATCCACTCAGGTCACCTTATTTGCTCACCTATAGAATCTTCATTTAGACTTTTTCCTATGACTTATTTCTCCCTAGCTTTTGCATATTAGGGAAAGCATCCAATTTCTTGTTTTTTGGGACAGACTAATCTCACTTAGCATAATGTTCTCTAGTTCCATCCATTTCCCTGTAAATGATATAATTGTGCTCTTCCTTATGACTGAGTAAATTTCCATTGTGTACATATCCCATAGTTTTGTCATTCATTTCTCTGTTTATGGGAATCTTGGTTGGTTCCATAGACTGGCAATGATAAATTGTGCACCTATGAACATAGATGCACATGCATTAGTTTGGTTTCCTTTCTTTTGGGTAGATACTCAGAAGTGGTATTGCTGGATAATATAATAAGTTCATTCCCATTCTTCTGAGAATCCTCCATACTGTTTTCCAAAGTGGTTGCACTAATTTGCAATCCCTCCAACAATGTTTTAGAGTTCCCACTTCTCTATATCTTTGCCAGCATTTGTTGTTGTTTGTGTTTAATGAATGCCATTCTAGTTGGAGTTAGGTGAAGTCCCAAGGAAGTTTTGATTTGTATCTCTCTGATTGCTAATGATATTGAGCATTTTTATACATTTATTGGCCATTTGAATTTCTTTCTTCATGAAGTATCTATTTAATTCACTTGCCCATTTTTTGATTGGGTTATTTGTTTTCTTAGTGCTGAATTTCTTGAGTTCTCTGTATATTCAATATATTAGTCCTCAGAGTAGTTGGCAAAAATCGTATCTCATTCTGTTGACTCTCAGTTGAGGTTCTTGATAGTTTCCTTTGCTGTACAGAAGCTCTTCAATTTCATGCAATCCCCACATATTGATTAGTATGTTAGTTTCTTGTGCCTTTGAGCTCTTATTAAGAAAGTTTTTATCTGTGCCTATGTGTTACATTGTTGGACCTATGCCCTCTTCAAAGAGCCTCAAGGTCTCTGGTCTAATTTCCAAGTCTTTAATCCATGTTGAATTGACTCTTGTGCAGGGTGAGAAAATGGGCTTTATTTCCATTTTTCTGCATATGGTTAACCAGTTTTGCCAACATAAATTTTTTGAACAGGCTATCTTTTTTCCAATGTATGTTTTTGGCCCTTTATCAAAAAGCAATTGGCTATAAGTGTGTGGATTTGTTTATGAGTCTTCTATCCTGATTTCTTGGTCTATGTATCTATTTCTGTGCCAGTACCATGCTGTTTTTATTACTATGGCTTTGTAGTATAGTATAAAGCCAGGTATTGTGATTCTTCCTGAATGTTTTTTGTTGCTCAGAATTACTTTGGCTATTCTGGGTTTTTTTTTTTTTTTTTTCTTTTCTTGTTGTTCCAAATGAATTTAAGGACTGTTTTTTCTGTCTGAATATGTAGATCACTTTTGGAGGTATGGCCATTTTGATGATATTTATTCTGCCTATATATAAATATGAAAGATCTTTCTATCTTCTAAGGTCTTCTTTGATTTATTTTTTTCAATCTTTTATATTTTTTTGTAAAGGTCTTTTACCTCCTTGGTTAAGTTTACTCCTAAGGTGTTTTTTTGTTTGTTTGTTTGTTTGTTTTTTTGGATAATCCTGAATACAAGTGTTTCCTGGATTTCTTTGTCAGTGGATTTATGATTGGTGTACACAAAAGCTTCTGATTCTTTAACATTGATTTTGTATCCAGACACCTTGATGAATGCATTGATCAGTTCTATAAGGCTTTATTTGAGTTTGTGGGTCTTCTAAGTATAGTATCATGTCATCTGCAAATAGTGAAAGTTTGAGTTCTTCTTTTCCTATTTGTACTCCTTTGATTTAATTTTCTTGCCTTATTGCTTTGGCTAGCACCTCAAGACAATTCAAGGAAGAAAAACTACAGGTCTATATCTTTGATGAAGTGGTGATAATGGACGTCCTTGTCTTGTTCCTGTTTTTAGGGGACATTCTCAAAGTTTTTCTCCACTTTTTATGTTAGCTGTGGGCCTATTACAGATTGTCTTTATGATTATGAAGTATGTTCCTTCTATTCTGATTTTCTGCAGTGCTTTTAGCAAAAATAGATGTTGGATTTTATGAAAGGCTTTTTCAGCATCTATTGAAATGATCGTGATTTTTGTCTTTGGTTCTCTTTATATGATGAATTACATGGATTGATTTTTGTATGTTGAACCAGTCTTGCATCCCTGGGATGAACCCTAACTGATCATGGTATATGATTTTCTTGATGTGGTTTTGAATGCCTGTTGCTAGTATTTTGTTTACTAGTTTTGCATCCAAATTCATCAAAGATATAGACCTGTAGTTTTCTTTCCTTGAATTGTCTTTATTTGGTTTTGGCATTAATGTGATGTTGGCTTCATAAAATGTATTTGGGAGAGTCCCTTTTTTTTTCTATTTCACAAAATAGATCAAGGAGTATTGAGATTAGCTATCCTATAAAGGTTTTATAAAATTCACTTGGGAAACCATCTGGTTCTGGACTTTTCTTTGATAGTAAGTTCTTTATTCCTGTTTTAATCTCTATGATTGCTATTGGTTGGTTTAAAGTTTCTATAGCTTCTTGACTCAGATTAGGCAGGTTATATTTATCTAGAAAGTTGTCAATTTCCTCCAGATTTTCAATTTTGTTGGAGTATAGTTTATGAAAGTAGTTTCTTATAATCCTGTGGATTTCTACACAGCCAGTAGGGAGATCTCCTTTTCCATATCTTAACTTCATAATTTGGGTTGATTCATTCTCTCTCTCTCTCTCTCTCTCTCTCTCTCTCTCTCTCTCTCTCTCTGGTTAGGTTGGCTTCTGTTTTATTTTTCTTGTTAAATTTCCCTCCTGATCTATTCACAGCTATATTTGTATTCCCACTTCTAAGCAGGTGAATTACAATATCCATTCTAAATCTCTTTAATCTCCAGATGTATTCATCATGCCATGTTTGGTGTTTCCTTTCAAGCATTTCTCAAAGTTATCTGAGCTCTTTATCCTTTCATCTGAATTCCCGTTTCTACTCTTTGTCTCACTAAAGAGTATCAATAACCATCTAACTGGAAATTTGGAAATATATAGATATCTTTAAAGTATTTTACCTCTCACTTCACATTTCTAATCCATCATATAATTTTTATTAATTATAAGCTTTAAAGGACCTCAAATCTAGCAGTGTCTGTTTCTTAGTAAACTTTCTTTTTTAATTTACATATGCTTAATATCTCTAAAACCCCTATGTTGGATTGTAAATGTTGATCAATATTTTGTGAGAATTTTATTTATCTTTATAGTATTTATTTATTTAATTTATTGTTTATATTGGGGTACTATAGTCTTACAACATAATATGGATCATGTTGACAATGGCATACATTTACAAAGTACTCGGTGCCCCTCCCCCCACTTCCCCTTTGCCCTCCCTCCCAATACGGAGTGTCCATGTTAACTATGTTACATTTACATGTATACACATATTTGAATGTAGTTTTCCATTAATTAACTCAGCCTTCTTCCTCCCCTCCCCTTCCTTTCTGGCTTTGCTGACGTTTCCTCTCTATTATCTGGAGTCCCTATGTCATCCCTAATATTCCCTAGCTGGAGCATGTTAGAGAAAACATATGTCCCTTCTCTTTCTGTGCTTGGCTGATCTCACTTAACATAATGTTCTCCAGGTCCTTCCATCTTCTTGCCAATGACATCATGATTTTGTTCTTTTTTATTGCTAAGTAGAATTCCATTGTGTGTATTTCCCATAATTTTGCAATCCATTCATCTATTGATGGATACCTAGGTTTGTTCTATATTTTGACTATTACAAATTGTGCTGCTATGAACATGGGTATGCATATGTTACTGTAGTTCTCTGATTTCAACTCCTTTGGAAAGATACCAAGGAGTGCTATAGCTGGGTTTCATGGTGGGATCCATTCCCAGTTTTCTAAAGAATTTCCACACTGATCTCCATAGTGGCTGAACTACTTTGCACTCCCACCAACAGTGTAAAAGAGTTCCTTTTTTCCCACATCCTCTCCAGCATTTGTTGTTATTTTAATTCTTTATGCTTGACACTCTGATTGGGGTTAGATGGAATCTCACTGTAGTTTTGATTTGCATCTCCCTGATGGCTAATGATGTTGAAAATTTTTTATGTATCTATTGGGTATTTGTATCTCTTCTTTTGTGAACTGTCTATACAACTTAGTTGCCAACTTCTTAATTTGGTGGTTTGTTCCAGTGTAGAATTTTTTGAGCTCTTGTATATTCTGAAAATTAGCCCTCTAGCAGAATGATAGCTGGTAAAGATATTCTCCCATTCAGTACACATTTTTTTTTTTTAGATTCCTGAGGGTTTCCTTTGATGAGCAGAAATGTTTTAGTTTTTCCCCACTTCTTAATTCTTGTTTTAATTTCCTGAATATTGGAAGTATTGTTGAGGAAGTTACCACCTGTACCTATATGTTGGAGTGTTGAACCTATTCCCTCTTCTAACAGCTTCACAGTCTCTGGTCTGATTTCCAGGTCTTTGATCCATCTGAAGTTGATTTCTGTGTATAGTGAGAGGTAAAGACTTAGTTTCATTTTTCTACAAATGGATAGCCAGTTTTCCCAGCACCATTTGTTGAAAAGGCTATATTTTCTCCAGCACGTGAATTTGGCCCCTTTGTTGAAGATTGATTGACTATAAGTGTGTGGGTTTGTTTCTGTATCTTCTATTCTGTTCCATTAGTCTGTGTACCTGTTATTGTACCTTCCATACTGTTTTAACTACTATTGCTTTCCAGCATAAGTCAAGGACTGTGATGCCTCCTGCATGGTTCTTATTGCTAAGAATTGCTTTGGTTCTTCTGGGTCTTTTGTTTCTCCATATGAAATTCCTGACTGATTTTTCCAGGTCTATGAAGAATTTATTTGGTATTTTGATAAAAATTACATTGAATCTGTAAATCAGATTTGACAGAATGGCCATTTTAATGATATTTATTTTGCCTATCCATGAGCAAGGGAGAGCTTTTCATCCTCCAAGGTCTTCTTCAATTTCTCTCTTTAATTTTTTTTATAGTTTTCATTGTAGAGGTGTTTTACATCTTTGTTTAGTTTTATTCCTAGGTATTTTATTGGTTTTGAGGTTATTGTGAATGGAATTGTTTTATTTATTTCTTTCATTGTAGATTCTTTGTTGGCAATAGAAAAGCAACTGATAGCTGGGTGTGGTGGCGCAAGCTTGTAATCCCCGCATTTGGGATGCAGAGACAGGAGGATCGTGTAGGTTTGAAGCCAGCCTTGCTGGCTTAAGAGACCCTGTTTCCAAATAAAAATATTTAAAAAATAGGTGTCTGGGAGTGTAGCCTGGATATAGAAGGGTTTCCAGGAACCCCAGTACAGCCAAAAAAAAAAAAAAAAATCAAATCAACTGATTTCTTTAGGTTGATTCTATATCCTGCCACTTTGCTGAATTGGTTAATCAACTCTAGTAGTCTTTTGGATGAGTTTTTTGGATCTTCTATATAATAGGATCATGTTTTCTGCAAAAAAGGAAAATTTAAATTCCTCTTTTTCTATTTGAATTCCTTTGATATCCTTCTCTTGTCTTTTTGCTATGGCAAGAGTCTTGAGGACTCTATTGAAAGAAGTGGTGATAGTGTTCATCCTTGTCTTGTTCCTGATTTTAGAAGGAATTCTTACAGTTTTTCCCCATTCAGTAAGATGTTGGCTTTGGGTTTCTTGTATATTTCTTTAATGATATTGAGATACATTCCTTCTATTCCAATTTTCTGCAGTGTTTTTTTTACCATAAATGTGTATTGGGTTTTGTCAAATGCTTTGTATCATCTATCTGTATGATTATGTAATTTTTGTTTTCTGTTCTATTTATGTGGTGAATAACATGTATTGATTTGCATATGTTGTACCAGCCTTGCTTTTTTGGGATGAACCCAACTTGGTTATGGTGTACAATACTCTCAATATGCTTTTCAATGCATATAGCTAGTATTTTGTTTAGAATTTTTACATCTATGTTCTTCAAAGACATTGGTGTGTAATTTTCTTTTCTTAACATATTTTTATTGGTTTTGGTATTAATTTGATACTGGCCTCATAGAAGGAGTTTGGAAAAAGTGCATCTCTTTCAATATCCCAGAACAAGTTATGAAGTATTGTGATTAATTTTTCTCTGAAAGTTTTGTAGAATTCAGCTAGAAACCCATCTGAGCCTGGGCTTTTCTTTCATGGAAGAATTTTTATTGCTGTTTCTGTATTTGCTTGCTATTGGTTGGTTTAGGCTTGTTATGTCCTCTTTGTGTAATTTAGCTAGGTTATATGTGCTTAAAATCTAACAATTTTTCCCATGGTTTTTAGTCTATTAGAGTAAAATTTTTCAAAATATTTTCTGATAATCCTTTAAATTTCCCACTGTCTGTGATGATGTCTCCTTTTTTATTTCTGATTTTAATGATTTAAGTTGATTCTCTCTTTCTTTTGGTTAGGTTAGCCAGGGGGTTGTCAATCTTACTAATATTTTCAAATAATTAGTTTTTTGTTTTGTTAATCATTTATAGATTTTTTTATTCTCAATTTCATTTATTTATGCTCTGAATTTAATTATTTCCTGCATTTGGCTGGGTTTGGTATTTGACTGTTATTTTTATTGGTTCCTGAGATGTTTTATTAGATTGTTTACTTGACTACTCTCTGTTCTTCTTATGTGAGTACGCAATGCTATAATTTTTCCTCTTAACACCTCCTTCAAAGGGACCCATAGATTTTGGTATGTTGTGTCTGTTTTTATTTAATTCCAGGAGTTTCTTTCCTTCTCCCCTTATTTCTGATCTTACTCGCTTCTCATTCAGTTATGAATTATTCAATCTCTATGTATTTAAATAGTTTATTTTGGTTTTCCTGTTGTTGGTTTCTATTTTTATTCCATTGTGATCTGAAAAGATGCAGGAAGTTGTATTACATCTTTTAAATTTGCTAGCTCTTTCTTTGTGGCCCAGTATGCAATCTATTTTGGAGAAGATTCCATGGGATGCTGAGAAGAATATGTATTCTGTTGTGCCTGTTTCAAATATTCTGTATAAATCTATTAGGTCTATTTGGGTTTTAGTTATCTTTAGTTCTGAAGAATCTTTACTTATCTTTTGCCTTGAAGATTGATCTAAGGTGTGAGTGGTGTGTTTAAGTCTCCCAATATTATTTTATTTGGGTCTATTTGAGATCTGATGTGCTGAAAGGCTTGTTTTACAAATGTGGGTGTATACACATTTGGGGCATAAACATATACTATCAATATATCTTCTTGCTGAGTTTTTCTTTTTAATAAAAGGAAGTGTGCTGTTTTAACTCTTCTGATGTGTTTTAGCTTAAAGTCTGTTTTATTGGATATCAGCATTGCTACCCTGCTCATTTTTGGTTTCCTTTAGCATGATATATCTTTTTCTATCCTTTCACTTTTAGTCTACGAATATCTTTGGCTATATGGTGAGTTTCTTGCAAACAGCATATATTTGGATTAAGTTTTTATCCACATTGCCAATCTATGTCTTTTAATTGGTGAGTTAAGTACTTTGACATTCAGTGTTATTATTGAGATATGAGTTTTGTTTCCTGTCATGTTGTGTTCTATATTCTGTTTGATATAATGTTAATTCTTCTTTGCTTAGTTGTCCCGCTGATTGAATTCATCTCTTCTCTGATTCTGAAATTTGCTTCTTTTTTCTTCTTTATTATTTATTTTATTAAGTATTTTCTGTAGTACTGGCTTAGTATTCATACATTTTTTTGAGATTCTGCTTATCTTGCTGATTGAATTTATCTCTTCTCTGATTCTGAAATTTGCTTCTATTTTCTTCTTTATGATTTATTTTATTAAGTATTTTCTGTAGTACTGGCTTAGTATTCATTCATTTTTTTTCAGATTCTGCTTATCTTGAAACACTTTTATTTCTTCATCAATTTTGAATAATAACCTTTCTGGATATAGCAGTTTTGGTTGGAAGTTGTTTTCTTCCAGGGTCTGGATTACATTATACCAGTCTTTCCTGGTACTTATGACTTAGGTTGTAAAGTCTGGGGTGATTTTTACTGTCATTTTCTCTGTCACCTATTCTTTTGTTCTCACTGCTTTTTAGATTCTTTTCTTAACCTCTGTGTTGGTCATTTTGATTATTACATGCCATGAGGAGGTCCTTCTTTGATCTTGTTTTAATGGTGTTCTGTATATATCTTGTACATGGATGCCCAAGTCTCTTTCCATATTTAAAAAATTCTCTGAAGAAGAGATTATGAATACCCTTGGTCTGTGCCTCTATCCCTACTTCAATATCTTTTATCCATAAGTTAGGATGTTTGGTATTGTCCCAGAGTTTTTGGATGTTTAGGTTTTGTTGTTGTAATGTCTTCTGTATACTGTTGACTATGTTTTCAGTCTTGAATGAACTGTCTTCTAACAGTGATATTCTGTTTTCCATTTAATATAATATTCTAGAATTTCTATTGCTGTCTTCATTTCATTTACTGACTCTTTCATTTCATTTCAGACCTCTTTCTGATTCTTTCTTAATGTCTCTACTACCCCTTTCTTTTCCTATACATTTACTGTGAGGCCTTTCATAATACTGAAGATCAGAATTCAGAATTCTCTTTCTTGCATTTTTTTGCAGGTCACTATTAGTAATTTCCCTTATTTCCTCACTGTTCCCCGTTATTATATTTTCAGAATTCTTGGGTTTGTTCTTCTATTTTCTTGGCATCTTTTTTAAGTGTGAGTCTGTGGATAACCTGTCTGATACAATCTTAGTAGTAGGTACTTAGAGATTTGAGCAGGTTTGTGCATGGGTAAGTAATGTTCTTTTTCAATGGTGAGGGCTAAGTGAGGGAGGAGGAGTTGAGGTGATAGGTACAGGAGTAGGGTAAATATTGGATATGATTAAGTTGAGTAAAAGTTTAAGCATAATAATGTAGTGTCTGGTTGAGAATGAAAAATGGTGATATAGTAGAATTCTTGTTGTTAATATAGAGTATTTAGATATGGATTTATGAGATAGCTTGAGTATTAAGCAAGGAGATATGTAAGGAAAAAAAAAGTTTTGAGAGGACCGTAGATAGGATAGAGAGAGGAAGCTTGTAAAAGGAGTGGGAGAGGGAGCAAACAAGCATGCATATAACAAAAAAACAAGCAAAAGAAAAATTAACAATTGTAAGAATAAATCAAAGGCAAAAAATTTTTTTAAAGGTACTGCTAATTTACATATACAGGACCTGTATAATGTTTGTTATCTGTAGTAGCTTCTGGAGTATGCTCCAATATCTCTCATTTTCCCTGTAACCTATTGTCAGCTTTTGGGCCTACCTTTTAAGTGTTTGAGCTCTCTTTTGCCTCTGCCCCCTTTGTGTTCCTGTGTCAAGGCAGGGGTTGATTTGCATTTCTCTAATTTTTAGAGATGTTAAATATTTTCATGTATTAATTGGTCATTCATATTTATCTTTTGATAAGTGTGGTTTTATCCCATATTTTAAGATTGCTTCCCTTGCTGCATAGAAGCTTTTAAATTTATAAATCTTATTTATTAATTTTCCATTTTATTTCCTGAGCTTTGATGACCTTATTGAGAAAATATCTATTAGTGCCTAAAAAAGGAGGACAAGAATAATAAGAAAAAGGAAATCATATATATTGTTGGTGAAACTGAATTAGTATAACCATTATGGAAATCCATTTGGAGGTTCTTCAAGGAACCAGTACTTTGTATCTTTCCTAAAGAACTAATGTCAGAATAGAATACTCATGCATACCCATGTTTATAACAGCACTATTTATAATAGGCAAATTATGGAATCTACCCAGATGTCCATTCACAAGTAAGTAAAAAAAAATGTGTGTGTGTATATATATATATATATATATATATATATATATATATATATTTCATTATATATAAATTCATATATATATATATATATAATATGAAATTTTACTCATCCATTAAGAAGAGCAAAATTGTGTAATTTTCAGAAAAGTGAATGGAACTGGAGGATATTATCCAGCCATAGGTGATATGTTTTCTATCATTTGTGGAAACTAGAGAGAAAACAGAAAACATAAGGAACTTTAAATAATGCAAAGAGATCTGTAAAGTACTTGAAGGGAGTGAGGATGAGAGTAAAGAAGGAGGATTGTGGAAGGAAACAGTTCACATTACCAAGCACATTAACCCACTTAGTCAAAGAGGCATGTTTTTAACACTCAGAAACTCATTGTGACATATAATTGCAGTCCACCAACAAATTATGGGGGACAAAAAGCTGGGCGTGGTGCTTACGTGCCTTTACTCTCAGTATTTAGGAAGTTGAGAAAGGTGTATCTCAGTTTTGATGTCAGCCTTAGCAATTTAGCAAGACCCTCAGCAAACAAGGGAGACCCTGTTTTAAAATTAAAAAATGGGCTAGGGTTGTTACTCAGAGATAGAACATGTTTAAATTCAGTCCTCTACTACACACAGAAAAAAACTATGAAAAAAAAATGTTCTTGTGATTATCTGGACTGGTTACTGAAAAGGAATGAGCACATGATCACCAAAATGACATCAAGAGATTTATTTTATTATATTACATTTCTATCCAAAATTATTATATTAAATATTTACCATAATTTTTATCTTTGGGTGGATGTATCTCTTTTCTCTGGTAGTTTACTGCAAACTCATCAAGAAGTTAACTGTGAGTAATACATACATACATATACATATATATATATATATATATGCGTGCGTGTGTGTATATTTAAATATGTGTGTATATTATATATATATATATATATATACTTATCCACTATGTATCATCCAAACCATCTATCACCCTATATATCCACTGAAAGAATTGTTTTTATCAAAAACCTAGGAAACATGAGACTGAAAATTTCAAACATCTAAGGGCTAGAATATTTTATATGTAATATGACTGTTTCATTTATTTTTAAGACAGATTCTTAATTCAATGACATCATATACTGAAGAGACAGTAACGTAGATAACAGTGCTATCCCATCCACACTTGATTTAGTTCTTCTCATATGAACATGAGTTTCATAAATATTCACAAACATTTTTTAGTATTCTTTAGTATTCAGCATTTTTTAGTATTTTTTTTTTCTTGGTGGTTTGTGTTCTTCGAGCCGCCACACTAATTGTATTTTCAGATATAGACACTGACTTGAAAATATATATAAGACTATAATTGGTAGTAAAATAACACAGTTGTGCCTGTTTGCATGTAAATTACAGCTATTACAAGCTATGATACTTCCTGAAATTGTAAAATAACAGTTGGGTTATAATTTTAGTAGACAGTAACTATGGCTGCTCCTGAGTATTCATTATACATATCAACTATTTATTTGATGGATATGCCTTTTTATCCACAAGTGTGGCATCTTGACAAGCTTATCTTGCAGCACAGAAGTATTTATTAACAAAGTAGAACCCTAATCTAAATGCTTTACTCTGTTAGAACAAATTTAAAACATTTTGATGTACCAAAGATTTATTTTAAAGGAGACAGTCATAAAAAGTGTTTTAGTGTTGCCATACATAGTATGATGAGGGTTTTTAACAATTAAGCCATTCCCGAACCTTTCCTGGAAAATGTTTTATATTTTGTATACCAATGTTTTAAAGTGACAAATTGTATTTTACGTCAATATGAACTCTGCTCTGTCCCTCTCCCTAATACCTTTTTATAGCAAGAATTTTTAAATGGCTATTTGCATTTTATATCAATTTTAATAGTTTGTCATTGTTCCAAGTAAAATTAAGATTATAAAAATTGCCAACTGCAACACACTTTTTCAAGTCAACAATTTCTTATTTTTTCTAGTTATATGTATTATAATGTACTCATGGCAGAATGACCTCCAGGATATTAAAGCAATATTTCCGATGTTTATTTAAAGTAAAAGTAAATTATTTCATCATTCTGTCATATTCATTATGAAAATTAATGAACAAGAAATATTTTATTATAGCTCATAAGTTGCTATTGTGATTATTATATCTTTGTGAGAGTTTTTTATTTAGATTTTGCCTTAATCTGTAGAAAAATCTGTATAAATAAATAAAAGTTTTAAATTTTGTTTCTTTTTTGGGATTTCCATAATCTGCAATATAACTACAGAATCTATAATGGACATGCTTTCAGAAATGGGTCAAATTATATAATTTGAGATTTCAGCATGAATAGTGTAGAAGTATTAAATAAGTCTTTTAACACTTATTAATACTTCTAAACTATCCAGCACCCCAAAAGATTGTAGAAGTAATGAAATAGATGTCTTAGAGAGACTGAAACAGTCCCAATTGTGGACCAATCCAATATATCATTGTAGGATCATTTAAAACACCTTTAAATAGCCAGGCGTGGTGGCGCATGCTTGTAATCCCCGCGCTTGGGAGGCGGAGACAGGAGGATCACGCAGGCTCGAAGCCAGCTGCACTGGCTTGAGAGACCCTGGTTCCAAATAAAAATATAAAATAGGTCTGGGAGTGTAGCCCGGAGGTAGAAGGGTTTCCAGAAACCCCAGTACCACCAAAATAATAATAATAATAATAATAATAATAATAATAATAATAATAAATAATAATAATAATAAACCTTTAAATATTTCCAACAAGTGAACCTTTCCCTCTAGACCTGTTTAAATGCTTCATTTCCTTAAAATCAATGATTATTTATTATGATATTTAATTATCTTATAGATTCAGCAAAATCTAATATTGACATATAAAATAAATATGATTACAGTTAGTATAGTAAGAAAGTCAACATATTAAATAATATTGGAAATGTATTTATTCTAATACCTCTGTTTTACAGATGAGAAAAAAAGTCAGACAATTTTAAAGAGGTTTTACCTGATTATATGTTTTGGTGGAGTAATAATTAGAAATAAACTGAAATGGCAAGTGGGTATCAGAGTGCCTGGGTTTTAATATAAGTTCTATGTTATACATTTAAATTTTAAATGGAATAGTAAATTAGAAAATGTAGTCGGGTATAGTTGTGCATGCTTGTAATCCCAGTACTTGAGGAAACTGAGACAGGAGGATCACAGGTTTGTGGCCAGCCTCAGTCACTTAGTGAGGCTCTCTGTAACTTTGTGAGAAATTGTTTGATAATAAAAAATAAAAATAGGTCTAGGAGTGTAGCTCAGAGGTAGAATGTCCCTGAGCTCAATCCTCAGTACCACCCAAAAAGAGAAAATGAAGAAGTTTTATAATTCTATAACCTCTATGCAAGCGTTCATGATCTTTTTAAAATTGCTATCTATATGGTCTTATCAGTGATGAACTAGTAAATATTTAATAATTTGGTCTCTTTTTCAAAGTATGTACAGATTTTAGTACATATTTTATTAATATAAAGCATCTGTGGCAAACATTTTTAAAATAATAATGTAAAATATATTGTTCAGTATTATTTCTATTTAACCAATTATGTTTCACAGAATGTTTTATTTATTTATTTATTTATTTATTTATTTATTTATTTATTTATTTTTGGTGGTACTGAGGGTGGAACTCAGAGGCTTTCTACCTCCAGGCTACACTCCCAGACCTATTTTATACTTTATTTGGAAACAGGGTCGCACTAAGTTGCTGAGAGCCTCCCTAAGTAGCTTAGGCTGGCTTTGAACCTGGGCAATCCTCCTGTCTCAGCCTCCCAAGCACAAAGATTACAAGCGTGCACCACCACTGGGCTCAGTATGTTAGTTTTTATTTTGCTGGCTCTGTGTCAGTAGCCCACTACATATGGCTACAATTGATGAATACCTATAGTTCCAGAATGAATGATGTTTAATATTATCATTTAAGTGAATGAGTAAAATAAAAGAGAAATGATGAAGCATATTGAAAATATAATAATTTTGTAATGATATATATATATACACACATAGTTCATTTTCAGAACCAAGTAGTAATAAATAATAAAATTATTTATTACCAAAAGTAAATAATAATAAAATTATTATTATTTTTTTTGGTGGTACTGGGAATGGAACCCAGGGTCTTCTACCTCTGGGATATACTCCCAGGCCTATTTTATATTTTTATTTGGAAACAGGGTTTCTTAAGCCAGCTGAGGCTGGCTTCGAACCTGCACGATCCTCCTGTCTCAGCCTCCCAAGCGCGGGGTTTACAAGCATTTGCAACTACTCCCAGCTGAAATAATATTTTTAAACTGTATTCATTATAACACCTACAGATACGATGCACTTATAAATTTTCCCTGAAGTATTAATGTTTTCTGCATTACTTTCTGAAATTTAGACAATAAACAAAACAATATCCCAAGACCTGATTGAGTTATCTGATTTCTATGATGTAACTCTTCTAATTATGGCTGATTATCTAATTAACCATGTTATTTTGAAATAGATACTAAGAAGAGATATACAGTGTTCTCACAGTAGATAAAAATTACCTCAAAAACATAAAGTTATTAATAATAAATATTGCATATTTTTCCGGTACTAGGGATGGAACCCAGGGGCATTGAACCTCTGAGGTACACCCTTAGCCCTATTTTTTAGTTTCTTTTTTTATTTTTTTGAAACAGGGTCTCACTAAGTTGCAAAGAGTCTTGCTAAGTACCTGAGGCAGTCCATGAACCACGATCCTCCGGTCTCAGCCTCCTGAATGCTGGGAATATAAGGGTGCGCCACCATGCCCAGCTTTGCATATTCTGTTTTTAATGCAATTTATATAATCCTGCTTTAAAATAATGTTTCTATCAACCAGATAAAATAAATTACTGAAGTTATAGCATTTGATTCTCATGAGCTTTTAAGAACTGGTTCTAGCATACTTCTGGGGCTTAGGATAAGTAATAACTATAAAATCAGATATAGGTATTCTGAGACAATTATGCCTAATTTGATATGAAAAGATATTTTTATAAGAATATTTAACTGGTGTATTTTGGCACCAGCCTACCTATACATACTCCCTGTGCAATATAACTAGCCAATCATAAACTTTGGATGTGAGGGTTTAAAGAAAGAGGAGACTATGCTATATGATAAAGAAGGATTGCAATATTTATAATGCCACATTTGAACATAAATAAATATTTGGAAGCAAGAACAAGAAAGTATTTTGAGAAATATAAGCATAAAGTATGTCCTGGTGAAATATGCTATACAGAAGATCTGAGATTGATGCTTGAGCTCACGAGTCACTTGGGAGGTTCTGTGTAGCCAGGGAAGATGTTTAAATCAGCTCCTCTTTAGTCCAGCTTGGAGATGAAGAGGCAAAGGTGATCAATATTTTCTATGCCCTCAAAGAACTTTAGCGCAACCTAGCCTAGGAAAATATTCATTTCAGCAGATCATTAGAAAACATCCTAGCTAGCCATGTATATGAAAATAAAGAGTGTTTCGAAATTAAATCTTTCAGAAGGATCTTGGAAGATTTCATCTGATGAACAGATATTTAAATTGGGTGACAGGTTTGATAAAAAATAATTTTTTGGTGTCATTAATAACAAAGTGCCAGTCGGGTGTGGTGGTGCATGCTTGTAATCCCAGCATTCAGGAGGCAGAGACAGGAGGATTGAGGTTCGTGGACAGCCTCAGCTATACTAAGTGAGGCTCTCTGCAACTCAGTGAGACCCGGTTTCAAAATAAAGAATAAAAAATAGGGCAGGGGCTGTAGCTCGGAGGTCGAATGCCCCTGGGTTCCATTCCCAGACCCGCAAAAAAACCAAACCAAACAAAAACAAAAAACCCAAAGTGCCAAGAAAGAAAGAAAGAAAGAAAGAAAGAAAGAAAGAAAGAAAGAAAGAAAGAAGGTACAAAATGAGAAAAATAAAAAGTTCAATGGAGCAAAAAATGGAATGGCTACACGTTTAGCAACTGGATATTTAAATGGAAAAATGGAAAATAGGTGTCAGACTGAAACTTCTCACATGTTAACCTAAGGAATTGGGATAACTTGTGAAACAGAGGATTTAAAAATAAACTTTGCTCAGTAAAATAGTAAATTTTATGGCTATATGTGGGAAGATAATGTTAGGGAGTGCATTACGATAATCTATACAAGATAAGAATCAATTGGGTAGAGGAAATAACGTCAAATAGAAATGCTAAGCCAAACTAAATATGATCTGATAACCAGCACTTTGTTGGGTATGGGACAGGGTGAAATTCACTATAGAATGTCTAGTTTTAAACAGTATATAAATGGCTATGTCATTTAATGAGACAGAAAATATAAGAAAGGAGATTTTGTGAAAAGAAGACAATACTTTGTGCTTTCATCTGTGGATCTCCGGGTGCTGGCTGAAAGTAGAGATGGATATGTTCAGAGGTAGAAATTGGATCTGGACGTGTGTAAACAGCTGAGGTGATAGCATAGGTGTGAGGATAATTTCAGTTAAAGCAGTGGATGCCAGAAAAAATAAGCTGAGCCTTCTAATTCATCAACCAGATCCTAGATAATCATGGATGGGATTCCCAAGAGCAGTGTGTGAAGCTGGATATTAATAATTTAAAATATGAGTGGGAGCTGAGAGAGTGGAAACACTGAGCCTCTTTTAAGTATCTTGGTGCTGAAATAACAGTAGAAGACAAAGAGCTTAATGAAAGGAGAGCGCCGCACTCCTAGGTGGTGTGCATTTCTATGTCTTCAGTACTTAGCGGATCCACCTATAACAATATTTTTGTACCGGAACTGTCACCTCAAGTTATAATTTACATAATGATCATGACAACCTTTACTAAGATTAATATGAAAAGAGTAAATTAAATCAAATATATTCATAAATGATAAATTATTAACCTATGACGATTTCTTTTTAGTCCTTTTCTTCAGAAAGGGTGATGTTCTTAGCTTTATTTTTTTATTATGTTAAGTACCTGTCAATCTTATAGAAGATATCCATCATTTAAATAAAAGCAAGAATAACTCATTAGCAAAAAATCTCAGGTGAGGGAGAAAAAAGACTTAAAGAACTAATGCCAAAGTTACATAGCCCGAATCTAAACAAAAATCTTTTCATCTGTCTAGTAGCAAAGAAGTCACACACACACACACACACACACACACACACACACACAGCCTTTGTTTCCATCACAATAGTGAGTTGTTGGGTGGAAATGTCCATTTCTGGGCAGAGAGTGAAAGACAGTTATCTCTCAGGTTTGTGACTGATAGGTATGTAATATGATTTTCCTCCACTCCTGAAAGTAGAGGGATATTGTGTATATGAATAATTTTAACCTTTAGTGTGGCTTGTGATTTTAAAACATCAAAGTATCAATTATATAATATTAAGAATCATTATGAAAGACTTACAAACTTTATAATACATAAACATCTAATTTATAATTCAGAGTTACAGCTGTCAAATAATTATTCAAAACACTTTAGATATCACTGACATGCACATACATACTCAAATGTGTATTCACTCCACTTTAATACATTAAGAATTTTCAGAATTGTGATGTACTGGTGCCTTAAAATAATGGTAGTAACAAGATACATACTCACTGTATTCATATTGTATAACCATTATAATAATCGTTGATTTAAAATACTTTATCAATTATCTAACAATAGTTGATTTAAAATTAATATTTTATCAAATATTTTAATAACAGCAGAAGTTCAGACTCACACCAAATATTTGTAAGTTCTTTCTTAAAGCTTCAAAACATTCATAATTTTAGCTAAAGCAAATTGTAAATGATTTAATAGAAGGATTACAGTAAACTTTGAATGTGTGGTTCTAGAATAAAACTCTGTGTGTGTGTGTGTGTGTGTGTGTGAGAGAGAGAGAGAGAGAGAGAGAGAGAGAGAGAGAGAGAGAGAGAGAGAGAGAGAGAAGAGAAGAGAGAAGAGGAGAAGAGAGATATGGGAGGTTGAACATGGAGACATTCTACCTCTGATCTACACCCCTAGACCTTTTTATTGTTTGTTTGGAGACAAGGCCACAGGCATGCACCACCACACCCAGCTAGAATAAAGCTTACTCTTTTTTTTTTTTTTTTTTTCAGTATTGGGGATTGGAGGTTGAACCCTGGAGCATTGTACCTCCGAGCTACACTGTATTCTGCCCCACTTTTAGTCTTTTTTAAATTTTGAAACAGGGTCTCACTGAGTTTTAATGGGCCTCGCTAAGTAGCTGAGGCTGTCCATGAACCAGGACCCTCTTGTCTCTGCCTCCCAAATGCTGGGATTAAAAGCCTGTGCCAATTGCTATACTGTCCATGGGTAACGGAAAGCCTAATTTTAACTTTGTCCATTTTCCTTCTACATTTTCCAAAGTAATCAGTATTAATGGAGCTAAACTGAAAGTATTCAGTGTTTTGGTGTTTGCAGAGGTCTTGGTATATCTTCGAATAGTGTTGCTCTTCCAGGTGACCTGTTGATGAAGGAAACTTAGACCTTCACCATGGACAAGGATATATCAAGCTTCATAACAGATAGGCAATGCATACATACTAGGTAGAAACTGAGAACCTTGGCTGAACCTCCAGGCATTCAAGGAGATGCAATTTTTGATGAAAGGACTAAATCACACAGTAAGTAAATATTGTAAATATTGTTCCTGAAGTATTGTCAGGCTAAAGTAATCAGGGGAACTGAAAACCTATGTAGGAAGTTGCTGGTGCATACAGATGGGTAGAAATATTAAGGCAGAGACAAATATAAAGCTGGTTTACTAAACTATAGAATATGTTCTGGGACAGAAAACTATAGGAAATTATTGAGGGTTTACGAAGTGATTAAAAGAAAAATAGAGGCCGGGCGTGGTGGCGCATGCTTGTAATCCTGGCGCTTGGGGGGCGGAGACAGGAGGATCGCGCAGGTTCGAAGACAGCTTCTCTGGCTTAAGAGACCCTGTTTCCAAAATAAAAATACAAAATAGGTCTGGAAGTGTAGCCCAGAGAAGGGTTTCCAGGAGCCCCAGTACCACCAAAAAAATAAATAAATAAATAAATAAAAGAAAAATAGATATCAGTGCATTTGTGGAATCATAAATTTTAATTCCCAATTATTTATTACACCATTTCCTAACAGAAGATTATCTCTAATTTGCTTGAAATGAATATGTATTGCTATTGTATCCTTGCAATAGGAGTAGAAAGCACATACTTTAGACCATTGACTTTGCTGTACAATTTCTCTTGGTGAATGATATGACATCTGGCAATTTTTTTTTTTTTTTTTTTTTTTTGTGGTACTGGGGTTCCTGGAAGCCCTTCAACCTCAGGGCTACACTCCCTGACCTATTTTATACTTTTTAAATTTGGAAACAGGGTCCCTTCAGCCAGCGCGACTGGCTTTGAACCTGTGTGATGCTCCTGTCTCCACCTCCCAAGTGCAGGGATTACAAGCGTGCACCACCACGCCTGGCAACAATCATTTAAAAAAAAAAAAAAAAAAAAAAAAAAAAACCTTTATATAATTTTAGGTGCATTGTAGCTGCACATCATAATGTAGCTCAGAGTGATAGTGACATATATGCACACAGCACTTGGTGAGCTCCCTCTGCTCCAGCCCCTTCCTCAATCCCCCCCTTCCCAATTCATGATGTTTAGATTGGCATTAACATCTCCCATATGTACATAACATAGTTGGAAATGTCGCTTTCATTAGTTCTCCCTCTCCCCATCCACTCTCCCTTAGACTAGCTCCTTACTCCTCTGGGATTTTTTGTTCATTTTCTAAAGTTGCTCTTGTATCCTGATTACTACCAGCTTTCATGTGTGAGAGAAAATTTATAATCCTTCATTTTCTGTGACTGGCTAATCTCGCTTAACATAGTGTTATCCAGGTCCATTTATTTCCCTGCCCAAAGCATGATTTCGTTCTTTATTGTTGGGTAGAATTCCATTATGTTTACATTCCATAATTTTGTAATCCATTCACCTGTTAATGGACACATGGGTTGCTTCCATAATTTGGCTATTGTGAATTTTGCTTTTTTTGCATATAGATATTCATGTATTGCTGTAATAATCTGATTTCAATCCCTTTGAAAAGATAACCAGGAGTGGAATAACTGAATCATATTGTAGATTCATTCCCCGTTTTCTGATCTCCATAGCAGCTGTACTAATTTGCAATCTCACCAACAATGTAAGAGTTCCTGTTTCCCTACATTCTTGTCAGCATTTATTGTTGTTTGATCCCTTGATGATTGCCATTCTAATTGGGGTTAGATGGAATCACAGCACAGTCTTGATTTGCATCTCGATAATTGCTAATGATATTGAATATTTCTTCACATTATTGGCTATTTGTATTTCTTCTTTTGTGAAGTGTCTATTTATTTTAATTGCCCATTTCTTGATTGGTTTAATTTTAGCATTAATTCTTTAAGTTCTTTGTATATCATATATATTAGTTATCTATCCAAGGAATAGCAGGCAAAAATCTCCCATTTTGTAGCCTTTTTCTTTAGACTCTTGATGCATTCCTTTGCTGAACAGACAGTTTTTAGTTTAATGCCATCCCATTTATTAATCCTTGTTTATTTCCTGAGCTTTGGAGGTTGTATTGAAATTTCTATGTGTGGCAATGTGTTGGAGTGTTGGACCTGTGTTCTTTAGTAATTTCGAAATCTCTGGTCTAATTTCCAGGTTTTTTTTTTTTTTTTATCTATCTTGAGTTGATTCTTGTGCCAGATGAGAAGCAGGGATTTAATTATATTTTTCTACAAATGAATAACCAGTTTTCCCAACACTATTTATTAAAAAGTTGTCTTTTATTCAACATATGTTTGTGGCACCTTTGTAAAAAGTCAATTGGTTGCAAGCATGTGAGTTTGTTTCTGTATCTTTTCTTCTGTTTCATGGATCTATGTGTCAGTTTTGGGGCCAATAACATGCTGTTTTCTATTACCGCTATAGTATGAAGTCAGGTATTATGATGCTTTCTTCTTGGTTCTAATTGCTGAGAATTACCTTGGCTATTCTGGGTCTTTTTTATATGAAATTTAAGAATGATTTTTAGAGCTCTGTGATTAATGGCATTTTAGAAGGGATTGCATTGAATCTACAGATCACTTTTGGTAGAATCGCCATTTTGATAATATTTATTCTGGCTATCTAAGAATGTGAAAGATCTTTTTATCTTCTAAGATCTTCAACTTATTTCTTTAGTGTTTATAATATTCATTGTAGACATCTTTTACCTCCTTGGCTAGATTTATTTCTAGGTATTTTATTGTTTTTGAGAATATGTTTATTTTCTAGGTTTTTATTGTGAATGGAATTATTTTTCAGGTTTCTTTTTTCAGTAGATTTATAGTTGGCATATAGCAAAGCTCTTGAGTTTTATAGATTGATTTTGTATACTGCTATTTTGATTAATTTGTTAATTAGCTTTAAAATATTTTGATTCAGTTTTTTTTTTCTTCTTATGGTACTGAAAATGGAACCCAAGGGAATTCTACCTTCAAGCTATACCCCCAGGCCTATTTTCTTATTCTTTAGTTTTAAAACAAGGTCTCACTGAGTTGCAAAGGGCCTCACTAAGTAGCTGAGGCTGTCCTTGAACCGTGATCCTCCTGTCTCAGCCTCCAGAATGCTGGAATTATAAGCGTGTGCCACCATGCTTGGCTTTCGATTCAGTTTTTGGAGTCTTCTAAGATGATTTCATCTGCAAACAGATAATTTCAATTTTTCTTTTTCTATTTATATTTTGGCTATGTTATGGCAATTGTAAAAAGAAGCCTTAAAAATATTGTTGGCTTTATCCTGCATTTTTTTACTTTTGTTTTTAATTATTTATAAGACAATATTGAGTAATTCCTTTTCATCCTACAATGAAGAAAACAATGGAGCTTGAGTAGAGCTGCCAGAAACAACAGGGGAAAAAAAAAATGTTTGTCATAAGCCACTGATATTTTGGGGTGGTTTGGTAGTATGATATAACTGAGGAGTTCAGAAACCACACATGAAGTGAGGTTCAACTACATAAATATGTACATGATCTTGGCTTCAGGACTATCTGGTGGACATCAAGTAAACTGCAATCAGAGTTAGAAAATGGCAACCCATATTGCATACTGACATTTTACAAATTAATTAAAATAGTAACAATGTTCTTTATACTATCTTTCAAGTCACATAATGTATCTAATTAAGACTTGACTTTTGGTAAAAGGAATTTTTTATATTATTTGAAAAATGAAATAAATGATATATACATAAAATGGAATGCCATTTGGCCTTGTTTAAAAAAAAATAGGCATTCTGTAACATACAAACTTGAACATAATAGGTTAAATGAAATAAGCCAATTAAAGAAAGACAAATCCAGTATGACTCTGCTTACATGAATTATTAAATCCATGAAATCAAAGACTGAAAGGCGGTTTCTGTTGCGGGGGGTGGGGGTGTGTGTGCGTGGTGTGTGTGTGGGGAGCAGTAATCCCACCACCACCACCACCACACAAACAGACAAACAGAAAAAATGTGGATTCTTGTCCTAAGCTAAGAATAAGTATTCATCACTTGGACAGCTGCTGAAGATTTAAAGGAGTTTATTAGAAAGATAGAAGTACAGAAAATAGAAATACAGCCCCATGCCAAGATGGCATGAGGGATGACTCGAATGAGTACACCAAAGGGCTTACACGTGGACCGGACTTTTTATATCCATGCCCTCCATCTTGTTTGCGTGACTCTTACAGTGTGGTGAGGTGTCTCCTTTCATGAAGGGCAAGGTCAAACCCTGTCCCATCCTCCCTAGATCATCATGTAGATCTGTCTTTAGAAAGAGGAAGCCCTAGCTCTCCTCTATTGACTTGTTAATTACTTTGAGCTAGGTTGCTTTACATTGGAATAGCTGCCTGTTTTTAGGCTCTCCTCTATTGACTTGTTAAGTACTTTGAGGTAGGTTGATTTACACTGGAATAGCTGCCTGTTTTTAGGCCAAACCAAGTCCTTTCTTTATCCATGTCTGCCTCCATTTTGACACAACTATTTTGAAATATACCAATTATTTTCTTTTGAAATATATTAATAATCAGAGCTGTCCCAAATCTTCCTAGGCCATTCCCCATACTGACACAGTTTCCAGGTGTTAGGAAAAGGAGTAAATATTTTTTTTTTTTTTAATCAGTGAGCATAAGATTCAACTAAGCAAGAGAAATTTTTGGAATCTATGATACAACATTGTACCTAGAGTCAATAATACTGTACTGTGTACTTAAATATTATGAAGAGGGTAGATCTCATATTATGTGTTCTTATTATTATAAGATTATTTTTATATACAGAGATGATACATAAGTTAAATATAATTATCTAATTTTTCTATTTAGTCTGTGTTATATTTTAAAATAGTAAGACCTTATAATTGCTTTATATTTAAAAAATATAAAGCTCATACTTTAGACAAATACCATTAATTATAACCATTGTTGTACCCTGGAGTCAGATAATGAACAGCTGTTGTCATGTCAGCTTCCTAGAATAAGATCCTGAGGCTCAAAGGGACATATAGAGCTTACCCAAGTTCACATGACCAGCGAGTTGGAACTGAAGACAATTACCTGTATCTTGACTTCAAGACATTTCTTAATTTAGTATTCTTCTCTTGTACAAAAATAGATTTTTTTTTCTTGGAGTAATGTTCTTTTTAAAACCACTCCTGTCGCCAGGCGTGGTGGCGCACACTTGTACCCCACACTTGGGAGGCGGAGACAGGAGGGTCGCGCAGGTTCAAAGCCACCCTCACTGGCTTAAGAGACCCTGTTTCCAAATAAAAAATATAAAATAGGTCTGGGAGTGTAGCTTGGAGGTGGAAGGGTTTCCAGGAACCCCAGTACCACCAAAATAAATAAATAAATAAAACAAAAAAATAAAAACAACAACAAAAAATAAATAAAACCACTCCTGTCATTATTCCATTGCTGCTCACCTGTCCACACTCCCTCTCTCTTTCTATCCCTTCTCCTCAGCAAGTCATCACTATTTCCTGTGCTCTGGGATCATTGCCAAATAAATACAGAAGAAGAAAAAACTTCATTTGGTCTTGAGAAAACTTAATCACAGAGATAGACATAAAGTAATTAACATAGTATCATGCACTAATAAGCAAAGAGGTGCACATTTCTATATAGCACACAAAACACCTGGTCAGGTGTGTATCGTATTTGAAGAGAGCTTTCAGAGCATAATATCAGCTACACCATATCTTAATACAAGCTTCAAATAAATAGGCAAGGTTAAATGTAGTTCAAGTTAGCTCAGCAAGGGAAAGAACAAAAATACCCAAGGCATATATTAATTTCTTTATTGAGTAAATAGTGATATGACTTGCAAAGAGAGAAAGTGGTCATGGTGGTACACATCTGTCATCCCAGAATTTGTGAGTCTGAGACAGGAGAATCTCAGGTTTGAAGCCAGCCACAGCAACTTAGTGAGAACTGTTTCAAAATTTAAAAAAAGTGGCAGGGGGTTGGGGATATAACTCAGAGGTAGAATATTCCCTGGTTTAATCCCTAGTACCAAAAAAAAAAAAAAAGTCTAATTTTGGTGACAGAATAAAATATAAATGCAGAAAGAATATTTTAGTGCATTGCTTGCTGTTGTCACAGGATATCTGACACCAAACAATAGAAATTCATTGGCCATGTGGCTCTGGAGGCTGGGATGGCCAAGAGCGTGGCACCAGCATTTGGCAAAGGCCTGGCTGTTGTGTCAACTCACAACAGAATGTAGTGGGATAAACACAAAGGATAGAGAGAAGATGGGGACCACACTGATCCTGTTAGCAGGAGCCCAATACTCTGATGACTAACTTGCTACCATTATATTGGCATCAATCCACTTATGAGGCAGAGCCCTGTGCCCTATTTATCTCTTCAAGGTCTTATCTCTCATTTTTTTTCCCCCCCAGTGGTACTAGAGATGGAACCCAGGGGCATAGAATCTACCTCCAAGCTACACCCTCAGCTTTATTTATTTATTATATATTTATCTTTTTGAAACAGGGTCTCACTAAGTTACAGAGTGCCTCACTAAGTATCTGAGTTTGTCTGCTAACCTGCCATCCTCCTTGGATTACAAACATGCACCATCACACCTGGCCTCTTGTCTTTAATTATCTGGCATCATAGTGAGATTCAAAGTGATACATTCATGTGCCCACACAACACCTTAGCAATTCCCTGAGAGGACAGTTAAGTTTCCACCTTTTAATTCTCAATGGTAATTCACGTCAGTATGAATTTTGGAGGGAGCATTAAAGCCATAGCACAAAATCAGATTTTAAACTTCTTTAGATTTTATTTGGAAGAAAAAATAAATTAAAATTAAGTTAAAATTAATATTAAGTAAATAGTGTTAAATGATTAGATGATTGGAATGTTGTTATTAATGACAAGATATGTTTTTAACAGTGTGAGACTGGTAAAATGTTCCAGTTTCAAAAGGTGTGTGAACCTCCTTTTGATTCATAGAATGTGCCTTCTTACCATGTCTTTGAATGGCAGAAAGAGCAATACAGCTCTCTGGACTTCTTGGGTAAGGAAACTAAACCCACCCAGGCAAGTTCTTCTCCCTTCACAAATTAATCACCTCCCAAAGGCTCCACTTTCTCACTACATCATGCTGATGATCAAGTTTTAACATCATGCTGATGATCAAGTTTTAACATATGAATTTTGGATAGACACAAATATTAGATGAAAGCAATCTCTTACACTTTGTATCTCAGAAATGTATCTGTTTAATGTTCAGGGTGCCCTGTTTTACAAATGTAACCAATTCACAACTCAGTTTGTATAGGAGTATTTTCTTAGTGCAAAAAAAAAAATTAATTTTTTATAAAGATATTTTGTTCTATAAATTATTTACCATTAAGAAATTTAAAATATCTAAAGTAAAAATCTAATTCATCTTAAAAGACCTTTTGAAATGAATTTCAATTAATTGAATGTCACCAGGTCATCTTAAATTTTATCTATTTTATTCTCTCATATTCTTATCTGTTTTTCTTTTCCTTTTTATTTCTTTTTTAATAGATGACTCCATCTGATCTAAACCTCTCCTTGTTATTGGAGAAAGCTATCTATCAGGAAAGCAAAACTGTATATGCAAAGTTATAAAATAGTACCTTCTTTCCAAACACTTTTATTCTATCTCTATCTAGGATATGTTTGAGCATTGTTTTCTCAACTTGAAGCTAACTGGTATTTCTTTGGGGGAAACAAAGAGCCATTCATTCATATACATTAAATATTAATACTTCGTACTCTCTCTTTCATACATACACAACCATATATAGCACTTATAATCATCAACCTGGGGATTTGCCACAAAGTAGCAATGTAAAGATAAAGGAAAGGATACAAGATTTTACCTTGGTACTCCCTTGGAGGAAAAGAGAGAAACAATGCAGTGAGCCCTGCCTTGGAACATAGTATCTGCAATAGGTCAATCTAAAGATGGAATGGAGTTTGGTTACAGATACTGAACTAATTTATGTATATAAGTCAAGTACTGATCCTAACAGTAAAATAAGCATACTGCCTTGTAGCGTGGATTGTAACCAAATAAACAAATATATATAGCATTTATAAATATATAAAATATAATATATTCATATAATTTATAAATCCATATATATTTATATAGGTACATATATATATATATATATGTAAAATATATATTTTATACAGACTATAGTAAAGCAAATAAGCACACAACTGTATTTTAAGATCATGATGTAGAAAAGAGGACTAAAAATCTAGGACCAAAAAGTTTAAATGTTTCTCTAATATGAGCTATGTGGACACATCTCCATATTTTTTTTAGAATTATGTATAATGCCACATGTGTTATAATTTTACTGAAAACATTTTTGTACGTCACATGAAAAAGGATACTGAAATATCTCCTTTAAATAGGAAGAACCTGAAAAAATCAAAACTACTATTTACAGTGTCTTTGCACATCAGTGATATAGCTTTGTTTTAATTCCAATTCATCATTATGACAGAATATCCATGGAAACTTAGTAACTTTTCAGGAAAGCACATTGAAAGAATAAAGAATACCTAAAACTCTCGATTTTTTGAGAAAAGAGAATGCTACACAGAGAAAATCATTCTCAAGTTATTTGATATTCACCTGGAGCCTAGCAGCTGCCGCCCAGCTTTCTATGCCTGCCAGCTTTTTGTAGTCAGGCTTGTTTACAGAAATAAATAGTAGCACTGTATATCTTCTTATAAAACTTGATAGTTTTTTTTCATAATATTTACTTTTCAAGTCAATGTAAACTGACTGAAAATTTTATTTGAAATTCAGTCATACAGAACTGAGGAATAAAAAAATATACTGACTTGTATGACTTGCAATAAATCACAAAAAATAACAAAATAAATACGCTAAACAAAATATTGTAAAGACATGATGTAAATATCTCCTAGAAACATATAATTGTATTTGTGTACTATGCTTCCTAATCTACAAAGGTGTTGACAAGATATATATGGAAATAAAACCTAATGGTGAACTTTCTATATATAAAATGCATTCTACTTTAATGTTTTTTGTATTCTAATGCATCTAGAAAGTATAAAAAGTGGTCAGTACTTTATTTATCTGTGTTTTATGTATTGTGCAACGCTACAATACTTCTTATAGCTTAAAAATTCCTACATTTTATGCCACTTATGTACCTGGTCACTCAAATTGACAGACATATCTCAAAGTAGATTTTTTTTTTCCAATGGGTGGAATGAGGATGGAAATAAATATATCTACCAGAAGAATTGATTCTTAATGGAAAAAAAAAAAACTTTCTGCCCTTAGTGCTGTCAGTTGACTGATAAATCATAGATCAAAATCCTTCCTATAAAATATTGAAGGAAAACCTCTTCAGGCCCAGACTTGTGCTTTAATGACTCGTGCATACTAAAGACTATTTGAATCTAAAATAAATTCAGCAAGTTATCCGAGGATCCAATTTTCTCCAAGCCAAAGGCCATCTGCTCAGTAGGTCTATAATCCTTATTGTGTGCGAGTGTGTCTAGGGAAAGAGAAAGACAGAGAGATGTGCTCACATTGTGCTATATATCAGTTTCTCCAGGAAAATATGTGTAGGTGATATTTATGGACATTTATTTATTTTCAATAGATTTTGAAATGAAGAATTTATTTAATAGATTTTATAATATAAATCAAAGATGGGTTGTTAGATACTTTTTAACTTTAATAACATTTTACTCAATATACAATCAATATAAAATGTTAGTGAGATATATTCTCTCTTTCTTTTTTGGTGGTAAATCTTTGAAATCTAGTGGACATTTTACAACTACAACATATAAGCCTTAGTTTAAAAACTATTACTGATCACACAGAAATGATTTTAGCATAATGCCCAAGAATATATACAGGGCTGAATTTGGGTGGGTAAATGCATGCCTGTAATTCCAGAATTTGAGAGGCTGAGACAGGAGAATTACAGGTTTAAGATTTATTTTCATCAGTGTAATTAGCCCATAATCTTTAAATTCAGCCTCACGAGGTTTCAGGACATAGGCAAAATGCCAATAAATTCTTGCCAAAATGTAACACACATGGCCAATACTCCATTTTCCATAGAGTCACCTAGATCTTCTGAGAAAAGTCTCTACTGCCTACCTTTCTAGTCACATTCTGACCCTTCCAACTTCTTCCAAAGCAGTTCTAAAAATGTATGATTCACATGGTTAGACCTAAGTAACCCCACTCCTCTGATACCACTTTCTGCTATAATCCAAAAAATTAACCATTTAACTTAGGAAGACTTATTTGCTCACCATTTTTAGAGATTTGAGCGTTCAGTCCATGTGAGGCCAACATATGCAGAGCTCAAAACATGGTGGCAAGAAGGAGAGAAAAGAGAAAGAGAGAGAGAGAGAGAGAGAGAGAGAGAGAGAGAGAGAGAGAGAGGAAGGAGCGAGAGAACGTAAAGCTCCACTCTCGCATCATGAAGGCCAGAAGCAGAAAGCAGGCAAGAGGGAGAAACTTAGTAAAACTCTGTTTCAAAATAAAAAATAATTAAATAGGGTTGGAGGTGTAGCTTAGAGGTAGAATGCCCCTGGGTTCAGTCTTTATTACCACACACATGTGTGGACTCACACACACACACTCACACACACACACACACACACACACACACACACACACACTATCTCCAAGTTAATACCCCAGGAATTTCTCGCTAACAATGAAGCCAAGCTGCCAACATTGCTGTCTTGTTTCTGTGAGGCTATGGGAATACTCTAAATTCAAACTATTGCATACACTCATCAAACAAAATATAAATAATTCATTTGAATGTTCCATCAGGCAAAATCACAGACCTTCTCAACTTTATTTCATTTTAGTACATATTGCAGTTTTAAAATTAAGCATGATTTCTATGTACTCTTCTCAAAATTAAAACATAAAATTGAAACTTATATATCAATCACCATACACCTTTTAGTTGTGATTATATAATTTCTTTCTATCTCTTTTTTTTTTTTTTTTTTTTTTTTTGTGGGTCTGGAGATGGAAGCCAAGGACATTTGACCTCCAAGCTACACCCCCTACCCTGGTTTTTATTCTTTATTTAGAAAAAGGTTCTCACTAAGTTGCAGAGGGCCTGACTAAGTAGCTGAGACTGTCCGCGAACCACAATCCTCCAGTCTCAGCCTCCCAAATGCTGGGATTACAAGCTTGTGCCACCACACCCAGGTCATTATGTAATTTCTATGCTGTCTTCCTTGGCTTTATAGGAATATGGTTCAATACATTTTTGTTTTCAATAACATTTTGAAAAAATTCAATGTGATAAGAGTGTAAAAGTTTGTGTTTTAGGTCCTACATTGAATGAATGCGCTGGTAGAAGTCTTTTAATTCCTTTTGAACAAAATAAAACCATGATTTAGTTGCCTTTTTCATGAAAAACTCCATTACCTGTATTATAAACTTTATATAAAAAAGGAAGGTCTTAGAATTGCCAAAACAATTACAAAAGAAAAATAAAGTGGAAAGAATTTCTAATTCTAAAATTATCACATAGTTACCATATTAATGACAGTGTGGTATTAATGAAGAGATAAACATTAAAATTAATAGAGCACACCAAGAACCTTGGGATAGATTCACACAAATATGCAAAATTAAATATTGACCAAGGAATAAAATAATTTAATGGAGGAGGGATAACCATTTTGATAAATGGTGCTGAAGCAAATGACCATCAATAGGAAAAAAATAAAGATAAATATAATCAAAAAACCTGTCAAGATTCAAACTGGCCCACTAAATGTAAACACTAAATCTGTAACCATCCAAAAAACAAAAATGAAGCAACACTTTAGGACTTGGACTAGTTATAATACTTGAAGTCAAAATCATAAAGAAAAACTGACATAGTATCATGTCAAATGAGGAAATGAAACAAAATTACAATAGCAAAAAATACTCTGCTAAAGAACCTGTTTAAAGAATAAAAAGGCAAACTGTAGAGTATAAGAAAATATTAAAGACTCCATATTCTAGACTTTTATTTAGAATATAAAATAACTCAAAATACAACAAAAAATAAGCAAAAGACACATATATCTTATCAAAGAGTTTATATAATTGCAAAGATGTTCAATATCACTAGTCATTAGAAAAGTGCAAATTAATACCACAATTAGACTTCACTACATATCTATAAGTTCACTACAGGAGGTTAGGAATGGGTAAGGATATGGTTTGACCATCAAGGGAACTATGTTTTCTTTTTGCTCTTTTTATATAAACACATGCATAATATTTCCAATTTTTCCTCTTGTCCCTAAAAGTCTGAAATATTTATTATCTACTCCTTTACAGAAAAAGCATGTTTTTTTTTAATCCATATTTTCTCTACACCAAGAGTACTGGCCCTGTATTCTCCCATAATTTCACACATTTTCTCTCATCAATGCTTAGATGCCTGGTGCATTTGTCCAACACACAATCTTCAGCTCAGCCCTGGCAAGTTTGTTTGACATAACACTTGGCTTCCAAGAAAAGAGCATCATATATTTTGACCATTGCTAGGATAAAATGTACTTGATATTCCTAGCTGCTTGTGTTCAAATATATGTTTTTAAATAAAATAATTTCCCTGCATTATGTTTTTGAAAGGAGATAACAAAATTTTTCTCTCTGTAAAGGAACAAAGAGAGAAAGAAGATTGATATTTTAGATCTTTTGAATTTAACTACCTGTTTCAAAAGGAACTTGCTTTACCTTGTTCTCTGTTGCACACACACATCAGAAGGACAATGTAGAGGCCTATCACATATATTTTAATTCCATTCACTGCACTTTGCTGAACTGAAGGGGGGTTTGTAAAAGTAGGCATGCCCCTATTTATGTAGGCATGACCTGCATGGTAGCACTCCAAGGTTTTGTGCCTGTGCTCAGTGACTTCACCCAGAACGAGGGATCTTTGCTTTTACGCGACCATGCCTCTGTCTTTGACTTCTTGACGAAAAGATGTTCCTATACTTCTAAAACTGATTACCAAGTCCAAGAAAGAAAAATGCAGAGAAGATCAAAACTTTCTACTCATGAAGTTCTATCCTTTCACTGATAATGCTGGCCTTTACCAGGGATCTCTGTGAACAAAGTATTAACAGTAATATGACATGTACACTCATTACTTCAAGAGAGTCTGGGTGCCAGGTATTTTTACCTGGGGAACATTGCTGGTCGGAATAGAGTTAGAGTTCTATTGAGAAAAAAGATGATCTCTAATAGGCAGACAATAATGTCTGTATCTACCTAACATGTAGTTACATAGAACTTGTATATTTTTATTTGGATATTTACATTTACAAATAGAGAGTTTATGTCCTTAAGGGAAGTTGGCTTTCTCAGCTCAGGGTTTGCTACAATATTTTCTAAGTCAAACAGGGCAATCTTTGCTGGTATTGGTCAGAAAATCCCTATTGTAGTGTAATCATTGCATAGCATTCCCTTAATCTCACAGATTGGCTCAGAAATAAACTCATTACTAAATGCAAGTGTGTGAGTCAGAAAGAGAATTGTGACGAGAGCTGACAGGAACAAAGTTTCCTGGGTCTCATGAGAAAATTAGAAAATACCTTCCTGACTTATGAACGATATATCCTAAGGGTATGAAGTCAGAGAATGCAGCTGCTCTTTAGCACTATAACATAGGACAGCTTTAGGATGAATATAGCAGAGAATATGGAACAAGAGGAAAATGAAGTGAGTAATAGGTGATTTTATTAATCCAATAAATCTATCATCTTAGAAACCTGCTCCACCCCCAACCTTTCTTGATTTTGCTTTAAACTACTTTGTTTTGTTTTCCAATAATTTCAACCCCCAAAATATATAATAAACATTATTCTTTTAAAATAATTACAACATTCCATTTATCTTATGATGCATATTTTTTCTGTTTTACATCAAAGAAACGAGGTTATATATTTTATTATGAATAACTTAACAATGTTTAAGAGCATCTTTTCTCTATTTGAGGCATGTAAAATTTTTGTCAGGCTTTTATTAATTTTAAATAACTTTATAAAACAAGATATACAAATATATGTATAGTAGAGTTGACTATATAAAATTTTCTAACATAATTTTCAATTAATCTCATTAGCATAGTTATATAATTTATCAAAAAAACCCAATTTTTATACTGGTAGTGTTGCTTTCTATGGCATAGTCATTTCAACCCTAGTTTTCTATTCTTTGTAATAGTTTTTGAAATTGATTTCTTTTATGCCTTATAAGAATGATATTTCTTGTCAGAGTTCAGTCAATATAACTCTTAAAAAGTTTTATTGAAATACAGTGGCTTTAGAGGACCCACCAAACTTAAAATTATCTCTTCTTAGGAAAAGCAGGAACAGAAGTGATTCAAGAATACAGGCTACCTTTCCACCATTAATCAATTATTATTATGTTAAAATAAGTGATCCTAGTATTCACTTCTCTCAAGGTCACCATTCTCACTATCATAGCTACCATCACTACCATCCAAAACAACTGCCTATACAATTTAAAGAAAGATTTAACATATTTTTTTGAAGATTTCAAAGTTCCATCTATGTAGGTCAGGTCTGTGAAACTTAAGGCATGGTGGCCAGAAGCATAAAGAGAAAGAGGAAGAGAAGAGGGGCTCTTTTCTCACATCATGGAGGCCAGAAGCCAGGGAGAGTGAGCAAGCAAGCAAAAGGATCAAACACAAAGTGCAGTCTCTAAAGTCACACCCTCAGCAGTCCACCTTCTCCAATCCATAGTTACCACCCAGTAAATCTATTACAATAAATGTATGCGCTGATGAGATTTAAAAGACTGAAATCATTACTTAAATTCATCAACTCTGAACAATAAAACATGAGCTACTGAAGGGACATTCTATATCTAAGTACAATAATTTTTCTTCCTCTTAATGGAGATATGCTGAATATCTGAAAGTTTTAATTACTTATGTCTTTCTAAAAAACCTATTCTGATTTTACCAACATAGGTAGATTTGAAATATCCCAGCTCTGATGTACACAAAATCTGCAAGGTTTTTTTTTAAAAGAGCCTCTTATGTACAATAATATGGGTCAACCTAGGGGAGATATTGGTTAAAGGATATATTTCAGCTAGATGGAAAGAATACAAAATCAGATAGTTTATATTCATAAATGTGTACTTTTTACTAGCAAGTTATCCAAGCCAGAATTTGTGGTTCCGTATTTTCTTCTGACCATCAATTCATAGACTTCAAAATAAGCTTAAACATTTTTATTTTTATTTTGAGATGTATTTAAAATATTATAGAATGAAACATGGAGTATTTTATTTGACTGATAAGATGGATCTTTCACACACACACACACACACACACTATATATATATATATATATATATATATATATATATATATATAAATGTTTAATTATATATAAAAAATTTTGTGGAAAGAAGCAACTTTCCCCAAAAAAGTCATATAATAACTTGAAAGAGTAAGAAAATTACTCTTTAATTAATTAATTATGGTCTGGGAGTAGGGCTGGGTGATGGCCACCACACACACACATACAGAGTTTTTTTTTACTACTGGCACCAAAGGGGGCATTTGGGCTTCTTATCAGCTTGACCAGATTGAGGCAGGGGGCAGAAATAAAAGGAAGTGAGGCTTAGAATCTATCAAAGACAAAAAAAGAAAAGAAAAGAAAAGGTGACAGACTACTTACAAGGTGTGAGGAGCTCAGTTGAGTTGGAGAAAAGAGTTGAACTGCCAGGTGCTGGAGCAGCTGATTTAAATAACCAGCCACACTGGGAGAGGTGGTTCCCGCTTGTAATTCCAGCATTTGGGAGACTGAGACAGTAGGATCTCATTCGCAGACAACCTCAGCTACTTAGTGAGGCCCTTTGCAACTCAGTGAGACCCTGTTTCAAAATAAAGAATAAAAAATAGAGCCAGGTGTGGTGGCGCACACTTGTAATCCCAGTGCTTGGGAGGCGGAGACAGGAGGATCATGCAGGTTCGAAGCCAGCCACACTGGCTTAAGAGACCCTGTTTCCAAATAAAAAAGTATAAAAATAGGTCTGGGAGCATAGCCCAGAGGTAGAAGGGCTTCCAGGAACCCCAGTACCACCAAAAAAAAAAAAAAAAAAAAAGACCAAAATGACAGAATTAAGACTTGAATCACACTGATTATGGTGGTACATGCCTATAATTTCAGTACTTGAGAGACTGAGACAGAGGATTACAGACTCAAGGCTAGCTTCAGCAATTTAGCTAGTCTCTCAGCAACCTAGCAATACCTGTTCAAAACAAAAATTGCAGCTGGGTGTTATGGTGTATATGCCACTGATCCCAATAGTAAGAGATTGAGATAGGAGTATCCCAGGTTCAATAACAGCCTCAGCATATTAATGAGATTGTCAGCAGCTTAGTGAGAATCTATTTTATTTTTTTCTGGCACTGATGATTGAACCCACAGACATTCTACCTCTGAGCTAAACCCTCAACCCCGTTGTATTTCTTATTTGGAAACAAGATCTCACTAAGTTTCAGAGGGCAACTAAGTTGTTGAGGATGTCCCAAGTATGAGATGCTATTTTCAAGTTTAAAATAAAATAACATAAAATAAAAAAAGGGTTGGGAGCTCAGAGGTAGATTTTCCTTGGGTTCAACACCCCCCCACGCACACACAGACACACACACACACACATACACACACACACACACACACACACACACACCCCACACACAAAGTTTGAGGTTGTAGCTCAAAAGTAGAATGTCCCTCAGTTCTATTTGTGTGTGTGTGTGTGTGTGTGTGTGTGTGTGTGTGTGTGTTACTGATTACTGATGATGGAACCCAGGGGCATTTCTACCTCCAAGCTATAGCCCCAGCCCTATTTTTTATTCTTTATTTTGAAATAGGGTCTCACTGAGTTGAGTTGCAGTGGGCCTCACTAAGTAGCTGAAGCTGGCCACAAACCGAATCCTCTTGTCTCAGTCTCCCAAATGCTGGGGTTACAAGTGTGCACCACCACACCCGGCTGTCCCTGGGTTCAATTCCTAATATTGCCCCCCAATAAAAAACTCTAATTACTTGTTGCAATGGTTAGCTTCTAAGCTAAACCAGAAGTCTGACATTGGAATAACATACCTGTGGAAGACTGAATAAATAAGCACAGATATGAGGGTCATTGTACTGACTAGGAAGTCCCAAGCCAGAGGCTTAAGTAAGTATTTGGACTAATATAAGGAGAAAAACAAGTTAGTGGAAACAAAAATACTGAATACTGTGTTGGAGTCAGTAAAAGTACCTTTGTTGTTTTCCTCTTCCACTGATAGAAAGGTTTCTGCAGGGGCCAATGACTAGGGCCTCTGCTAAAAATAATTAGGAAAGAATGTTGCAAGGGTCATGTGTATAAATATGTGAACAATGCCCTCCCATGAAGGCTGGGTCCTTGATTGCAACTCCCTTCCCAGGCTTCAGTGCTCTGACTATGTGCCAAGTCATGTATGAGGAAGGCAGATTTCTCCATGAGCTTTCTCCAGCTGGGTAAACCCTTTATAATTGTGTATCTTTTGACCTGAAAATTACACAAAGGATTTTAACTTGAGGATAAACTCCTGGGTGTCTTTATCATATGGAATTATACTATGTGTAAGAATAAAGAGGAATGGACCACATCTCTTCAGATGATTATTTTAAATTGGCATATCTTAATGTACATTAGTTATCTTAATTTTGAAATATTCTGACTTTATTTAGTTTAACTAATTATATGTTTATATTATGGATCAACATTATTTAGATTGGGAAATTTAGCTACTCTTAAGAAATCTGTATTTTGAAGATGTTTCGAAGGCAGATGGAATGTTTTAATTTTAGCACACTCACAAAATCACATTTTTATCATATCAGTCATTAAAATAAAGTCAGCAAAAACTTTGTTTAAGAAAGAAATATGGAATAGTTAAATATACAGACTTTCAAATAACACAGATTTTAGATCAAGTCTAAATGTTGAGTTTAATATCTATACATATTGGTTTTATCCTCTGCAAATATACTTCATAAAGTTTTTGTGAAGAAAAAATGAGACAACATATGAAAATCAGCAAAATCTCTGGCATACAGAGTGTTGTCAGATAAATCAGTAACAGATGAGTCAGTTTGAATGTGCATATTTTATCTCTATCCATTGTCCTGAAGTCACTTATCCACTACTGGTCCAGAGAACACTGAATTATATAATAAAGGTAGTAGGAAGATATGTGATTTCCTTATGGCTTATTTTCTGTTTTAATTGACCTGTGTGCCTGTTTTGTGCTAATATAATGCTGTTTTAACTACTATTGCTTTGTAGTATAATTTGAATATAGAGATTATAATGCCTCCTGCATGGTTCTTATTGCTAAGACTTGCTTTGGCAATTCTGGATCATTTATTTCTCCATATAAAATCCATGACTGACTTTTCTAGGTCTATGAAGAATTTTATTGGTATTTTGATAGGAATTGCATTGAATTTGTAGATCACTTTTGGCAGAATGGACATTTTGATAATATTTCTTCTGCCTATTCATGAGCAAGGAAGATCTTGCCATCTTTCAAGGTCTTTTTCAATTTCTCTCTTTAATGTTTTATAGTTTTCATTAAAGATGTTTTTTTATGTCTTTGGTTAGGTTTATTTTTAAGTATTTTATTGGCTTTGAGGTAATGGAACAGAATAGAAGATACAGAAACAAACCCACACACTTACAGTCAATTGATCTTTGACAAAGCGGCCAAATTTATATGCTGGAGAAAAGACAGTCTTTTCAACAAATGGTGTTAGGAGGACTGAGTATCTATTTGTAGAACAATGGAAGTAAATCCTTACCTCTCACCATACACAGGAATCAACTCAAGATGGATGAAAGACCTGGAAAACAGACCAGAGATAGTGAAGCTGTTAGAAGATGGCATAGGTTCAATACTAACATATAGGCACAAGTAGTAACTTTATCGACAAGATCCCCAAAGCTCAAGACATTAAAACAGGAATTAACAAGTGGGATGGCATCACACTAAATCATTTCTTCTCATCAAAGGAAACCATCAATAATCTAAAGAGAAAGCCTACAGAAAGGTAAAAGATCTTTACCAGCTACCACTCTGTTAGAGGGCTAATTTCCAGAAAATATAAAAGAACTTAAAAGACTCTACACTAGCAAACAAACAAACAAAAATAATCCAATTAAGAAGTAGGCAACTAATTTGAATAGACACTTCACAAAAAAAGACATAAAAAGGGCCAATAGATACACAAAAAGATGTTCAACATCATTAGCCATCAGGGAGATGCAAATCAAAACTATACTGAGATTCTATCTAAGCCAAATCAGGGTCAAGCATAAAGAAGTCAAATAACAATAAATGCTGTTGAGTATGTGGGGAAATAGAAACTCTTTTACACTGTTGTTGGAAATGCAAACTAGTTCAGTCACTATGGGGATCAGTGTGGAGATTTCTTAGAAAACTGGGAATGGACCCACCACACAATCCAGCTATACCACTCTTGGGTATCTTTCCAAAAGGGTTGAAATCAGAGAACTACAGTAACATGCATACCCATGTAATAGCAGCACTATTCACAATAGCCAAAATATAGAACCAACCTAGGTTTCCAACAATAGATGAATGGATTGCAAAATTATGGAAAATACACACAATGGAATTCTACTAAACAATAAAGAAGAACAAAATCATGTCATTGGCAAGAAGATGGAAGGACCTGGAGAACATTGTGTTAAGTGAGATCAGCCAAGCACAGAAAGAGAAGGGACATAGGTTTTCTCTAATATGTTCAAACTAGGGAGTATTAGGGATACCAGAGTGGTTCCAGATAATGGAGAGGAAACCACACCAAAGCCAGAAAAGAGAGGTAGGGAGGTAAAAAGCTGAGGTCAATTAATGGAAAAAGCTACATTTGGATATGTGCATACATGTGAATATAACAGTTAACATGGACACTCAGTATTGGGAAAGAGGGAAAAGGGGAAGCAGGGGGTCACCAAGGACTGTGTAAATATACGCCATTATCAACAAGATCCACATTATGATGTGAGACTATACTGCAGCAATATAAATTTAAAAAATAAATGTTCTGTTTTAAGAAATTAAGATCATTCTTTCTTCACTGGTAGTTGGTATTTTTCCAAGCCATACATTTCTCTAAAAAGTTCAAAATTTTGACATAAAGGCTAGTAACAATCACAAAATTGATAAGGTGATTACATATTGGCATATATGTGATCTAGGACATGTTTTTTCTAGGCATTTTTTGGTGAAGAAAGAGATCAAATTTAAAGTACATTCCATCGTATATTTTATTTATTTATTTATTTATTTATTTTTGCGGGTCTGGGGATGGAACCCAGGGGCATTTGACCTCCGAGCTACACCCCCTGCCCTATTTTTTATTCTTTATTTTGAAAGCGCATCTCATTGAGTTGCAGAGGGCCTCACTAAGTAGCTGAGGCTGACCACAAACCGCGATCCTCCAGGTCTCATCCTCCCGAATGCTGGGATTACAAGCGTGCACCACCACGCCCGGCTCAATCGTATATTTTATATGATTCCTTTGCCTATAATCTAGTTTGGCCTGCCTGAAATGTTTTCTTTGTCAGATATAAACATTAGTCTTAAATACTAGTATATATATATATATATATATATATATATATATATGTATGTATATATATATATATATATATATATATATTCCTGAATTGCATTAGTCTTGAATACACACACACACACACACACACACACACACACACACACACACAGAGTTATGTAGTCAATATGAAAGGTCTCCAATATTTACACTAACAATAATGTGGACATATGCCTTGGGGTACATTATATTTTCTTTAAATTCAATTGGATTTTTTTTTTTTTTTTTTTGTGGTACTGGGGTTCCTGGAAGCCCTTCTACCTCCGGGCTACACTCCCAGACCTATTTTTACATTTTTATTTGGAAACAGGGTCTCCTAAGCTAGCGCTCACGGCTGGCTTCGAAACTGCGCGATCCTCCTGTCTCTGCCTCCCAAGCGCGGGGATTACAAGCGTGTGCCACCACGCCCAGCAATTGGATTTAAATATATTTTTCAGTCCATACTTGTTTGAAACCAGTGATTTTTATTGTACAATTAAATATTTATAATAACAATTTTATTATATTTATGACAACTGATAAACTCATTTTTTCAAGTTGGTAGGGGAAGTTTTCTTTAAATCAGTTCATTTGGAGGAGAATATTGATGTAATTTAAAAGAAAAATAGTAAGTGAATGGATAATATGTAATAGGTAATGATTGGCTAGTCCATGCTAGGTGGATGGATTTAGGAAACCAACATACAAATAAAATACCTACTAGGATGGGATTATTTCCATTTAGGGATATTTTTGCCCCTCTTGTTCATAGCTACATTCAGTCATTAAAATGGCCCTTGTTTTCCAACACCAAGGGCCTGGGAGAAGCCTGTGACTATATTGCTCTTTCTTTAGTAAACTCAACTCCATGGCCCTTCCTGATAAGAAGGTGTTTACTGGGAGACATTTCCTTCTCTTTACACCTTCATTTATTAATTCTCCCTCTAAGGATTAGGTAATACTTGATTTATAAGGTTGCAATTGACTTTAGTCTTGAAGAATAAATGGGCTCATCAAGAAAGAGGAAACTATGAAAAAGTCAAACAGAAGGTGTGTAAAAAAATGAGAAAAGAAAAAGTTTTCAAAACTGTATGATGAGGATGAATGTAGGCCAATTATATATTTCTTTAGTAGATTGTGTTCCAAAGTTTCAAAAATATATTCAGGGCTTAGAATTTAAAAAATGCTCATTTAACAGAATTAGAAATTATAATGAGTAAGCACTGATATTTATTTAATCATAAAATCCACTGTACTTGCAAATATTATCATAAATAAAGTAATGCTATGTCTAGCAGATTATTTAGTTTGCTAAAATCATTTTCTGTTAGTGGTACATCTATAGGAAAACTCAGATATTCTTAAATCTAAGGCAATCATCTATCAACTGCATGCCAGAGCTTCTTCCTGGCTGTTTACAAAGATATATGGTGAAAATAATAAACTATTTATTCATGAAAAACATTCTTGTTTGTTCCTAGTTTGATAAAAAAAAAGATACTCAGGAATTTTAATAAATATTTTTAAATGTTTTATACAACTTTGTATCCCATCAGGCATTGAGCATAAATATTCCTTCAAAAATCTACAATTCAGTTTATACATATTTTTGTGTTACATTAAGATATATGCTCTTTTGAGAAGCCATCCATGAAATCACATGAAAATGTACATTTTCTATATAAATGTGATGCATGGCTGCTGTTTTCTGAAGAAATGAACTCCTGCATGTCTAAAATATAGTGTGCATCCATGAGAGCTAAATGAGAAATTCCATAAAATGCTAAATGACATTTAGTATAACTTTTTTCTTACACATTTCATTCCAATTATTTATGGATTTACAATTTTAACTTGAATCGGTTCTATCACAAACAAACTTGCATTTTTTTTATATTTTTAACCATTGTATCTGAGCCCTTTTTATTTGAATACTCTGATTTTCCCCCTAGTCTTCTGTGATCATAACCATTGGTAGTACCAGCCATGCTGGTCCATGATGTGGCTTGGGCTAAATAATGCACCAAGTTAGCGCTATGCTGAAGTTGACAACTGATTTAACACAATGAACACTTTCAACTGAGATAGACTGTTTGTATTCTCTAACTTCAAGACAGAGTTATTTTGAAAGATGTATTTCTTTTGTTGGGCTAAAAAGAACACTTTGTCTTAATTATACTTGACATTTCAAAGCTTATACCAAGAGCTTTCTCCAGGGACAGAAACAAACTGCTTGTCTCCTCTAGAATAGGAGAGTGAAATGAATAAACAGAATCCTTGGTCTCTTTCAGTAGTGTAATTTCTCTGGAGTTTATTTGTTTGTCTTTTGTTTGTTTTATTTTATCTTAAGAAAAGAACTGGGTGCATTGTGGCTTAATATCTTCTAGGACAATTCAAGGATTGATGGAGAAATACTTTGGAAAATTATGAATAAAATTGCCAGTGTACAAAGCAATACATTGTGTATCATTGGTTATTCTATGTGTTTCATTCAGAGCAATAAATGTCTCTGAGGGGGTAAAATAAAATAAGATATAACAAATCAATAATCCTCCATTTTGAAGCTTTGGTTTCTTGATCACATAAAAAATTAATAAACTTAAATTTTTACCTAATTTTGAGTTCATTGCATACTGCTCTTTGGAAATGTAGGACTTGTATAGCTTCTCTTTATAATAAAATGCTTCATGATTAATATATAATCTGTGATGATAGGAAAATAATGGTTTGTAGCATAAAATTAATAAAATCATTTTTTCATGAAGATGCATATGGATATTGGAGGCTCACATAATTTTTAATTTAATTTACAAATAATATAAAATAAATTTTTAAATATATTTTTCTTAAGAATAAAATTAGTTTATTCTTATTTGTGCTTATAGAAATAAAAATTAATTGAATTTGATTGAAAGCCAAAAATAAATACAGATATTAAATATGTGCAACCTAGATTTTCAAAATGGTATTGTTTAACTATAGCATCCCTTAATTGTAATACTAAATTTGAGTAAAAAATTAAAATTACTTAAAATATTTTGAAATATATGAATACAAACTTTTTTTAGATATACTAGCAAAAATATCAAAAATAAATTTTTAAATTTTCATGGAGTCAGGCATGGTGCATACCCATAATGGCAATAATTCAGAGGCTGATACAGGAAGATTACTGGTTTGAGACCACACTCAGCATTTAGCAAGACCCTGTTTCAAAACCAAAAATAAAAAAAATGGCTAGGACTTTAGCCTGGAGTTAGAACAGCCTTGGGTTTAATCCTTAGACACATACACACACACACACACACATACACACACACACACACACACAATCCCATGGAGTCATGCTTTCTATTTTCTCCAGAATATACAAAGAACTCAAAAGACTCTACACTAGCAAAACAAAGAGGTCAGTTAAGAAGCAGACAACTGAATTGAATAGACACTTCACAAAAGAAGAGATACAAATGGCCAATATATAACTGAAAAAATTTTCAACATCATTAGCCATCGGGGAAATGCAAATCAAAACTACACTAGAGTCCATCTAACTCCAATCAGAATGGCAAGCATAAAGAAGTCAAATAACAACAAATGCTGGCGAGGATGTGGGGGAAGAGGAACTCTTTTACACTGTTGGTAGAAATGCAAACTAGTTTAGCCACTATGGAGATCAGTGTGGAAATTCCTTAGAAAACTGGGAATGGATCCACCATATGTTCCAGCTATACTACTCCTGGGTATCTTCCTAAAGGGGTTGAAATCAGAGAACTACAGTAACATATGCATACCCAGGTTCAAAGCAGAATTCGTTATAGTCAAAATATGGAACCAATCTAGGTCTCTATCAATAGATGAATGGATTGCAAAATTATGGGAAATACACACAATGGAATTCTACTTAGCTATAAAGAAGAATAAAATCATGTCATTGGCAAGAAGATGGAAAGACCTGGAGAACATTGTGTTAAGTGAGAACAGCCAAGCACAGAAAGAGAAGGGACATGTTTTCTTTAATATGCCCAAACTAGGGAGTATTAGGAATACAAGAGGGACTCCAGATAATGGAGGGGAAACTTCAACAAAACTAGAAAGGAAGGGTAGGAGAAGAAGAAGGCTAAGGTTGATTGATGGAGGAGGTACATTTGAATATGTGTATAAATGTGTATGTAGCATGGTCAACCTGGACTCTCATTGTTACGAGGGTGAGAAAGGGGAAGGGGGAAGGCTACCAAGCACTGTGTGAATGTATGACATTTTCAATATGATCCACATAAAAAATTAAAAAGATATTTCTTTATTATATTTTCTAATCATTTTGATTTTTTCTAAATCATTTGAATCTTTCTATTTTCATGCTTGTAATACCAGTACTTGAGAGGCTGAGACAGAAGTATTGCAAACTCAAGGTCAGATTTAGTAACTTAATAAGGGCATCAGTAACTGAGTGACACTCTGCTTAAAAAAAAAAAATTGGTCTGCGGGTGTAGCTCAGAGGTAGAATCCTACTGGGTTCAATCCCCAGTACCAAAAACAACACAAAAGAATTCTAATGTAGTCATGTTAAGCGAGCATTTTCAGATTTTTTCTCAAATGATTTGCATGTTCCAAAATCTAAGTGGGTTTAAGAACATTATTGCATATAAAAATCATACAGTTTGAGTTTCTATACTGTATGTGTGTATACTTACATTTGTAGTCAGATGGAAATTTTATACTTTGAGATATAAAACATATTTTATGAATTATGATAAGCTTGATTTTAGGATATATACATTATTCAATAATAGCTTAAAATTTTGTAATATTATATGTTATACTAGTTTATAACATATAAACTCACATCATACATTCAAAGAAAAGTTATTTTCTCTTGAAGAATTCATGTAATTCACAAATTATTGTTTATATGGGGGCAAATTTATTTTTTATAGTATCATAGGTTAGAACTTTATACTTCATTTAATAAATGAGTTTATGTCTTGGTAGAAATATGAAGAAAGCAGACTTCATTTTCAATATCATTTTTGCAGTCATTATTGGTCTTTGAGTTTACCTAGCATCTCATGCTTTGTACAAATTTCAGATACTCCATGTTCATTTATTTTGTTTAAAACCTTCTATGTAATCATTAGCAAATGATATATTAAAATAACACATTATATTTTTCAAACACTGCCAGTAAATTTTAGATATTAATTGACCTTTAACCACTCCTTCATATGTCTACATATCTATTTAGATATAAAATAAGGGTAAAAATGAAAATCAGATTAGCCCATTTGTCATTACTGATTTAATTTAGAAGTCAATCAAAATAAAATTTTCAAGTAATTAAGCCATAACTAGTCTTTAAAAGTGAGAAAATAACTTGCATTCCCCAATTCTGTGTAAATTTTTATTTTAAATTATTATGATTTTCTAAATTCCATGACAAAATCTTTATGTTGACTTTTCTACTCCTTGCCATTTGTTAATGGTGACCCTTAAAAAAAGAGAAAACAGGGAAAATGCTTCAATAAACTCTTGATCATGTACAGAAATTATTGCTACTATAGTGCACTATAAAGCATGTCTATACAATAGCATATGACCTTTGATTATGAAAAAACAGAATAAAAACTTTTAGTGACATAGCCTTACAATCAAATACAACATTCACATGGCAATATTAGACAGTGAAACACCCAATTTCCATAGTTGACAAAATGTCCCACTGACCAGCGTTCATTTAAATACATCCTTCGTACAGGGGAGGGGGGAAAATAGTGCCAGCTTTCTAAGGCTTGTCAAAAAAGAATTCTCATGTTCTGTTGATCTAAAAATAAACAAACAAACAACAAAAACCCAAAAATCAAAACTGCTGCAGGTAAGGGTGTTACCATAAAGTTAAGCATGCCAAAAGGTGTTTTGTGCGAATTAAAACCTAAAGCCAAGGTACCACATAATCACATTAAATGAAATGCTACTGCACAATAGATGATCAATAAGTTAAAAATCAGAGTGCACAAATCCAAATCAGTGGCAATTTCTGTAAAAAGCAAAATATTCACTATCAGCTGTAAAGTTTGCCCAGTCCAACTGTTTGATTAAAATACTGAATTGTACAGTTTGCATATTTTTAAAAACTGTCAATCTCTAAAATTCCTTTTCAGTGTAATGAGGCATAAGTTTTCTTTGTAAGATCAAATAGGTACATAAGTAGATAAGCAAAGGAAAATAATAGTTGGTGAATGTCTTTAAATCTCTTCCCATATTTCACGTTTTAAAATGTTTCTGAAAAAAATTTTTAAAGAGTTGTCATTATTTTAGCAAAAACAGACAAACAAAACAAGCCCCAAATAATTAAACAATCAAGCAACACTAAAACCACATTACACAGATGGATCATCATACTTTTCATCTGATTTTAACTATCACATCTAGTTTAACTGGGATGCTTTTCAACTTTAAAAATTGTGATACATAAAGATGTAACTTTAATGGACAATTTTAAATTTGGATTTAAGTTTTTTGTTGAATATTTTAACAGTATACTTATAACAATACATTTTTAGCACATCTTTCTATTAGAAAAAAAATTAAGATCCTTTACCGGTCTCCTTAAGTTAAAGGTGTGACATCATAAAGGGTGTCAAATGGCTGGATGGTTTTAGAGTGCACACTTACATATTATGAAGTATGTCCTTTGCAAATCTGATGGTTTCTTCATAGAATTCCTTTCTTCACCTTTTCTTTGGTGGATTAGCTGTTCGAGGTGGAGTGGAAGGATGACCAGAATTCAGTCTACCATACTGGAACTTAGCTTTCTTTTCAGATGGTTTCAATATCTGAAATGAACACATCAAAGTTTCATCCACACTCATCATTCCACCAGCATTCTCAAACTCTCCACAGTAATTTGGGGCTGAAAATAGGGTTACCAATTGTCGTTTAGCAAAAAATTCATATCCGTCTTCTACCACCTGATGAGCTCGACAAATCAAGTCTAAATCATGACGACTGAGAAAATTTATTGACTACATCAGGTCCAAAAGTAAAGGAAACACCACGATCATTTTCTCCCCAGCCGTGCACATCTTTATCTGAGTCAGACCACAGCAAATCACAGAGCAGACCTGTATCAGGAACATCAGTGGGTCTCATAATTCTCCAAATCTGTTCCATAGACTGCAGGTCTGGTGACAGTCCTCCACGACAACAGAAGATCTTCTCATCTACAATGGCAGCTACAGGCAGACAGTTAAACAATCAGCAAAGGTCTTCCACAATTTGATATAAACCCTTCGTTTGCATTCATCATAGAATCCATAAATGTGATTGATACTAGCATACTCGTGGCTTCCTCGTAAGAGAAAGAAATTCTCCGGATATTTGATTTTATAAGCCAATAGCAAACAAATGGTTTCCAAAGACTGCTTTCCTCTGTCCACATAATCTCCTAAGAAAAGATAGTTGTCTTCTGGTGGGAAACCTCGATATTAAAATAATCTCAGTAAATCTGTATTCTGTCCATGAATATCTTCACAGATTTTTAGGGTGCCTCCAATTCCAAAAGAATAGGCTGGCTGAGAAAGATCTCACGAAACCTGATACATAAGCCCCGAATTTCTGCTTCAGTCATCTGCACAATCTTCCCTGGATGACATCCTTGTACCTCCAGCAGGCGGGTGATGCTGCTGTCCACATTCAGCTCCCCCTTCGCCGTCTTTTCCGCAGCGACTCTCAGTCCTAGCAGCGGGAACAAGGGCTTCTCCTACAGTAATTATTATCAATGTAAATATATACTACAACTAATAGAAAACACAGCTGGGTGTGGTGGCGCACACTTGTAATCCCAGCATTCAAGAGGCTGAGACTGGAGGATCGCGGTTTGCGGACAGCCTTGGCTACTTAATGAGGCCCTCTGCAACTTGTGAGACCCTGTTTCAAAATAAAAAATAAAACATAGGGCAGGGGATGTAGCTCGGAGGTCGAATGTCCCTAGGTTCCATCATCCTCAGATCTGGAAAAAAAAAAGAAAGAAAGAAAGAAAGAAAGAAAGAAAGAAAGAAAGAAAGAAAGAAAGAAAGAAAGAAAGAAAGAAAGAAAGAAAGAAAGAAAACACAAAAGTATAAGAATTATCTCACTGTGATAGACTTGGTTATATATTCACACAGTAGTATAAGAATTCTCTGTGATAAACTGTTATGGACTTTGTTATATACTCATCCTTGTTTTTGTGTTATCATATTTCCAAGTTTACATAGTAAATATTAAAAATAGAATGTATTCCTATACATCAGTCCACTTAACTCATTTTTTAAAAGTATTGACAAAAGTATAATTTGAAAAATGTAGTACAAATTTGAAGAAAAAACAATCATTTTACCATGACTTACAAATAAAAACAATTTAAAATATTTCATGATAACTTTTATTAATTAAAGTCAAATCTTCAGAATTGTAATATATACTTAGTAATGTATTTTTAACAATTTTTATGAGTACATTTATATTTCATCTAAGTTTGTCTCTTGGGTACAAAGGAGTGCTATATGTTCAATATTTTCTCCATATTTTACCTATTGCATAATTCTTTCTTTTTTTATTTTGGTTCACTCACAAAGTTCACATTTAAATTTATATTCATTAATTTTTCTATATCATTATGCAATGCTTATTTCTACATTTTACATCTCTCTTGTACCTTAATTTACATCAGTATTTGTATTATTATCAATTTCTGGAAAGGAAAATGACCTTATAGTATATTTTGTGGCAATCAAGTTATTGGCAATATGGTCTTTGGTTAATCAACAAATTCTATGAATAATCCCAAATAATGACTGGTAGAAACATAAAGAAGCTTTTATTGCATCTTTTAGGAATTTGACATATATGTAATAGTGCATCTTTGGTATAAGATTTGTGCTTTTTCTATCTATACTTTTTTTTTTTTTTTGTGGGTCTGGGGATGGAACCCAGGGGCATTCTACCTCCAAACTACACACTCTGCCCTATTTTTATTGTTTATGTTGAAACAGGGTCTCACTAAGTTACAGAGGCCTTCACTAAGTAGCTGAGGCTGTCTGCAAACTGGGATCCTCCTGTCTTAGCCTTCTGAATGCTTGGATTACAAGTGTGGCTCTATAGATTTTCTTGAAATATAAATGATAGTAGCTGAAAAGATAATGTTTTAAAGGGTTACTCATAATAATGTTTAATATAATCATTTAGGCTTTTGTACTTGCACTATTATCCAGTACAGTATATTTTATTTATGGAATAATATTTAAAAAAATATTGGGGAGATGTATCTTTCTATTATGGTCAGTTGACTTTTTCTAGTTCTCAATACCAATACCTTGCTACACTTCAATCTCCAAGTATGAAGAAATAATTGTGCTTATGTTTATGCTTTTTATTATATACTACGTTAAAACTCAACAAATATTACCAAGATAAACAATTCATCACCCATACACACATCATGGAAGCCATGGAAGCCAAAATCTCCTCCCAGTGCAGCAGGATGGATGAGTTCTGTACGAGTAAGCGGACTCAGCATGTCATTATTTGAGAACAGTAATAGTCCTGTCTGCCATTTCACATTAAGTTGACTTGAGTTGAATGTGAAGACTGAGTTGTGTGCATTACTAGATTGACATATTTTGTTTTTCAGACTACAGTTTTACAACCTTTGCCTATACTATAGATCTTAAGACAATAAGATGTCTGAAAAAAAAAACATTTTGAAAGAATTTCTTTATGGTTACAAATTACAGTGCTTAAATGGTGGGATTTGATATTTTCAGAAACCATATATGGAGGGAACCTACATGAATCAAATAATTTTGTAACTATATCATTACTCATCATTCTATTCCCTTGATATCTTACTTATATAAATCAGATAGAATTGTTTTTGTAGTCAGTGTGTGCATGTGTGTGAAGTTGATGCATGTGTTTTTAAAGATCCACACAAAGGTACTTAATTTGTAGTAGTACGGTGAGGAGAGTTTGACCTTGGAGTAGTGCTGTATTCAAATAGCTGAAAAATTATTTAATAAGTCTTAATTTCAATATATTTTAAAAATAAGATCAACAAGATATGTTCATCGTATAAATTAGTGTGAAATTGTAATTTCACACCAAAATTATAGATAAAAATATAATAAAGATTAAATAAATTTAATTTACCATACTTTCTAAGATAAGTGTGGATAATTGTCCATTTATGGCTTGGATCAGCCTAGGTCTTTTACTTTTTCCACTTATTTGATCTCAAAAGAATGTGCTGTAAGAATGTGCTGTAAGAATGTGCTGGTACTGCCCCAACTTTGAAGAGGGGGGACCAGCCAAAGCAGCTTAGGCTCTCCTCCTACCCTTCTCAAAATCATACGTCCTATAGTGCTTTAGGTTGGCATATCATGTTTTTCTTAGGGTATAAAACTCAGAGCAGGTTGTTTTTTGGGGTTCCTCAGCTAAGGTACAATTATGACACATGCATACAAGACTCCATCCACTGTGGGCAGCTTTCCAGATCACAGGGTAACCAGTTTGTCCTGAATTTCAGTATTTTTACTGTTTATGATTGCCTATCTATGAGTAATAAAGGTGCTTCACTTCATTTGTTTTGTATTCTGTCTTACCAGAACTGGTGCAATTAGTAGAAATCACATTCCAAGATAAAATGGATTGAAGTGGCAAGCAGTACAGAATGATTCATCTTCCCAAAATGTGTTATAATGTTGTTGGAAATTGAACAGCTTCTTATAAACCATTACCTAAGTTGGTAATCTGTGACACTGTATTTATCATGCTAGAACACTTTCTAATTAAGAATTTTGTTGGCTGTTTCTTTAAAACAATTGATACTATTTAACAGACTTTTAATATACTACTTCAGATTAAGGTTAATATAGTAAAAACTTTATCATTGAAATAATATATAGAAAAATAAATTAATAAGAAATACATTAATATGTTAATACATTTATGCATATATGTTTCCCAAGTAACCTCAAAATAAGAAGTGAATACAATTCCTATTAAATTATACATATTTTATCATTTATTTTAATTGAAATTTTATATAATCTTAAAATTTTTGAATAAAGAGAATATAAATGACTAAGTAAGAGCAATAAATTTTGGTAAAGATTAGAAAAATGTATTTTAGATAATAGGATTTTGTATGGACGATATAATTAAACTGAAGTTTTAAACATAAAAAAATTAAAAATTATGAATTGAGGATTTTGAGTTTGTAAGAGATAAGAAATATGTATAATGTAACTTCATAGTCTAAAAAAAGAAATAGTCATTTAAAATCTTTTAAAATATTTTAACTAGTTTTAAATTTAACTTTGAATTTTATATTCTGCAATTTATGCCAATATAATGTATGAGCTCATAAAAAGCGAATTTAAGTGCTTGTTATTTGAATTTGTTTTTTCTTGACATTTTTCAGTTCTTGATTTATCCATGTCCATTACTTTATTTTATTTTATTTTATTTTTGTTTGTTTTATGACACTTTATTAATTAGAAAATTGGTTTCAGATTTTTGGGGGGGAAGACAAACATTTTATTTTTTAATTAAAGAACTTATATTTATTTATATTTATTTTTAATTGAAAGTAAATGACATACATTTAAACTGTGCTTGGTGCCCCCCATTTTCCCTTCCCCACTCCAACAATGAATACCCAGGGTAACCATGCTATATTCATACTTTTACACATATTTGGAAGTAGCCCCTCATTAATCAAGTTCGTCTTCTTCCTCTCCTAGCTCTCCATTCACCTTCAGTTATTTCACCTTTAGTTGTCTCACTAAACTAAACTAAACTGCAAACAAGAAGCATGGAGACCTCTTTGATTCTCATTTCACCTTCAACACTAGGCATCTGATGCATTAGACACTCCTAAGTGGCATTACCACCAAGATGTATGTATCTTAAGTATCTTTATTTTTCTTCATCTCCATTGCTATAAACTTTGAGTCACACAGACCAATATAGAAGCATAAAAATGCTTTGTATATACTCATCCATAAAGAACATAATAGTGTTGTTTACATAAAAATAGATGTGACTCTGAGAATAGTATGCTAAATGAGATCACCTCATCATCGAAAGTCAAGGGTCCTGTTTTCTCTCCTATGTAGAAGCCCAAGAGAAAATAGAAAACAAAAGGGACTTCAAATAAATGAAGAAAGAGACCAATAGAATAGTTGAAAGGTACTGGAGGAGGGAGATAAGAAGGGTGGGAAAAGAGACTTGATTAGGAAAGCTGTGGTTCACATAATGCTATGATTAGAAACAAAGTTAGCATTTAACCTCACTAACATTTATGAGGAGGAAGGGTAGTGAGGTAGGATCTGGAGGGAATCACATCAAGGCCTGTGTGCATGTATGATTGTACCACATGGAACCTTACTATGATGTAAAACTACAAAGCACCAATAGAAGTATGTCAAATAAGTAAAAATTAAGAGAAAAATCATGTTAACTATTAGTATTTTGCTAGTAAGCTTTTCATTGGTGTGACCAAAATACCTGACATAAACAAATTAGAGGAGAAAAGGCTTATTTCAACTCAGGATTTTAGAGATGGTAGACTGGCTCCAAGACAGAAACATTCTGGCAGAAATATCAGAAAGGCAGGGCAGAGGAAAGCACTTAGCTCAGGGAAGCCACAGACAGAGAAATAGAAAGTGAGAAAAAAAGGGGCCAAGGTTAAAACAGTCTCTAAAGACATGTTCCCAGTGACCTACTTCCTCTAACCATGTTTCACCAGCCTAGAATTGGCACCTTCTCTTAATAGTCCATTCAGATTATTAGCCTATCAAATAGATTAATCCATGTGGGAGAACAGAGCCTTCATGATCCAATCATGTCGCACCTCTGAACATTGCTGAATAGAGGAGCAAGCTTTCCATACACAGGCTTTTTGTGGGAACTTTAAGGTCCAAACCTTAACAGGGGCTGCAACTTGTCCCTGTACAACCCAATCTTTTTTGTCCTAAAACATTCTTAATGCAGCAGAAAGATGATTTACCTTGTTCTCCAGCACACACTCACGCTCTCTTGAGCATTAATCAAGCTCAGGTTCTTTGCTCTCAGAGCATTACTATTGCTTTACTCTCTGCTTTCAAATCCTAGGTTTGACTTTCTTTTCTGTCTTTTATTTTAAGTTGAACTTTTCCCTTACCTTCTAAAGTCTCTATATAAATGTTCCCAGGCCTTCCCTTGCAGGTCAATCCAAAGGATATCCCATAATATCTAAAAAGACATATTTTATTTTCTCCATAATACTTTACATGGTTAATAAGTGTTTTATGGTTTCCTAGCTTACTTGTTCATTATGTCCTTGGCACAGGACAGCTAGTTCATCAAAGGCAAGACCTGTTTTCTTTTTCTTTTTTTTTTTTTTTAGTTCCCTGCTAAACTGAAGACTTAATACATGTGCCTGACATACATTGTGTCCTCAATAATAATTTGGTAAATACAAGATGAAATAACACAAATGAGAACAATTGTTTCATGTCTTATGGTCTGCTTTTGTTTCTGAGAATACTGTGTTTATCTAACAATAATTTTATGTGTGTTTTCAACTCAGTCTTATAAAGAAAAAGTTAAGAGGTATTTGGCTGAGTTGAGTTTAAAGTACCACAATATTCATGATGTAATTCACCTAGTTGTTTATTAAACATGTTACTAAACATGTTATTTTTAAATTATACATGTTTATTTAAAAGTCAGTATTTTGATTTAAAAGCTGGCCTTGAAATTACTTGCTTTTCCTTTATTACAAAAACTAAACTACTGTAATACCAACAACTCCCCAGATACTGTGAATGAGCCAACAAATTGCAAGATTATAGGGTCACTGAAGAAGGCAGCTTGCCTCTATAGTGTGTGTCTAGCCAATACACCTCAAGGTGAATTGCAGATATTTCAGATTTTAATTTACTATTTTATGTATCAGTAAAGGGTAATGCAATTATTTAATATAGTTGTATAACATGCATTATTAACTCTGAGAATTCCCCAAATGCCCATGTTCATAATTTAAAATAAGAATTCGGAATATAAATCATCAGCAGTGGTCATTGGTTTAGACTTTTATCTATATAGATGTGTCTCTGAATTACTTTGATATATTCTCTACTGTGTATCCTCTTCTGTAAGAAATGGGCTATATTTGCTACCGGGGAATTTTGCCAATCTGTTTACTGCCTGCAGAAAATTGTAGATAACTAAGGACACTCTTTCCTTATTCTTTCTTTCTTTCTTTCTTTCTTTCTTTCTTTCTTTCTTTCTTTCTTTCCTTTCTTCCTTCCTTCTTTCTTTTTTCTTTCTTTCTCTTTCTTCTTTCTTTTTCTCTTTTTCTCTTTCTCTTTCTGTCTTTCTTTCCTTCTTTCTTTCTTTCAATTTTTCTTTTTTTCCTTTATATTTCTTCTTCACTTTTAACTACTTTTATTTCAGTTTATGATGCTTAAATACATTTTTGGCATTTCTAGAAATCTTAGAGTTCTTCCAATTAGACAAAATCCAGGCTTGTGTATCTTTTTAAAGACTAGAATCTATTCTCTTTTGGCTTGATGCCAGGGTGTTCTGTTTCCCAACACTGTGTCTTTTCAGAGTGGCTACGATAGAGTATGAGACACACAATTAAAGCTTTCTCAAGTTTCAACTGTTTTAGCCATTTTTTTGTGTGTGTTTCTAGGGGAGGAATCCTGGGGTATTCTACCTCCAAGCCACACCCCAAGCCATATTTTTATTCGTTATTTTAAAACAAAGTCTCACTAAGTTGTAGAGGGCCTTACTAAGTAGCAGAGGCTGTTTGCAAAACACAATCCTCCTGTCTCAGTCTCCCAAGTACTGGGATTACAAGTGTGTGCCACCAGACTTGGCTCAGTTTTAGTCTTATTATCTCATAAGATAATCTTTACACAGCATCCACTTTCTTTTTTTTGTAGATCTCAGCGCCATTAGGAGAGACTAGAAAAAAAAAAAAGCATTAGTTTTAAGACTCAGTGAAGGTAGATATGGTGGCACATGCCTATAATTCCATTACTTTGGAGAATGATAAGACCACAGGTAGCAACTTAATGAAGCTCTCTGCAACTTAGCATGACTGCGCTAAGTTTCAATATTTAAAAATAAAATAGGATTGAGAGTTTAGCTCAGAGGAAGAATGCCCATAAATTCAATTCACAATAGCCAAATTGTATAACCAACCCAAATATACATTCACAAATGAATAAATTACAAGATGATATGATATACACTTAATAGAATTCCACTCAGCAATGAAGAAAAAAAACCTATGTCATTTTCAGAAAAGTGCGTTGACCTGTAGAACATTAGGTTAGATAATAAGTTTATATGTATTCTCTTATATGTGTAAACTAGGGAATAATCAGGATACAAGTGGGACATTAGATAAAGGAGGAGAAACCCCAGTGGAGAGAGGGAAGTGGTGGTGGGGTGGGGGTGGGAGATTAATAACAGATGCACTTCCATTGAAGTTACATACATATGTGAGAAAACCTATGCCAGTCACAATAATATGTATTGGGAAGGAGAGGGAGTGGAAAGGGAGCCGGGGGAGCTCACCAACTGTGGTGTGCATGTATGTCACTATCATTCTGAAGTACATTATGATGTGAGACTACAGTGCACCACTGAAATTATATAAAAAGAATGCCCATGAGTTTAATTCCCAGTACAAATACATACATATTCACATACACACAAAAACTTCAATGTGCCCTATTTTATATGACCTTTATTTTTTAATTTTAACAAATATATTTTAAAGTTTATAATTTTCTATTTATACTTAAAATACATAGAATTTAAAAAGGGAACTTGATGCTTTCTGAAAATTTTCTGAGCCAAATCTACCAGATCTCTAAGTAGATTTTTTTCATTTTTTTCAAGTGACATTATTTCTAAACTTTGTGCCATGATTTCAAAAGTATCATCTTGATTTTGTTACTCAATAACGATATCCTTGCTGCATTTCTACTTTTCATGAAACAGCTTTTTGGAGGTCCTTTTTACTTTTACCCATCATTGGGTCCAAAACCAGTGCATTTGTCCTGGTAGCACCAGCTATCAGACACTAAATTATCTTCTAGTCATTTATAAAAATGTAACATACTATCCTAAAATTTATTTGCTAGTATCACAGCCATTTTATCTTATCTCATGATTTTGCCAGAGAGAAATTTTTACAGGCCTTTTCTGATCATTATTATCTTCTGATTGATGCCAGTAAAAGTCACAGTGATGGTATTCAGCTTGCCTAATGGCTGATCTCAAGGACCAAGATGAAATTAGTAACTTGTCTGTTATCTTGTAGGGAAATGATAAGATTTTTCAAGACAGCTTTTACAATAGTTAGACTTACTATAGGTCGGCTCAGAACACTCCAGTGACCTTGTTCTAAGAAATTAAGGTAAATATTTTATTTTTTATGCCCTAGCTTCATAAACTCTCCAAAATCATATCCATACTACAATATAAGTCAAGACAGTTACTAAAGCCAGTACAGATTCAGTGGGTGATGGATGTATTTATTAGTGGAAGTAGTAGCAAATGATGTGTGCCATCTTTCATTTGCTACACAAGTCATTATAATAAGTCTTTTATCCTATAGGTCATGTTATACACATAAAATTTAAAAATATTTGATCTCTCATGTCATCACTAATAGTGTAAAAATCCATGTTTGCCTCTTTTCAAACCACAAAGTAAATATTGCTTACACAGTTATTTTTGGAAATTATATGACATATTACTTAGGTTTTAAATTAATCATGCACTATACATAGGTAAGACAGTCTCTCATCATAGTACTTTTCTATGTTTTCCTACTATTGACAGAAGTGATAATTTTGTTATTAAAACAATGATATCTGAGCCAGCCATTGTGGCACAGGCTTGTAATCCCAGCATTCGGGAGGCTGAGTCAGGAGGTTTGTGGTTTATGGACAGCTTCAGCAACTCAGGCCTTCACAATTCAGTGAGACCGTTTCAAAATAAAGAATAAAAAATAGGTCTGGGAGTGTAGCTTGGAGGTACAATGCCCCTGGGTTCCATGTACAGTACAGCAAAAAACAAAACAAAACAAAAACAATTATGTTTGTTCTGTAAGCAATAATTTTATACGTTTTTATGACAATGTCACTTATAGTGATGATCAGTATAATATAGATATGAAAATAAAGAGGATTATGTTGTGTATTTTGTTGCTAATGAATAATAATGCCAATAGCAAAAATGGACCTCACTAGTAAACTCACTTGATAAAAACAGAGTACTAAAATGTTTTAAAATGTTTTGACCAGGAAAAGGAAGCAGGGTTAATATTTTTCTCAACATCTGTAGTATATACTCATAATTTATAAATTATTGGGCCTTTATAACACTATATCTTCATATCCATTCTTTTCTGTTGCATATATAGAAAATTGCCTTTAAATCAAATGTTATTATTAATCATTTAAATTACATAAAGTAAAACTTTGAAACTATCATTTTATGGGAACAACTTTTAATGGTTTTTTAAATTGATTCATTCATTTTAACATTTTATTAAAATTATTCATCATAGTTTTCAAAGAAATTTATATGCTTTGCTATCTGACCATACCAAGCAAATATTAACATCTTCCACTTTTCCTGTAGACCCCTTTCAGAAAAAAGCTGCATGTCCTTTTATGAAATAACATAAGCTTACTAGGTTTATTATTATTATTAAATATTATTATTATTTATGAGCAAAATGGTATTAAAAGCTAGCCATAATTAATACTATTCCTATTTTAATTCTTCAATTTTTCTTTCTGTTTTTCTTTCTTTCTTGAGGGAATTTTATTTCTTTGCAAAATAAAGAACTTCTCTCAGTTTAAAGTTATATATCCCGCTGGTCATGGTGGCGCATGCTTGTAATTCTCGCACTTGGGAGGTGGAGACAGTAGGATTGCTCTGGTTCAGAGCCGGCCTCGCTGGCTTAAGAGACCCTGTTTCCAAATTAAAAAAATATATATAAAATAGGTCTCGGTGTGTAGCCTGGAGGTAGAAGGGCTTCCAGGGACCCCAGTACCACCAATAAATAAATAAATAAATAAATAAATAAATAAATAAATAAATAAATAAAATAAAGTTATATATCCCTATGTAATACAGACATGGTCCTGTGCTATCAAGACCACTAGGATTTTTCAGATGTGGTGTTCTGGTATCTATCATAGCCTCCATAGCTTTTCAAGTTCAAATACTAGACCAGGCCAAAAAAAAAATTAAACTCAGAGAATAAGTCATTCCTATTTTTTATTTATTTTATTTTATTTTTATTTTTTGAAGATTTAAAGAACTTTATTAAAAAGATAGAAATACAGAAAATAGAGATACATCCCCATGCCAAAATGGCGTGAGGGGGTGACTCGAAATGAATACACCCCTATTTTTTAAACTTTCTTATTTTCTACAAAATTAGACTTATACTCAGGATATTTAAAAAGTCTTCTTAAAATGTTTATTTTTAAACCACTATGAGAAAAGTATGATAGGTATTAGAGCAACAGATTTTCTCTAAAGATTCCTTTGAATTTGCTTTTCAGTCCATTCTGATGCTGTTTCCCTACACAGAACGCTTCCTTAGCACACTTTCCAACTACATCTCCTACTGATGGGATTATTGGTAAATGATTAACTTTTGCACCAGGTATGAGCTCCTGACCCAAGGGAAGCCAGTTATGAAGTGACTTGATTGATGTCTTATTTGCTGACACAGGAAAATAGATTAGAACAGTCTGATTCTCCTTTTCGTCAGCTTGCATTGAAATGTTGGAAGAAGATAAATGGATTTTATGAAGCATAGTCAATGTCATGCCTAAGGGAAAGAAGGTAATAAGTGAACTACCATACCAGTTTTAGGTTAAAGTAATTATACTGCTAATCAAATAGTTACATATTTGTTAGACTTCCAACAATACATTGAAAATGTATTTTAATAATATAATGCTTAGAAAATAAGAAAGTCATCATGAATTAATTGAATAATTTTATAAAAGCTAAAAGAAAATCGAGTCAGTCAAAATTAAGGCTCTACTTTACAATTCCACCAACAATGTATGAGTACTTCTTTGTCCCCACATCCCCAATAGAACTTATTACTATGTGTATTCTGGATGACTTTCATTTTAACTGAAGCTAAATGAAGCCACAGTTTTTCTTCTATATGAAGTTACACTACATATACATATTCATAAATAAATAGTTTGAGCAATACATAGGTAAGTTTACATATATGTATGAAATCCAATAAAACTTTGACAATAGTTAGTATCCACAAAAGACTATAGAAAGTTTTTGCTGTTTATTCTTTATCTTTGAATAGTTTTCCAGAATTTAAAAAATATGACTGAAACATATTAAAGAAATAACCATATTCTAAACTATTTACATAATATTTTAGTCTGGCCCTTATTTCAGATTGATCTGTTAACTATACAGTGCTATACAATTGATACAGTTCTGAAAGAAATTTATGAATTAAGAAACCCCTTATAACCAATGAAAGCTACAATATTTTGTTTATAAAATAAACTTCTGTACCTAGCAATGTAAAATAGGTAACTGCTGAAGACACTTCTAGGCTCAGTTTCTAAAATTCTTTATTTATCTTATAAATTGCAAAATATAAATATGCTTCTGAGTGAATAAATTATTTTTTAATTTGAAAGGATGGAGTATCTAATATTATCATTTATCAATATGTGATAATTGAAAATTTTGATATATTTATTGGCCATTTATATTTCTTCCTCTGCAAAGTGTTTATTTAGTACAATTGCCCATATCTTGATTTTATTTTTAATATTATGTCATTGAAGTACTTTGTATATTCAAGACATTAGTTCTCTATCAGAAGAATAATTGGCAAACATCTTTCTCATTATGTAGGTTTTCTCTTTAGACTTTTGATGGTTACTTTTAATGAACAGAGAAACTCTTTAATGCTGTCTCATTTATTAATTTCTGTTTTAATTTCTGTAAGTTTCTACATGTAGCTGCTATGTGTTGGAGTGTGGGACCTATGTTCTCCTCTAGTAATTTCAAAGTTTCTAATCTAATTTCCAGGTCTTTAATTCATCCTGAGATGATTCTTATTCAGAGATAGCTGTAAGAATTTAATTCCATTTTTCTATAAATAAATAATCAGTTTTCTCAATATCATTTGTTGAAATGGCTGTCTTTTTTCCAACATGTATTTTGGCACCTTTAAAAAATAATTAATTATAATTGTGTGAATTTGTTTTTCGTATCTTCTCTTAAGATTCTCATGTTTGTCAGCTTGCATTGAAATGCTGGGAGAAGATAAATAGATTTTATGAAGTATCGTCAATGCCATGCCTAAGAAAAAGAAGGTAGTAAGTGAACTACCATGCCATTTTTAGGTTAAAAGTAATTATTTAGCTTATCACTAATTACTTATTTAAAGACTTCCAACAATAGATTGAAAATATATTTTCAAAAATATAATACTTAGAAAATAAGAATGCCACACATGATATTGATTGAATGATTTTATCAAAGGCCAATCAGAATAGCAATCATCAAGAAATCAAACAACAATAAATGTTGGTGAGAATGTGGTGTGCTGATATTGTAAATTAGTGCTTCCACTAAGGACATAAGTGTGGAGATTCCTCAGAAAACTAGGAAATGGATCCACCATATGATTTAGCTATTCTATTCCTCAGTATCTTTATAAAGTGACTGAAATAAAAATATTATAGTTAATACATTATTATTATTATTATTATTATTATTATTATTATTGTAATACATGCATATCCACCACAATTTACAGTAGCCATATTAGGAAATCAACCTTGGTGTCTATCCACAGATGAATGGGTTAAAACATTATGGGATATATACACAGTGGAATTCTATTTGGCAATAAAAAACAAAATTGTCATTTGCAGGAAAATGAATGGATCTGGGGAACATGTTTTCTCTCTTATGTAGAACCTAGGGAGTAATTAGGATACAAGAGGGGCTTTAGATAATGTTGTAGAAACCCCATTGGAGTGAGGGAGGTGACTGAGGAGGGCAGATAGGGATAATTAATGAAGAAAATATTTCTATGGACATTATATACATGTTATAGCTACATAGAGAATGGCTGACCCCTTGAAGAGCTCATAACTTGGTATTTGGAGTTGATGTAGAGTCTTAAAGTTTGTAATCCCAGCAGTGGATAAATCCACTGTAGTGGGTTTATTTCTCCGGGTGGGGGCCTATCCTGGTAGGGTGTGGCTGGAGGAGGTGTGGCTGGAGGAGGTGTGGCCTAAAGGGTTATGCCTGGTTTCTCCTCTTTGCTCTCTCTTGCTTCTGGCTTTCATGGTCTGAAGCAAAGTCTTGTGTTCTCTTTCTCTCTGCTCCCCATCTTGCCATGCCCTGAGATCTGCTTTCTGTCCCTGTTTTTACGTGGACTGAACCCCAAAATTTTTAGCTAATAAATCTTTCTTCCTCTAAGTTATATGATCAAGCCTTTAGATTATGGCTTTGAAAATGCTGATGAATACCAAAAACGGTACTAGGGCAGTGAGATCGTAGCTATATCTAAGTCTGACCAGGTGGATACTGAGTCTTTGGAACTGTTGTGTAAGAGAAAATTGGAGAGGAGAGCTTGAAGGGCAAAAAGGACTTCATTGGAAAATGGAGTAGAGGCCATGTATATTACATCTTGGCAAAGAACGTATCTGCATTTTGCCCATGTCATGAAACTTTGTATGAGGCTGAATTTAAAGACTATGGGCTGATTAAACTGGTGGAGAAAATTTTCAAACAGAAAAATATTCAAACTGCATTATGGATATTGATGTCTACATTCAGTGAATTGTACACCACAATTTTGGAGTGGGAAGTAAAGGAGAGACTTCATAGGTTTGCAGTTTGTCTAGAAAGGCATGTGTAAGCTAGGACTCAGAAAGCTGATGTTATGGAAGGAAGGAAGGAAGATGGCTGAAAGGAAGGAAGATGCAGTGGTTGTGGTGGAGGTGGCCTCAGCAATGGTCATAATGGAGGCAAAAGATGGCATTGGTGCCAGGAGTAGCACAGATATGCTTGGGGCCAGCAGCACTGCAGATGGACACGGGCTGGCTGTGATTGAACAGACCCCAGCAGTGACAATGATGGAGGGTAGGGCTGCCTTTTTATCTTGGAATTCATATAATGCTGGCTTTGCTGGAAAAAGCAGGGCCATGGAGGCTCTATCCCCCTCCCCCAGACTTCAGAAGAAAGCCTAGGGAGCCAGACAATGTGTGGCAGGATCAGGATCTCTTCAGAGAGGCCTGAAGGAGGCAATTTATAAAGCTCTGAAGATGGGGCCAGAATGCAAGAAATCCCTGTGATTTAGAAATGCTAGGGATGTGGAAAGACCTTAAGGAAAGGCTGCAAGATTCCAGCCATGCAACCACACTGGAGAAGCAAAGATGTTGCCCATTGCAATCAACTGGGCTACAGGGGTGGGGCTGCTAAGACCCTTCGGAGAATTCATGCTGCTGCCATGTACCCCAGAAGCCAAAATGGAACCCCAAGTTGAAATCCTTGCCCTGCTTGATTTTGTTACATTTTTGCCCATTCCTTCTTTTTATGGTCCAATTACTCTTTTTAGATATACAAATGTTTACTCTTTGTTATTGTGTATTGGAACCATGTAACTTGCTTTTTATTTTTGATCGTCATTCTTTTTTTTTTTTTTTTTTCACAAGGACTCAAAAGAGTTCACCTTGAGTTTCAGAGGAGAATGGACTTTTCAGAGATCCTGAACCTATTAAGACTGTGGAAACTCTTGGAGTGAATTTAATGCATTTTTCTGGGCATGAGCTCCTCACAGCCAGGTATAGAATGTTATAGTTAGGTGTAGAGTGGACCCTTGAAGAGCTTATAGATTGGTATTTGGAGTTGATATAATTGGGTCATAAGGGTTGTAATCCCAGCAATGGATAAATCAATTTTAATGGATCTATCTAGGAGCTGGCCTAGCTGATAGGATGCTAGGTGATAGAGAAGGTAGTCCCTGGGGATGTGGCCTTGGGGAATATATAATAATATATGGTTCTTCCTCTCCTTTACACGCTCTTTCTTGCTTCTAGCCTTTATGATATGAGAGCAAATTCTGTTCTTTCCTGCCACCACCATGCCCTGACATTCACATTCCTGGCATCACATTGGACTGAACTCTAAAACTGTGAGCTAATAAAATTTTCCCCTAACTTGCATCTTCAAGTCTTTAGATTATGAAAATACTGAGAAATACGGTAAATATGTAAGAATAGCAATGCCAATGTCCATATCATGGATAGGGAAGGGGAGGAATGAGGAGAGAGGCAGAGGAAAGCTTACCACATGCTGTGTGCTGTATGTCATTATCACTTTGAACGACATTATGATGTGAGACTCTAGTGTGCCAATAAAAACATAAAAAGGTGATAATAGTACTTCTAAATTATTATATATAAATTCAGTTGATAAGCCAAAAGTTCTTTACTAAGCATGAAGTAAATATTGAAAAGGTTACATGAATCTGTGTAGAATATAAGCAACTATAATAAGCAGTTGTTGATTTTAATTCCTTTAAATGTTTCTGGGAAGACAAAAGTAACACAAATGCAATGATTAAAGATTTCTCAATTTCTTGGAAAGATGAGACAAAGTTTTGGAAACTTATAGGATTCTCCTTGGAGGGAGACATGAACAGGGCCTTAAAAGTTTAGGCAGGAGAAAAAAAATTAAAGAGATAGAAATAAGGAAAGAAGATGTAACATTTTCTGTTTTCAGATGATATGATGCTATACTTAGAAGACCCAAAGCACTCAACCAGAACACTTCTGGAGCTATAAACAAACTCAGTAGTCAAGTACAAAATCAACATAAAAGACAATAGTCTTTGTATACATCAACCACATATTCACTGAAAAAATGCAGAAAACAATTCCACTTCCAGTAGCCTCCAAATAATAAAATACTTAGGTATAAATATAACCAAGAAAGTAATATTTCTACAAGGAAAATTACAGAACCATTGGGAGGTAATGGAAGGAGACACAATAAATGGTGTAAAAATGTCCAGAGAATACTATGTACATATACAAAATTGTTTTATGTTGACATTTTTTTACCATTTCAGTATTGCCACAGTGATGCTTCATGACAACACTAATGCTGGATTGATATGCCATAGAGCTCATTGCCATTCAACCAGGAGTAATTATTTCTCAGTTGTCTATCTGAGGTCTAGTTGAGATTTAATGAGGACTAGAGAAAGCAGAATTTAAGTTCAACCAAAAATAAGTGAGGAAGGTCTTCATGTGTCTTCATCCTACCAGAACTAGTTACTAGGCATGAGCAGAGGGAGTAGCAGATGAAACAAAGCTCAGTCACCTAGGTGTATGGCAACATTTTGTCATGCCCTAACTTTTCCAAATTGATATATTTAGTTTGTATCACATAAGACATAATCTTTGTACTGGCAAAGCATATTTAAGATTCAATCTTATTACAGGAATTAATGATCTGTTGCTTTTATTTCTCAGTATTATTCATTTGTACTGCTGTTTCTTTACCCATTTACCTATTTAAATTTTTTTCTTACATAATAGTTTTAATTATTATCAATCTAAAAATGTTATTAACATTTATGTGCTTTAGTAAGATAGTCTTCTGTGATATTTTTATTGTTAGTAAAGTATTCCATTAAATTTTATTCTCTTAATGTGTTACATTTGTTTAACTCTACATTGGTTAAATAATTGGCTTAATAATTCTTAAATAAAATGTATTTAAAGAATTCTTAATTGGTTATTAACAATATTTGTAAAAAAACATACAACAAACAAACAATGATTTTAAGACTCTACATTCATGACTATATTCTTAGACTTACTTGTTAGAGTTTAAATTTTGAGGTAAAAATATGGTAAATTATGTTAGGGCATTTCAATTCATGGATGTATGAGATTGATAATTTTCTCTAAACCAGTCATTTAACACCTTTTCTTTAATGAAAAAAAAAGCATTAGATCAGGGGCAATAGCAACAGAACAAAAGGCTGGAGGAGAGAGGAAAAAAGAGAGTATATTTCTCAACTTTTATATGGACTCAAATTGTATGGCTACAATTAATGTTGACATAATTTATTAGGCCAATTAGAGCAAATATTTTATCCATAAAGGTAAAATAGTTCACAATGATTATGATTACTTCCATATATTAAAAGCTGTACATTTTCACATATCCTTATCAGACCATTTGTAAACCATAGGTAGGATCATCCATAATACATTTTAATAGATATACTCTATCAATTCAGTGAAAACATTAATCAGATTTATACTTTTAGTGACAATAAGAAAAGTGATTGATTTTTCTGGAGTTTATTTATTTAAAAATGTATTGTATTCCTAAATATTATCTTAATTTACATATACTCTGTTCCCTCCCCAATTTGCTAAGTGAAGTCCACAGTTGAATTCATATATTAAGACCAACATTCTTTTTTTTTCTTTAGTGTGTTAAAAAGAATGAAACCAATAGAACATTTTATAGCCACTTTCATCTTCTATTTAAAGCTCCAAGCCCATGGTAAAGAAAAATTAATTTATGATTTTTTACAAGCTTGCACTTTAAGTCATAAAGATCTTGCATTTTAAAGAGCCATATAAAGTTAAGTACTCTATTGAGCTTTACTTTTTAGATCTTAAATATATGTGTATTCTTTTCTTTGAACTATGAGGTGGCATAATTGTGAATTTTGAGATTTATGAACTTCAGAATTTCAGGTTTTCCAATTTTCAGAGAAGATGGACTTTAGCTAAGCCCATCACCCAACCATGTAATAAAATTATGTTCTCTGTACTGGTTTTCAGAATATTCACTTTGTAAAAAAATACATCATCAATGCAAAAGCTAACAACTGACATTTATGAAACAAATGCTTGTCCCTTATCTATGATAATTTTATCAACTTTCCTTCTCAAATTAATTTAGCTGCATATAGAATACATCGATTACATTTTATGTTCTTTAGCTCTTAAATACTTTTATAATATTTTTATGTCAAGATTAATATGGCAAGAACACCAATCTGTTATCTCAATTGTGTAAGCTTGTTTTAAAGTTGTAAGACTAGAATCCAATCTCCAGGGTATGGAATAAAAAGAAATTATAGTCTAAAATTTTTGGACAATTTAAACTTTAGAATATATTAAACTTATAAAGATACCAAGCTTGGTAATTTATCTAAAAATCTCTCATTAAAAAAATATTTTGGGGGATCTTATATGATTTGCATGAGTGGATTTATTATCTACAAGTTCATTTTTATAGAAAGACCTTAAATATATATAAATGAGATGTATTTTATTGTTTGTTTGTTTATTTATTTATTTATTTTATTGTTTATTTATTTATTTTATTTATATGTATTTTATTGTAAATAACATTGTTATTTACCTTTAACACTGTTAAAGGTAAATAAGTAATGCTTTAGGGAATTTTTTCACTTCATTGATAAATACTTAGATTAATGGCATATAATAGTTGCCATCTTCTTTTATGCATAAAGAAATAGGCCATAGATGGATGCACTTCTCTGTTATTAAAAATGCATTAGACTTGCCGGGCGTGGTGGCGCACGCTTGTAATTCCCGCGCTTGGGAGGCAGAGACAGGAGGGTCGCGCTGGTTCAAAGCCAGCTGCTCGCGCTGGCTTAGGAGACCCTGTTTCCAAATAAAAATATAAAAATAGGTCTGGGAGTGTAGCCTGGAGGTAGAAGGGCTTCCAGGAACCCCAGTACCACACACACACACACACACACACACACACACAAAAAAAAAAAAAAAAAAAAAAAGCATTAGACTGTAAAGCCCCTCGCATGTTGCAGGCAGAATTAAGTTTTTAAAAATCATTAGAACTATACTTAAATCACCAAAAATAATTTCAATAGACTTTACGCTGTGAAAATACATATATTACAATTACTTTCTCCTATTAATTTTAACCTCCTTCATTACATCACTTTAAGTGTTGAAAAAAAGCTTAACATAGTTAAATTTTTAGCGTTGAGTTTTATTAACCATAGTAACATATTTTTAACATTCTCAAGGATAACTTAAGGTTACACATACACACACATCTATAGACACTGGATATTTAAATCTTTATATTAATGATTGTCTGCATATATCCTTTTACAACTTGCTTAATTTGCTAAATATTACCATTTAAATGCACAACATTAAAGGTTATTTTTAATCTGCAATTTAATTCTGAAAGTGTTAAAATATGAATCATCCAAGTCGCTGAGTATGTCCCCTTGTGCACATGAAAGGTGCTCCATTGCTCCTTTAAACCCTGCTGTGCAGCAAATCCTTTCTTCAACTTAGTCCGTCTTCACAAGAATCCAAAATTGCTTATACAGTTACACATTTTGGAAGTTTACCATTTAATTCTAAGAGTTAAAAAGTAGAGTCATCTTAAATTCATAGCTTGATCTTATATCACACCTGGCCATGCTCCACTCACCTGTGTTAGGCACCTGCAATAAGAGAGGGATATACTATACTCAGTAACTGTTTCTCAGTCTTCTTTTCTCCCATCTTCTGATCAGGGCACACAAAAGAGGCATGAGAGGTAGAGACATAAAAGCTGCTCTGCTTATTAGGCAGAGGTGTGTGGCACCTAGAAGTGCCTGCCCTCCATCATGGCAGGATTTTCTCTGGATGTCACAGGACCCTTCCCTTCGACACAGCTGTATTGTCATCTTAGATGATCAGCTTGTCCACTGCTGCCTCAGAATCCTTCCTGTGAATCCATCCTGAGTTTTGTGAGAAAGAAAAAAAAAGGAGCTAGTTAGCTCTTGCCTAACTAGCAAAGTCCTATGAGGGAGCTGGGAGTCAATCAGGTGGCAACTTTTTGCCTCATTAATTTTACCCACAGGGAAAGTTTCTGTTTTCCCATCCAATACCCTGCTCCTAAATGAGCTAATAATAAAATCCATTGATAATAATATTTCAGACCTGCTTAAAACACTGAAAAAGTTTTTGCAAACTCAAACATCCATAGTTCTGTTCTTATGGCTTGCAGGTCAGTTTTTATAGTATTTTATGAATAACCTCCTTGTTTTGGGGGGAGGCTGAGGCAGGAGGATCGTGGTTTGCTGACAGCCTTGGCTACTTAGTGAGGTCCTTTGCAATTCAGTGAGACCCTGTTTAAAAATAAAATGAATAATGTGTAGTTCAAAGGTTGTATGCCCCTGGGTTCCATCCCCAGTTATACTACTAATAATAATCTTTTTATTTTTATACTTCCATAATGAGAGTCATTAGTAACATGGAGGTGGTATTTGTACAACCATTGCTACTAGATGAGCCCTAAAATGTGAAAAGTTTCTTAAAACTCCTTTTGAATTTATTCCATCTGTTCTGGATTCATTTTCTCTGTCTGAAGAATATTTGAATTTGTAGTTCTCGGATGCTACAAATAATAACAAAATCTCCTTTTTCTTCATTTTTATGTCTTTCACTTGAATTTTGCATTAGGTAGATGTGAATAATTTAACATTGAGATATTTTATCCTAAATTTTTTCCAGCTTGCCTTAACCTGCTATGTGCCAACATTCGATAGAGAATTTAAAACTTGGGACTTAATGGGTAAGAAGGCTATTTTTAGTGTAATAATACTTATGCTTTTATTTTTTCATTGACATTTTATAATTTTTACTCTATTTTATTTAGGGTATTCATGTGTTTTCTTGCCAAGAATATACTGAGCTTTGTTGAGTATGATAAATTATTTATTTTATCACCTCAGACAACAAGCCATTATTTTACTTTATTTTGCCAATTATTTGGTCCTTATTTCTGGAAATCCAGTAAGACAGGTATTGAACAATTGTCTTCTATATCTCAATCATTATTATGTAGTCTAAGTTATTATCCTTTATTTTCAAATCACTAATTCTCTTCTTAAATATGTTTAATCTGTTTAAGCTATTTTGGCATTTCTCTTTTATTTCAATACCTAGTTTGTTCTACTTATGCAACCTATTCCTCTTTCAAAATTGACTTTTCTCTTTTCATAATGTCTTTCTTAAACTTTATAAAAATGTAAACCATTCTTCTACCTTAAGTTTTTTTTTTTTTTTTTTTTTTGTGTGTGTGTGTGTGTGTGTGTGTGTGGTACTGTGGTTCCTGGAAACCCTTCTACCTCCGGGCTACACTCCCAGACCCATTTTATATTTTTAATTGGAAACAGGGTCTTTTAAGCAGGTTGGCTTTGAACCAGCAGGATCCTCCTGTCTCAGCCTCCCAAATCCAGGGATTACAAGCCACAACACCCAGCTACCTTAAATTTTTATTGGTCTAATCTTGATACTTATGGCTGTTGATTTTTCTCCAGGATGTTCATGTTATTTGCAATTTTTAAAATATATATGGCTTGGAATTTGCATAATCCACAACTGTTAAAAACAGTTTTCCTGTTAGGGTCTTTTCTATATTGTTTTGTGAGAGTATGCTTCAAAGCCATTTGTTTCTCTGTGTTTATAGCCAGAGAATTTTATTCCACTTTAAGTTGTATAACAAAAGTTATACAACTAAAACTATAAAAATGTAAAACGTTCTTTACAACATGATATTTTTCAGTACTCAAATATGGTTAAAATTTCTACCCAATTTCTATGCAAAGTAAAAATTTGAGCTTTCATATATCTACAGAAACTTATTTGCTCATCTCAAAAGAGATTTTTTAAATGATCCAGTGAGATTACCTCTAAAATTTGTGGCTGTGGAATAATCTCTGAGATAAACTCATATTCCTTGAATTACAGACCAGTGCCCTCATCTCTCTTCCTTGTGTAGAATTAATGCCCAAAACTTTTAGTGACCAATTCCACCTAGATGACAGTAACAGCATCTGCTTATGGCTTAACTTTATTATCAATTCACCTTTTATTTATAATAGTTGGTAATTTTCTTTTTTTTGCAAGCTTACTTATGCATTTAAGGTGATGTTTATTTTATATTATCCTTCTTTCCCAGGTATTTGTAGCAGAAAAATTTTCATTTCTATTGTAATACCATTTTACTAGACCTAAAACAAACTTTTAGCCACAGTTTAAGTTTTTTTTATAATTATACTTATGTCTTTTAAATTAAATTAGATAAACTAATTTTTATCAGATTTGCTTTTTTCCCCCAAAATTTATCCAAAGCAAACTAGAGGAATTGCAATGCAATTGTAATAAGATTCTAGCAAACGAATTTGACATTGATTATATATATTTCCCCTACCTATTAAATAAGAATTGTTCATATTGGTCTTTGCTCTATAATAGTTAAGAACATGAACTTGGAAGCCAATTTCTTGCACATGCTTTCCCCACCACAAAAAAATTTCACAATTTTTTTCTTAAGTATAGCATATTTTCAGTTTCTCAAGTGTAATGTGATGAAAATGTGCCTAACTCTCAAAGTTTTTTAATTGATTGCCTTCAATCAATACATTATATTGTTCTGGTAAGGTTACATTAGAATAACATAGAAATGCAAATCACAGTGGCTTGGCAGAAGAAACACTTATTTCTCAGTCACATCAAATCTGACATGCATCAGTGGGAATGTCCTCTGCCTGTTGTTCCCTCAGGAAACCAGGCTCTCTTTATTTTATAATGATTTTAGGTTATCACAAGCCATGTCCTCACATTACTTCCAAGGTCCTTTCAGCAGGGAAGAAAGAATGGCCAAGATACATTGGCTTGTAAATGCCCCAGCCCAGAAATAGCACAAATCACTCCTTTTCTCTATTAACTAGAAACAGTCATATACACACTCCTTAAATTACTTGAAGGCTAAATAACAAGGGAAGCGCATGGAACATTTGATAAGCAACACCTGTCTTTACCACAGCAGGAGCGCTTATAACAGATCCTTGCCCACATTAAGCCCTCAAAATAGGCTATTATTATAATAAGTAGCACTGTGATTCATAAATTTACAAATACAACTTTGCTAGAGTTAGGTTATTTCATTAAGATTCTTAGAAGTACACACATACTAAAGGATACAAATATTTGTGGATTCTTTTATTAAGGTTGTCAAATTCATTTTGAGGATAAGAGTGTTACAAATTTATCACACGCATTTGTCTGGGTATGTCAATTTCATCAGATAAGTGACAATAATAAATATGTTTTTCTAATGTATCTTTGAATTATCAAATCAACTTCCTAATTTGCCTTCATTAGCTTAACAAATTGGATTTTCTCTTAATTTTCATTTATTTAATTACTTTTGTGAGATTGAGCATTTTTTATATATTTATATTGGTCATTAGATTCTGGAATAGTAAAACTTATCTTATAAAATTTACCCATTTATCTAGTCATGGCTTCAGTGATTTTTTAAAATCAAATTATTTTGATTATTTATTTATGACCAAACAATTTATGTGGATTATAGTTGAAAATACTTGACTTCAATTTTTATGACCCTTTACTTTGTACATGAAAAGTTTTCTAAAGATATTTAAGTATTATTTTATTTTATTTTTCAAACAAATATTTATTTATTATGTATGTATGTATGTATGTATGTATGTATTTATTTATTTTGGTGGTACTGGGGTTCCTGGAAACCTTTCTACCTCCAGGTTACACTCCCAGACCTATTTCTATTTGGAAACAGGGTCTCTTAAGCCAGCAAGGCTGGCTTCGAACCTGCGCGATCCTCCTGTCTCCACCTCCCAAGCGCAGGGATTACAAGCATGTGCCACCATGCCCGGCTAAGTATTATTTTATATTCATCTCATTTTTGGAGTTAACCTAAATTTTGAAACTCATGTTTTATAGTAATCTTGTGAATTCAACATTATTGGCTTTATCTTATGGATGAAGAAATAGAGCCTTAAAAATTTAAATTTAGCCAGGCGTGGTGGCACACGCTTGTAATCCCTGTGCTTGGGAGGCAGAGACAGGAGGATTGTGTAGGTTCAAAGCCAGCTCCGCTGGTTTATGAGACCCTGTTTCCAAAATAAAATAAATACAAAATAGGTCTGGGAGTGTAGCCTGGAGAAGGGTTACCAGGAACCCCACTACCACCAAAAATAAAATAAAATTTAAATTTAGATTCCAAAGGCTTCGTGGCTTGTGTGTTCAATAACCAGGATTTTAGTTATCCCTCTTAGGTTAAGTGTTTTGTTTTTGTTATTTTAGTTAGGCATGGTGCTGCACAGCTGTAATCTGAGTACTTGGGAGGCTGAGACAGGAAGATCTCAGGTTCACAGTCAGCTTCAACAATTTAGTGAAGCCCTCAGAAATTTAGTGAAGTTCTCAGCAACACAGCTAGATCCTGTTTCAAAATAAAAATAAAATTTGGCTGGGGATATATATCAGAGGTATAAATTTCCTGGATAAATTTCACATTATCACAAATAATAATAATAAAAATGTCTTTTTTTTTTTTTTTTTTTTTGGTGGTACTGGAGTTCCTGCAAGCCCTTCTACCTCCGGGCTACATTCCCAGACCTATTTTATACTTTTTTATTTTTGGAAACAGGGTCTCTTAAGCCAGCGAGGCTGGCTTCGAACCAGCGCCATCCTCCTGTCTCCACCTCCCAAGCTCGGGGATTACAAACGTGCGCCACCATGCCCGGCTAATGTTTTCTTTAATTATATTGTACACCTCTTTTGAATAAGCCAAATTATACCTACATCCTCCAAGAGGGCCCATGTCATAACTCCTGGAATCTGTGAACACATAAATTTTCATGGAAAAAGGGACTTTGCAATTATGGACTATGCAATTAAGGGACTTTAAAATCAGGTATTAAAATCCTGGATTTCTTATGTAGGCCCAAGCTAATCACAGGAACCCTTGAAACAGATACAATTCTCAGGCTAGAATCAGAGATTCAGGTGAAAGGTGAGTCAGAAAGATTCCATGTATGATCAGAATTCAACAGGCTGTTGCTGGCTCAGAGTAGAGCACAGTGTGAAAGGACTAGGCACAGGCTTCCTTCCAGGAGGCAAATAAGCAGACCCTAGCAGACAAGCTACCAAGGAAACTGGGACCTCAGCACCGTAATTGAAAGGTAATGGGTCCTGCCAACAACCTCAATCAGCTCCAAGCTGACTCTTCTCTGAGCTTCCTGGCAAGCAACTGGCTAACTGATGTCTGGATGAAGCCCAGAGCAAAGAAGTCAACTAAGCCAATATGATGATGCTACAGAGCATCCTCTCACTACAAAGCAGGGAGATAATGAATCTGTGTTGTTTTAAGCCTCTGCATTTGTGAGAATTTGTTATGGGGAAGTACAAACTAAAATACTTCCTTTTAATAAGGTGAGATATATAATTATTTCTTATTTCTTTCTTTAACATAGTATGTTTTTTTGTTATTTATTTTTTTAAATAGTGTTTGTCTGCTAGGATATGTTTATGTTCACTGTCATGATATGTCTAGAGTAACTGTGTTGGTGTACATACTCAACCTATTTCTATACTCTCCTGGTATTCAAGGTTGACCTTTTTAATTTTTTTTTTTTTGGTACTGGGAATTGAATCCAGAGGTGTTATGCCTCCAAGATATATACCCCCAGCCTTATTTGTTTCTTTGTTTCTTTTTTTTTTTATTTTTCTTTGAAACAGGGTCTTGCTAGGCTGCTTGTAATTTCACTAAGTTCCTGAGGCTGTTATCAAACCTCTGGGGTCCTCCTATCTCAACCTCCCAATTACTGGGATTACAGGCACATGATAACCTATTTTTGATGTTAAGGGTGCTAGGCATCAGAATTTTCAAGAGGGAAGAGAAGAGGATATACATCATAAGAAAAATTTAGCAGATACTATTGAACAACAGAATTCTGCTTCTGTGTGCTGATGAGATAAGCTTTCTCTTTAAAAAGAATCAAGATTGGAAGGAAGTTAATTTTTCTGGGATCCAACACATAATCCCTTTGAACTTGGAACTGGAAATCAGGTTGGAGAAATGACTCAAGGGACATGTAGAGCCTCTATCTTTTTTTCATGTTGCCTTATCACAGGAAGACATTGAAGCTGCCCTGGTTTTACTCTCTGTGGCCTGGTCTTTTGCCATTGACTTCTAAGATCAAAGATGAAATTTCATTGTTTTAAGACAATGAGAGTGAGGAACAAGTCTATAACTTTAAAAGTTTTCTTCAGAATATTCATGCAGAGTTGCCTCTCCATGGCCTCTCTATGAGAATGTTGTCGTCCCACCCAACTCTATCCTCCCTGTCACCTTTACAGTAGGTTCTGAAGACCTTCAGTTTTGCCAAATATTCTTCATATTTTCTACTATTTCCGAAACCTGGACTTCTTTATTTTGCTTCTTGTTTTTTCATGGTATTGATTTTTTATTTTTTTTTTTTTATTTTGGGTGTGTGAGATTTGCTGCTCCATTCTAGTGGCCTTGGTTAATACATGGGCCTCTTTACCTTGACCAGGGTATGTCACTACTGTCTTAATTCTAATTCTTATAATAACAAAGAAGATGGGAACATAGACATGAGAGAAAATCTTCAATGACTGTGATCAAAAAGAAAAGAAAGGACTGGCATTAGGAATGCCCTATTGAGCTCTCATTACAGAGATATTTGTAGCTATTTAAAACAAGGACTTTTTGGTTTGATTCTCAGTAAAAATATACAACCTCTGCTTGCAAAGAAATAGAACAAAATCATCTGAGTGCACAGTTAATAATCTCAATGAAATTAATGGGTTGGTTTGTTTAGGTAGACCAGAGCCAGTGATGCAGTGTCTTTTTTTAATTATGAAGTTAATAAAGGCAGATCATGTTATCAATCATTCTCATGAAACATAATCACACTTTATAACATAAGAATATTAGCAGCAACTACAATTAAAGGTAAAATTAAAGTAATTGACTTTCTGAGCGCAATTAGAACCCTGTGAATCTTTTAACACCTTTATTAAACTTAGCATCTGAATTTAATACTGGATCTTGTCTCAAGTCAAAAATGCTTCTTTCTGAGGTCAAAAGCTAGCATATAAAACATTGGAGGGTGGAGAGGGCACCAACCACAGTCTGAATGTATGCCATTTTTAATAAGATCCACATAAAAATAACAAAAAAGGAAACATTTACCTCAAGCTCAAAAATTCTGGCTCATTCATTCATTCATCCATTCATCGTTTTTTGATCTGAGTAGTCTGAATGTCTGAATTTCTTCTATTTTTTTCCTGTATACTTAACTAAAAGTTTCAAATAATTTATTCAACTAACCAGACATCATTCAAAGTTTACATTCCTGAAGCTAAGTGCTAAAATGAGAACTGTTCAGGTCAGGAGAGATCTGCTTACAGAAAAATTATAATGTATGTATACAGTACAATGATTTAAAAATCAAGACTTATTTGTTGTATATATGTACGTATATCATATGGGGCTCAAACTTGGTGCTAATCTACATATGTTATAACATATGTTTCAATAGATGTTTTCTAGTTACCTTTATTACACCTAATTCATAATGAATATTTAACACAGAAATAGTGTTTCAAATATTCAAATACATTTTTTTTGGTGGTACTGGGGTTTCTGGAAGCCCTTCTACCTCCAGGCTACACTCCCAGACCTAAATATAAAAGGATCTCACTAAGCTGTGAAGGGACTCACAAGGTAGCTGAGGCTGGCTGTGAACCTGGATCTTCCTGTCTCAGCCTCCCAAGTACTGAGATTACAAACATGCACCACCACGCCTGGCAGATTTTTTTTATTTCTAATATCCATGTTAATTTTCTCTCAAGCTTATTTTATATACATATATGAATAATTATATATCATATTTATATATACATATACACACACTTAATTTTTATGAATCCCTTTCTTTGTTAAGAAATTCTTAACTATTTTGAATTGGGCAAAATGTCCTTCTAACTGAGGGATGTGTAACGTTTTCACATTCAGGTATATCACTGGTACCAATAACATTTATATTCTGTACATGATTAGCTACTTAAAATTCCCCAAATATGTAATATATTTTTGCTAATTTGCTACTCATTTATCCCTATTACTCTGTAACAACACATTCATGTTTATTCAATTACAGATCTATGTCCCTTGTAAACTCTAAAATTTTACATGCAGATTCTTCTCTTATTTATATGTGTGCTCTGAAGAGCGCTAAAAAGAAGCAACTACCCAGTGTGCAGTTAATGTTTGTTGGATTGAATGAACATCTCAAAATCCTCATGTCCTTAATAAATTTTAAAAACATCCCTTAAAACTTTATTTTCCCATAAATTTAAGCTTCCTTTAGTGGTAGCGTCATCCAAAGATTTCCAGTTCTTAAATTTTTTCATATTTTTCCATGATCTTATCAATCAAAAAGTTATTTTTCTTTAATGTCTGAGGTCTGAGCTTTTATTATCTTTGAAATTCTTACTACCCTTGTTCAGTATCTGTATATATTTCATGCGAATTGCTGTATTTATTTCTCATTGGCATTCATGTCTCTAGCTTCTTTTTTTCTAAATTTGTATGTGTTAACAAAGCTTCTTTTAAAAGAAAGAATCCTCACAATAAATTTACTGAGAAAAAAAAATGTTTGCAACAACTCTCTTCATCTCTTATGTTGTCCCTTTGGAATGAGATTTTTGCCACTTCTCTAATTAATACTCTTTTTCCCCAGTGCTTGAATCTAGGCGGACATCATGGATTATTTTTATTAAAAGGGTGTGACAGAAGTTCTCTTCTACAGTTTCTAAGTTTGGAAGCCTTGCAGTTCTGAATTTTCCATCTTACAACACAATGCTACTACAGGAAGAATTTGAGACTAGTGCTAGAGTCTGAAACACACGAAGCAGAGACAAGCTGACATAGCCATGATTTTCTAAATGAGTTGGACTGTTTTTAAGCCAACATCTCATTGCAACTACATGAATCATCTCCAATAACAACCACCTAGGCTACCACAGAACAAATTTCTATTCCATGAAATTATAAGCAAATAAAATATTCTTGTTTTAAATCACAAAGATAGGTGTGATTTTTAATCCAGAAATATATGTGATACAGAAAGTGGTGTTCAAGAGTGGATGTTGTCATACAGAATATCAAAATTTGTGAGGCCTTAAGATTGGTGGTAAATGAATGCTGTTGGTTAAGCTTAGCATGGTTTTCAAATTTTTGATGAAGGCTGAAGAAGGAACTTATTGACTTCTGGAAAAGGAACTTTTGTATTATGTTCTAAATAGCTGGCAGAGCTATCATCTGTGGATATTTAGCAGAAAGAACCCAATTAAGGAGCAATATAGGAAGCTAGCAGAATGGACCACAGGTTGCTCTATTTACCATAAGGCACTATAAGTGAATGATGAACCGAAAAAGATGTTGCAGTAGGTCCATGGAACAGAAAGTATATCATATGGTAGTTCCATACCTAGTGTTCTGAGGAACCGCCAACTGATATATATAGTTGTTTTTCCAATTTACAATTTTACAAATAGTGTATAATACTTTCTATCTTTCCATATTCTCAGCAGCATTTTTACTGTGTGTATTTTAGATGATTACAAGTCTAGCTGACTTATGTGAAATCTCGGTGTAGTAATTCTCTGATTGTTAGTGATGATGAATATATATTCATATATATTATGTTCACATTTTATCTATATGTTGATATATATATTATGTTAATATATACATATATACATATATATATATATATATATATATATATATATATATATATATACCCACATATACCAATTGATTTTTTTGAGAAGGGAGCAGGGTGGGATGTGAAGGTATTTATGCAAAGAGCTGTGTGAATATATGTTTTTAACACATTGAATCTCACTTTGATGTATAATTGCAATACACTAATAAAATAATTTTAAAAATAGAAAGGAGCCTGGCATGGTGACACATGCTTATAATCCCAATACTTGGGATGCTGAGTCAGGAGGATCACAGGAAAGCCAGCTTCAGCAACTTAGTGAGGCTCTCAGCAACTGGAGATACTCTGTTTCCAAACTAAATAAATAAATAAGGCTGAAAATGTATCAGAGGCAGAACATCCATGAGTTCAATTATCAGTAAAATAAGTAAGTAAATAAATAAACAAACAAGGGCTCTAATTTTTGATAATTTGAAAATTAAAATTTTCTTATTTGTAGATACTATAGACTATAAGAAAATTTGAAACTAAAAAATAGTTTCTCCATAATGAGCACTCCTGGAAAAGACAGTGCAACATTTTATCAAGGAAGATTAGAAAGAATAGGCCGATGCTAAGTAGACATTCTTACCTATGAGAAAAGATTTTTCAGAACATTGTAAATGTTGTTCCAAATACCAAAACACCTCAACTTCCCCCCAAAACCGAAATCTTACTTTTAAAAAATTGACTAATGGAGTACTTTTGACCTGAGACATAGAAAGCCCTCGATGTTTTTAAGGGCATTATAAATTGTAATAACAGGTACCAAGACAGTTCAAAATGAAAAGAAGCCTTTGGGTTTTAAAGCTTTCATGAGCTGAAAACAGTCTGACAAAGGTAGCTTTAAATAAATACAGTCTATTTCTCATAAGTAAAAAAAAATCTATCTTTGTGAACATAGCAAAGACCCAGTTCATTTGACCAGAACCAAGGAACACATGAATTAGGGATCTACAGAGAAGCATAATTTGATCATTATGAAGAAACTTTCTCTATCCCTGGAGGTGGCAACTGGGCAGCATGTGCCTATCTAGACTTTCAAACTGGTGTGCTAAAGCTCCATGTCCTCTTGCTGTCCAGTGCTGACTTCTAAGAATCTTGCTTGATTCTGGAACAGATGAGAACACAGGAGCAGAAACAGATGCAGTTTAGACATTTAGCTCAACCAGTAGATACTTGACAGCAGCTAACAGTGAGTGATCCAAGGCAACACTAAAATAAGCAAGAAAAAGAGAAAAAACAAAAGAAAACAAAAACAAATGCTGAGCCCAACATAAATTACCAAATGGTCATAGAATTGGAAACAAACAAAAAAAAAATGGCTTTTGTTTTAAGTTACTAAGTTTCGAATTGATCTATTATTGTATTTCTTTAACCCAAGATAACTTATTATTGTACTATTTAGATATATTCAAGTAAATAATTATGTCACTTGTTTAGTGCTTTTTATTTAAATTATTCCTTTTTTAAACTTTACCCTTCTTCATTTTTGTCACCGGCTCTCCAAAATGCAATGATAATTTTATGTTTTAAGTAACTTTTCATACACATTGCCATGATTAGTGTTTCTTATATTTTCCTCCATAAATATCCCAATATACTACTTAACTATTCTTCATAAGGTAGCTAAATGTTATAACCTACAAGTCCTCTGGTGTTGTAACTCATCTATTTATTGAAAGATACCCTAATGTCTATATAATCAACTTTTTCCGAGATAAATATCCAATTGGTTGAACTCATAACCTATTAGTGTCCATAGAATATCTACAGTTGAAGAGTTTGAAGAAATTCTTTTGAGTAAAACTATTACTATAATTATGTTCTTGTAGCATAACTGCATTTTCTTCACTTACTTTTTGCCCAGCACTGAAGAAGAGAGATTCCTACTCTCTTTATCTTAGGTCTACTTTCCCTTTAAGTTTAATGAAAGCCATATTTCTAGATTTCAAAATCTCTCTCTTTCTCCCTTGCTTTCTCTCCCTCTCTTTATACATCCAGAAGGTTTTTATCAAGTCATCAGTTCTCTTAACTGGCTTTAGTTTGATGATACTTAAGCACTACAGAATGAGCGAAAGAAGCATGAGCTGTGGCATTCCTACCTTATAAAACAACTATCTACTGCAGTCCATTGACTTCCCCATAAAAACCCTCCTGCAATAAGAACAAGAAGTAACTTGCAAGCTGGTAAAAGACATTTTTCAAGTAACTAAATAACAACAATGAAATAAATTCTTAAATGGTTAGTAAAGTATATTGTTAGAGTAAGACAGCTGCTTTCTTAAGCATATTTAAAAAAAAATGGGAGGCAGCCTTTTTCCATTGTTTGTTTCTATCGACGGGTTTATCCAACCATAAAAGATGCATTTCCTTGTGTTTCCCATTTCATTTGTCTGATTATTACCAGCACAGTGAACTGGTAAATGCAAATTCTAATTTGGATATTTTTTTGAAAGTAGATTACAGTGAAGTTTGATCATCTTAGGCCATTAAAATAAAATGAAAAGTATAGTATATAAAAATACTTCATTAAACAAAAAGATAAAAATATCATATACAAATAAGCTTTGAAAGTGGAAGCTTATAAAATTATATTGCACAAAAGTAAATGAAATAACACTGTATAATTTTACTCTCAGAATAAATCATTAAAAGACAGAATTTTAAACTTTGGGGGCTGTTAAAAAAAAAGACTTTAAATTATGGCTTCTACAAAAAGGTCCTATTTTGCAACAATTCCTTTGAAGTTGTGACCCAGCTATGAAATATTTTTTGAAGATTTAAAGAAGTTTATTAAAAAGATATAAATACAGAAAATATTTACAGCCCCATGCTAAAATGGCATGAGGGGGGAGGGTGGCCCAGGCCAACTCATCACTCCCCTGAAATATTTTGAAGAGTATTTTTCAACAGTAAAATAGAAACATAATCTAAAATATCAGGAACTCAAACATCAATTCTAATTTATTTCTTAAAAAAATTTAGATTTTTCTAACAATGACAATTTTGTGATTTTAATTCTCTCCATCAATTTTCATGAAACTATTGTATTTTAAGTAGGTATAATCAGTTGTAGTCAAAGAATAAATTGTGTCAATATTTTCTTATAATCCTCAACTAAGATGCTTAACAAAAATCTATTTATTTCAGTAATAAACATGATTTTGGGAAGATATTCCACAGGTAATTTTATTTTGAAAAGCATATTTATCCACCGAAAATGATTTGTGTACTAATATGTATACATTGTAAATTGTCATTATGATTTACGTCTTGCTATTAGAGAGCAAGTATTTAGTAGTCAAATGCAAATAATGAATTCTTCATAAAGTACAACTATATAATATTAATTTATAATCAAGGTGTAAACATGTTTCTTAGTCAATACAGTTTTTTCTTTTGAAACTCAAGTTTATACTTAAAAAATTGGTTACCTTGTTCATATAAAGTCGACATATTTCACATAGACTATAGGAGAACCTAGAGAATTAATAATCATTAGTCTTGGGTATCACAATATAAGGATATGAATATTCCTGTTAACTAAAAATAGCATCTCTCAGATAACTTTGAGTGATTAAGATTTATGGAATACCTGGGTGTGGTGGGTTATGCCTGTTATCCTAGTACTTGGCAGGAAAACAGAATTATCTGGTGGTTTGAGTCTAGCCTCAGCAAATGAATGAGACCCTAAGTATCTAAATTAAGTCCTGTTTCACAATAAAAAATAAAATAGAAGTGGAGGTGGAGCTCAAGGAAGAATGCATCTGAGTTCAATCCCCAGCACCAAAATATATAAATAAATAAATAAATAAGATTTATTTGTTTGAATGCTCTAATATTTTACATGAATAATCATCATTAAAAATATTTTCTACAAATAAAATAATAATTTTATGTGATTGATAATAAAAAACAATAAATAAAGAGAGATTATTAGAAGATCATAGCAATTTATTTAATACAAGTTTTATATGACACAGCACCTCATAAGGAAATAAAAATCTTAAAAAATTAAATTCATTTACTTATATAGTAAATTAGACAAAAATAATACTGTGAAAATGTGAAAAGTCAGAAGGACTGGGTCTAGAGTGGGTAATTAGGAAGAGATGTGATTAGGAAGATAAGGATTAATTTAACAAGGTTTATTTGCACTGAATTATGATAGTCTAAAGTTCCCATCCTGGATCGTAAGAATGTTGTTTTTGGTTGTTGTTTTTTTTTTTCTAGTAGAGGAAGAATTTCTTTCACATGGGGAATTTCATCTTTAACTTTTTAAGGAACTATATGAAGGTCAAAGCAATTTTCTTGCACCTGCTGTTTTTGAAGTGCCTTTTACTTAGTCAATATATCAGTGTGGTTATATTTTTAACTCCTTCATGAGTAAAACCCAGTACTATATTTTACAGAACTTGTTCCCATTAATGTTGAACTAGTTTTTACACTGATATTTTATTAAGAAGTAAGATACGAGTGTAATTTCATCAACATTATATGATCTAATGCTAGAACTGAAAAAACAGGTTCAGAAATCCATTCATTTACTGGAGTGAATCTGGAGAGCATTAATGGGGACTAAGTTCTTGGTTTAAAAAAAATGTCATCTTAGAGCAAAAGGAGTCAAGGCCTAAGATAATAGTCAAGGCCTAAGATAATAGAATGAGGGAGAGTGATGGAGAATTCTAGCCTACAGGAAGGAAGTTAGCCAAAGTGAAAAGATATTCAGGGGATTAGGTTACTGTTCTGTCCTCCAGCTCCTCATACTTACTCTCCTTATCATACTGAAAGACTTCATATTATTTTCCATTTCTCTTCTCTGTCCACTTATTAAAAATTCTATAGATGAAATAGCTGGATCCAAACTGATTTGGAGAAATACAAATTATTAACAAACATAAAAATAATCTTTAACTTTTCAAGCAAACTTTGATAAATAAATCATAAGAAAATATCTGCTGAAAATGAAGAGAAAGAATAATAAAGTCATAATGCATTAGAAAGTAGTATAGTCTTATCTATTTCTGATTTTCATGTCAGAATAGAGGTCTTCAGTTCGGCCTAGAAATATAGATGATTCTGATTTTGAATATATTAAGAAAAGTATATTACTTTGAATATATGTTTGTATTTCACTATTTTACAATGTACATTATATCAGAATAGTATATCACAACAGTGTTATGAAAATGTCAATAAGCTAAAAGTCTGTAATATGGTTAAGTGTTTTTTTAAATGTAGAATAGACTATTATTTTAGGACATAATTCTTGAAATTATTTTCAGTGTTAGGAAATTCTTTTTTATGTTTACATATTTTTAATTTATTTTTATTGGTGCATTGTAATCATATATCACATTGGAATACAAGACTTGAGAGGATATACAAGCACACATGATCTAATTAGCCCTCATCCAGCCCCCATCCCATTCCCTCCCCTCCCTCTATCCCATGCTTGTTTGGTGATTAACTTTGATACATCTGTTTATGTACCTCCTGTGTTTTAAAGAGGCGCCATACTCCCCTATTCCATACCCTCTGATTGGTCACCTTAATTGCTTCACTATAGGGTCCTTTCTATAGCTCGACCTCTTCCTGTTGCCCCTTTCCTCCTAGTTATTGCTGATTAGGGGAAGCATCTGTTTTTTTTTTTTTTTTCCCTGCGATACTTCTCTGTGCATGCCGCGTTGCAAGTACCGATCCCACTCTTGATGGCCCCAGTAGTGGCCTGGCTACTCGGTGGACTAATCCAGACCTCGCTGGCTCAAGCAGCAGCCTTGCCTCATGGGAGGCCCCAATTGTGGTCTCACTGGCCCCAACACTGGCCTAACCCCCTCAGCTGGCTCGGATCCCGGCCTTGGTGCAGCAGCCTAGCCTCAAGGAAAGCTCTGATCCCGGCCTCGGAGGCCCCCGCACCGGCCTTGCCTCACGGCAGGCTCCAATCCCGGCCTTGGAGGCCCCAGCATTGACCTTGCCTCACAGCAGGCTCCGATAAATAAATAAATCATAAGAAAATATCTGCTGAAAATGAAGAGAAAGAATAATAAAGTCATAATGCATTAGAAAGTAGTATAGTCTTATCTATTTCTGATTTTCATGTCAGAATAGAGGTCTTCAGTTCAGTCTAGAAATATAGATGATTCTGATTTTGAATATATTAAGAAAAGTATATTACTTTGAATATATGTTTTATTTCACTATTTTACAATGTACATTATATCAGAATAGTATATCACAACAGTGTTATGAAAATGTCAATAAGCTAAAAGTCTATAATATGGTTAAGTGTTTTTTGAAATGTAGAATAGACTTATTATTTCAGTACATAATTCTTGAAATTATTTTCAGTGTTAGGAAATTCTTAAAAGCAATGTTTGATCTGGGTATGGAGCCACATGCCTGTAATCACAGTACTTAGAAGGAGGAGACAGGAGGGTCACAGGTTAAAGACTAGCCTCAATAACCTAGTGAGATCCTGTTTCAAAACAGAAAATAAATCGGGTTGAGAGCATAACTTGGAAGTAAAATTTCTTTGGGTTTATGGTATATTAATTAAAAGGAAAAATTTGAGAATCTAAATTCAAAAAGGATCTCAATAGTATCTGCTGCTCTAAAACGGTTTAGGTATCTGTAAATATGTAACTTCACTATAACAAAAAGCACCGGTTCTCTATCACTCTGAATTACTCAATGATGTAAGATTACCATACACCAATAAATGTATTAACATCAGCCGTTACAACACACTACTCTATTCAGCTTAACAGTTCAAAGGGAGAATGTAACTCACTATGCCTTGAACTGAACTCTATTTGCTCACTTAATATAAACCTGTGATGAGGTTCAGAAAATGATACTATAAAGTATGGTACTTAAATTCTGACAAATCTGGGCTAAAAAAAAAAAGCAGTCTCAAATCCAAGGTCTTGCTGAGATTCTGTCTCTCACTACCCCTTTTCCTTCCCCAAAGCTCAGAGAAAAGAAGCTTTCTCTTAACTTTTCTTATATAACAAAAAGTCCTAGTTTCTGTGTTTTTTTCTAATAATTCATCTTTTCTTGAGCACCCCTTTTATAATTTCATCAGACAGAGAAGATTAACTCACAGGAAAGAAGACTAAATTTGAGGCTACATTCAGAGCCTAAATGACCTTTGTTTTAGGTTATATTCTATTCTTGGTATCCATTCATCTTCTTTAAAAACCGTTTAAACGCCCTCTAAATTATCTATACCTTGACTTCCTATCCCCTAATGAGGTAGGAGTTTCACTGGGTCCTTCAAGCTACCTTTAGCTAGAAGCTCAAAAGTTAAAAATCAAGGCTTTTTCAAAAACTCCTTCAACCAGATGGTAACAAACAAACAGCTCCAGACAGAATAGGCCTGGCTACCCTAGAATGCCAGAATGGTACAATGAAGCACCACCTTCCTCTAATATAAACAAGGCAGAATCTTCTTAGGCAATGTAAGACAAAAGACAGATACAGGGAGATATAATTTAATGGGCTAATGAATTTTCTGTTTTGGTATCTTGCTTATGCAAGATATAATAAATCACACACTTGTCTTCCCCTCTTCTCTGCAATTAGATGACAAAATGTGGAAAAAACTGTAATCTCTATGTTCAATGCTCAGACCCAAAGCTCTTGCGTTCTGAGTCTTCACTAGTGGATAAACCTGCTTTTCCAACTCCCATCACAATGTTCCTTTATTTCTGGGGACCAAGCTGTGTTAACTGAGTATCCTGCAACACTATAAAGATGATAATTAGGCTTCCAAGTCTCACTGGATTGTTCTCACTTTACTGTGACACCCCATGCAAAAGTAAACCTGTATGCTTTTTTTTCCCCCTGCTAATCTAGTTACCAGTTTATTTTAGCAAACTCAATTTATGAAGACTTTAGAGGACAGAGGTAAAAATTTACTTTGCAGCCAGGCGTGGTGGCAACGCACGCTCGTAATCCCCGCGTTTGGGAGGTTGAGACAGGAGGATCGTACAGGTTCGAAGCCAGCCTCAGCTACTTAGTGAGGCTCTTAGCAACTTAGTGAGACCCTGTTTCCAAGTAAAAATATATAACAGGTCTGGGAGTGTAGCCCAGAAGTAGAAAGCCCCTGGGTTCCACCCCAGGACCACCAATAAATAAATAAATAAATAAATTACTTTGCAGCAACACTAGTCTAAAAAAGAATATTTAACTTCTGTTTGAGGTAGTGCATGTTCTTCATTGCTTCATTATTTGCTTGATAAAAATTAGTGTTTCTCTGGTTCTGGCTTATATTACTTTATTATTATTATTATTATTATTATTATTAATTTGCAGTTAATATTTTTGAATATTTTCTCTAGTGATGATTTGGAAGACATCAATTCTTTCAGTTTATATTTGTCCTGGAAGATTTTTATTTTCCCATTGAATTTGAAAGATAGTTTTGCTAGATAGTAAATTTTTAGCTGCAAGTTCTTTTTTTCTTTCTTTCAGAGTTTAGAATATTTTACTGCAGGGCCTTCTTGCTTTCATGACCTGGATTGGGAAGTCTGACATGATTTTAATTGGTTTACCTCTGAAAGACTCTTGGTCTTTTGTTTTTGTTGCCTTTAAGAGTCTCTCCTTGGCTTTTATGTTGGTCAATTTGACTTCTAGGTGGCATGGTAAATGTTTTTTCTGATTTATCGAAAGGGGGTTCTCTAAGTTTTCTGTATCTGTGTATTGACCTTAATTATGTTTGGAAATTTTTCTAATATTACCTCTTTGAAAAGATTGCTGATCTCTTTGGTTTCACCTTCTATTTGCTCTTCTATTGCTATTATTCTTAGTTTAGCTCTTTTAAAATGGGCCCAAATCTCACTATGTGTTTATTTTTTAAGTAATCATCTTCTAAGAGCCAGATTCTATTCTCCATGTGGTCTAATTTATTGTTTACAGTTTAGATTAATGTCTTCACTTCAATAATTGCATCCTTATTTCTTTCAGACTCTCTCTAAATTCTTTTCAGAAATCCAGTATCCTTTCTGCTGTTAAATTTCTAATTTTTCCTTCTGGCAATCTTTACAATTCTGTATTGTCGGGTTGTGTTATTGTAGGGTTATGAAGCTCATTGCTTTCTTGTTATTGCTCTTTTTCATCATTACAAAAGTTTGTATTTGTTCCTTTTGACAGGCTTTTCTCAGTCTGTAAGTGTCAACTGGTATATCCAAGGGGATATACCAGTTTTGTATTCAATGATGAAGGTTGAGTGAGGAGAAAAGTGAAGTCATAAAATGCAAGAATAGGATAAAGCCACAGATAGGATTAAGTAGAATGAGCTAAAAATGATAGGAATTAAAAATCATCTTTCAAAAATTACTCTGCACAAAAATGGCCTCAAGCCCCCAATAAAAAGATATAAGGTGGCAAAATAGATTAAAAACCAGAATCCATCTATATGCTGCCCACAAGAAACACACCTAACAAGTAAAGAAAATAGCAAACTAAAGGTAAAGACTGGAGCAAGGTAATCCATGCCAACAGAACTCAAAGATAAGCAGGAATAGCAACTATGGTGTCAGACAAGTTAGACTTCAAGTGCAAGCTTAGCATAAAAGACAAAGCAGGTTATTTTTTACTGGTAAAAGAAAAATTCAGCAAAAGAAAATAACAATAATCAACATTTATGACCCAAACATCGGTGCAGCTACTTTTCATAAAATAAACTGAGGGAATGGAAGAGGGGAAAGGGAAATTCTCTAAAGCACATGATATACTTTAAAAATCATATCAATGCCAATCACTAAGCCAAGCATGAGAAGGAGGGAGGGGGAAGAAAAGTGGTGGGAAATGGGTAAGGGATAATTGGGTGATGTGTGCATGTATGTCTCCACCATTTTTTATCCCATTAAGATGTGTAACTATAATGCACCAATAAAAAATAAAATGAACTCTTTGTGGCATTAAATCAGACATAAATCTCAATACAATAATACTGGGAGACTTCAACACAATTCTCACTGCTACAACCAATTTTCTAGACAAAATATCAGTAAAGATACCTCAGACCTAAAGAACACCATAAATAAAATGGACCTATTAGACACATATAGAATATTCCACCCAATTATAGCAAGGTTCACATTTTTTTCAACAGCTCATGGAACCTCCTCCAAAATAGATTACAATTTATGCCACAAAATGAGCATTAGCAATTTCAAAAAATGTGACATACTTCCCTGTCTCTTCTCAGAACACAATGGAATAAAACTAGAAAACAACTATAGTAAGACCCAGAGAAGCCATATACACATGTAGAGACTGAAAACCACACTGCTGAATGAAGAATGGATCATAGAAAAAGTAAGAGGTGAAATAAAACAAAATTTCTAGAAACAAACAAAAATAGAGATATAACATATCAAAACCTCTGGGCTACCTTGAAGGACATATTAAGAAGAAAATTCATAGCACTGAGTGCCCATATAAGAAGAATAGAAAATCACCAAATAAATAACCAAATGGCATATCTCAAAGCCTTTGAAAAACAGCAACAGTCTAATCCCAAAGTCAGTAAAGACAGAATTATAGCAGAAATCAATGGATTAGAGAATAAAAAAATACAGAAAATCAACAAAATCTAGTTTCTTGAAAAAATTAACAAGATCGATAAACCACTAGCCAACATAACCAAAAAGAGAGAGAAAATCCATTCAAATTACAAAGATAAATGATGAAAAGGGAGATATTACTAGAAATCCAGAGGATTATCAGAAACTACTTTTTAAAAAATGTTTATTGGTGTATTATAGTCATACATTTTAATGGGGTACAAGATTGTGTATTAATAGATCCACGCAAAACACTATTAACCCTTACCCAATTCCTGTCACATTCCCTTTCCTTCCTTCCTTCTCATATTTGGCTTAGTGATTGACATTGATATGTTTGTTAATGTACATCAAGTACATTAGAGAATTTCCCTCTTTCCACCTCCCATCCCCTCAGTTAGGTCACCTTATTTGCTTATCTAGAGTATCTCCTTCTTCAGCTAGAGCTTCCTATGACCCATTTTCTCCCTAGCTTCCATATATTAGGAAGAGCATCTGATTTCTTAGTTTTTGAAACTAACTAATCTCACTTAACATAATTTTATCTAGTTCCTTTTATTTCCCTGTAAATTATATAATTGTGTTTTTCTTTATGGCTGAGTAAAATTCCATTTTGTACATATTTCATAGTTTTGTAATCCATTCATCTATTGGTAGACATCTTGGCTGGTTCCATAGTTTGGCAACTGTGAATTGTTTAGCTATGAACTTAGATATTTATGCATTAATTTGGTGGTTTGGCTTTCATTTTGGGGGGAGTAGATACACAGAAGTGGTTTTGCTGGATCATATAGTAAGTTCATTCCCATTTTTCTGAGAATCCTCAATACTATTTTTCAAAGCAATTAGCAATCCCGCCAACAATGTTTTAGAGTTTCCACTTCTCCACAGCCTTGCCAGCATTTGATGTTGTTTATGTTTTGAATGATTGCTATTCTAGTCGGAGTTAGGTAAAATCTCAGGGTAATTTTTTGATTTGCATTTCTCTGACTGCTAATGATGTTGAGCAATTTTATGCATTTATGGGCCATTTAAATTTTTTCTTTTGTGAAATGATGCTCCAACAAAATGGAAAATCATGAACAAATTGACAACTATCTACATAAAAACCTTCCTAAACTGAATAAAGAAGATATAGAAAACTTAAGCCAAGCCAGGCATGGTGTTGCACACTTGTAATCCCAGCTGGTTCAACATACAAAAAACAATACATGTAATTCATCATGTAAACAGAACCAAAGACAAAAATCACATGATCACTTTAATAGATGCTGAAAAGGCATTTGTCAAAATCTAACATCCATTTATGCTAAAAATCACTGCAGAGAATCAGAATAGAAGGAACATACCTCAAGATCATAAAGGCAATATGAAATAGGCCCACAGCCAACATCATATTAAATGGTGAAAAACTACAAGAATTCCTGCTAAAAATAGAAACAAGATAAGGATGTCTACTATCACCACTTCTTTTTGATATAGTACTTGATACTCTAGCCAGAGCTATAAGGCAAGAAAAGGAAATCAAAGGAGCACAAATAGAAAAAGAACTAAAACTATAGCTATTTGCAGATGGCATGATACTATACTTAGAAGACCCAAAAATCTCAACCAAAAGGCTTAGATCAACAAATTTAGGGAAGTGTTTGGGTACAAAATTAATCTTAAAAAAACCAGAAGTTTTCCTGTATCACAATCATAAATCTACCAAAAAATAAATCCAGAAAACATTTCCACTCAGGATATCCCACACACACACACAAAAAATTACATAGAGATAAACCTCACCAGGGAGGTAAAATAATTCTGCAAAGAAAATTATAAAACATTGAAGAGAAAAATTGAAGAAGACCCAAGAAGATGGAAAGATCTTTCATCTTCTTGGATAAGCAAAACAAATATCATCAAAATGGCCATTCTTCCAAAAGTGACCTAGAGATTCAACACAATACTCATTAAATTGCCAAGGTGATTCCTTACAGACAGAAAAATCAGTCTTCAAATTCAGTTGGAACAACAAAAACAAAAACAGAATAGCCAGAGTTGTTCTCAGCAATAAAAAAGAAAGAAATAAAGAAAAAGTAAAGAAAAAAAATGTAGAAGTAATCACAGTACCTGACCTCAAAATATACTACAAAGTCATAGTAATAAAAAATGCCATGGTACTGTCACAAAAACAGATATGTAGACCAATGATGCAGAATTAAAAAAAAAAAAAAAAAAAAAACCTTACAGTCAGGCATGGATGAATACACTTGTAATCCCTGCGCTTGGAAGGCTGAGACAGGAGGATTGCTCAGGTTACAAGCCAGTCTCTGCTACTTAGTGAGGCCCACAGCAACTTAGTGAGACCCTGTTCCCAAATAAAATATAAAACAATAAAACGATAAAAAAAACCTCAGGAACAAATCCTCACACTCATATCCAATTAATATTTAAAACACAACATCAAATGCTGGCAAGGATGTAAAGTAGTGGGAACTCTAATACATTGTTGTGCAATTGCAAATTAGTGCACTCACTTTGGAAAACAGTATGGAGGATTCTCAAAAGAATGGGAATGAACCTACCATATGATCAAGCATTACTACTTCTGGGTATCTTCCCAAAAAATTAAAACCAAACTACCAGACTAATGTATGCATATATTCATCGCTACACAACTCACAATTCACAAACTATAGAACCAGCCAACACGTCCATCAATAGATAAATGGATTACACAATTATTGGATATGTACACAATGGGATTTTATTCAGCAATAAAGTAGAACAAAATTATATCATTTACAATGAATGAATCTAACTGGAGAACATTATACTTAGTAAGATTATTTAGTCCCAAAATTTAAGATTCAGATGCTCTCCTTAATATGTGGAACCTAAGGAGAAAATAGGTAATATTTTTAAAAATAAAAGCAAAATCACTAACACAATTATGACAAAACTCATTGGATGTATCTTCTTAAAGTTCTGATACTAGTATTATTCTAAATAAGCCTGGATGGTGATACACACTTGTAATCTTAGTACTCATGAGACTGAGACAGGAGTATTACAGATTCTGAGTCTGCCAACTTGAGCAAGTAAAGAGATTTCCTGCAACCTAGGGAAACCATATTTCAAAACAAAATTTAAAAATAGGGGGAAACTTAGAGTATGTCTGGAAAATAGAATGCCCCTTGGTTTAATATCCAGTACTACAACATCAAAAAAACTAAAAAAAAACTTTTTAAAAGTATTATAGAATAAATTAAAATTTGCATTGGAGGATGGAGGTTGTATCACTTTAAACCTAGGAAGAATTTGCCCTCCAGGAGACATACAGGAAGTTGAACCATACAAATGGGTCTTTGAGATTGGTCTTGAAGAATATTTAGGGCTTTATTAAATAGAAAAAGAAAATAACCTTTATCCTATTAGTAAAATCAGGGGAAAGGTTATAAATATTAGTATATTATACATAATTGACAGTTATTATTGAATTCAAATATTTGGCATTTGATTTTGGAAGTGACCTGGTAATTACTCAGGGCAATTGTTTTTCCAAAGAAGAGTAATTTGTATCTCCCCTCAGCTTGACATATTTAAAAAGACTAAAAGTTTAAAAATATGCATTTGCATAAAGTTGCTAATAAAACTTGACTTAAGGTAAATAGAAATATGTTCTGAGAAATTATTTGACTGAACCACACAGTCATTAAATAAGTATCTAAATATAAAATCACAGTCCAAATAAATTACAGTGCAATGCCAGAAGAAAAAAAATATATACACATTAGTATCTCTTCCATGATCCTACTTTAAAAAAGAAAAAATAATCCCTTAACATTCATATATTATGTTTAAAACCATTAGGATAAATATATTCCATATGGTTATTTTTGAGAACTGACATTATGAGTACCTTTGTATTATTTGGTATATTTTTGTTTGTTTGTTTGGTTTTTTTTTGGTGGTACTGGGGTTCCTGGTGTAAGACCCCCGCCGAGGGGAGACCCTCAATCAACCTCGGGATAAGCGACGTCAAGTACCACGAGAGACTACGTCCTTGATGCAATGAGCAAAAAGGTTTATTAAGGAGCCAGTGCACTGGGGCCGACTCCTATAGGAGTTTGGCCCCGAGCAACTGAAAGTGTGGATATTTATAGGGAAAAGACCACCAGTTAGGGGGGGTAGGGGTTTGGGCCAGATTGCATGCGTTTATAGAAAATTACAGAATCATTTGAAAAGTACATTCTGTAGTCAGGTGTTAGATAAGATACCAAGTGTAGTCAGTAAGCTCCTGGGTCAAGGTGCTCTGACCCAGTCAGTATAGATAAGATGGGGTGGGCTTATTGCATATTTTACATTCCTAAGCTGTAAGCTGCAGTAAAATATACTTTTCTTTTTAACTATTAGCTGGCTGCTAGGGGCTTATGATTTTTTCTTCTAAATGGAGCCTTTCACTGGAAACCCTTCTACCTCCGGGCTATGCTCCCAGACCCATTTTTTATATTTTTATTTTGAAACAGGGTCTCTTAAGCCAGCGAGGCTAAATATATACATACATTTTCAAAGATAATTACATTATTGTATATGTCAATTAATAAGAGGCATAGGAATGTGATAACTGAGGCAGAGTTTGACAGCATAACAAGCTCTTCTGATAAAAATAAATTAATTCAAGGAAATTTTTTTAATCATCCTGTTTATACATGTATTCTTTAGATAGGTTTAGTGATCTCTTTATAAAAATTGAATGCTTTTATTACATTGTACAAAGTAGATTTCTTGTATAATTCTCCCATTTTATTATGTAAATTGATGCCATCAAAAATGTTACTTTGATTTGCTGTGACTCAGTTTCTTCAGGTTTAAATGTGAACAAAATAGCACAGCCTTGCAGTAATTGTAGAATGTAAAAGTGATAAATTATACAGATTCCTGGGGGGTATCTTTCTTCAGATGCACTTCTATCTGTAACCTAGTGCCCTCTCTGGAGAAACTAAACCAGCCAGAAATAGAAATCTGTGCTATTACAATTCCAAGGAGTGTTAGGGTCTCTCAATAACTTTATCAGCATTCTCCCCCATAGTGAGACGATTTCTTTACACATTGTTGCTTTAATAAAAATGAATAACTCTAGCTCTGAATTTGGTTTATAAACAATTTACGTACTTTCGTTTCATTTGCTTGGTAACTATTACCCACACAAGCCAGGCAGAAAGCATAAACATAGTCCTCCAGTCTGTTGTTCAGATACCTGTGCCATAAAGGAAGAGGAAATGAGGGAACTAAGTTTAGAATTTCTAGTTGATGGTAGAAAAAACACAGCTTCAGTAGTCAGATCTGAAAATAGGAAGCAGCATCTCAATGTGTAGAAAAAAAAAATAAGGATGCTTGCTGAACAGAAATTTAAAGATGTATAATTCCCCTTAAAACAGTGTTATAGTCTGGATTTAAAATCCAAAGCTCATGTGTTGAAACCATGTCCCCAGTGCAGCTAGATTCAGAATTGGGACAACACAGGAGGAAGGTCATTGGAGGAGTGATCTTGGGGACTATATATGTCCATAGGCCCCTCCTCTCACTATTTTTGCTTTCTACCACCTTGATATGAGAGCTGAGTCTCTCTACCATGGACCCTGTCACTGCTGCAGCCACCAGCACCACAGTTCATTCCTTGGAGCCAGCCCTGTGGACTGAACCCTCCAAAACTCTGAGTCTTAATAAGTTTTTTGTTCTCTAAGTCATTCTTGTCAGAAATCTTGGTTACAGCGATGGAAACTTCAACTAAAAAACAGGTCCTTTATTTTATTATGTTTCAGTATTAACAATTAAAGATGAGTCATTAGGATCTAAATTAGAACTATCAAATGATTTAAATATATTTGTAGCTAGTAGTAGCTACAAAGGACCAGTATAGTTTTTTTAAATTTTAACTCTTAAACATTTCTTAAATCTGCTACTGTCTTGTTCTATTAAAGTTTCTACCCAGGACAAATATAACTATTTTTTCTATCATAATTTGTCCCCTAAACAAAGATGCTGCCCTGGACTCTCTAATTCTAAGTATCTCTAGTAGTTTCCTGTAACTTCTAAAGTTAAGACTGCCTCACTCCTGTTTCACTCCATTCCTGTCCAGGATCTATACCCTGCAAAACCATGAAATATTGTAGCTTCCTTATCACCACCCCATCTCAACCCTGGCCTCCCTCTGGAATTTCCACAAACAAGCTCCTCCTGTTCCAAGAGTGCCATGCACCTTCTAGGTACCCTATATTTGCTTCTTTCTCAACCTTGTTATATATACTATATATACATGCATACACTAATTATAATTATTTAATATGTGCAGCTGTTTTAAATCCAAATGAAAAAAGTACTAATTAGTTAAAGCACAGTTCAATATTTTATTTCAATAGTTTTTTTATTGTGATTTTATGGATACAAAACAGAAAACATATAAGTAGATTTGAGAAAAATATAATCAAAACCAAGATATTAGCAATAATCAGTTTTTATTGTTTAATTATATGTATTAAAATGTGTTTTTTTTTTCCTTTTTGAGGGACTTATTTTATTTTGAATCCACTTTCACGTTTTTAAGAACTATTTTTTTGTTAACTGTTTCCTCTTTATAAAAAAAAGTCCATTTCATTAAATTTCTTTTGCTATTATATATTCTCAAATAAATTTTGAGTTGAATTTTCTGTGATTTACCTTTTTTATTTTTACTTTATTTTTCTTAACTGTAAGCCTAAGAGTCATATCAGAAAAGATTAGGTTTTGCTGGAAATAAGAAAAAGTGGAAAGGCAACTGAAAGAAAATACATTTACCTCCTCTTTCTGTATAGGAAAGAATACAAAATACTTTTTCTCTACCCTCTTAGGTTTTCAGCCCAGCCTTAAAATGAGTTGACATGAGATAGAGAAACAAGAGAAAAACATACAAATTTAATATATGTTTTATGTGACACGGAAGCCCTTATAATGAAATAAAGAACTGCAGAGTGGCAGACCCTTAGTGATTTTATAGTATGTAGAACAAAGGGAGGCAACTGGAGAAAAGCAAATAAATGATCTGGGGAGGCTAAAGGAAGATAAAATATTTTGACAAGAGCTGTTGGTATAGAACCCTTTTGGCCGTGATGACCACATGGGTATTTTTATAACTTGTTTTTAGGAAGAAAGGAGCATAGAATGTTCTTCCATCCACTATTTTATTTTTTTAAATTACCTTTTTAGTTCTATGTAATCCTCATCAAAAGTGGCATTTTTTTTGACAGACCTAGTTTAGCCACTCTTTCATACAATTTAAATTGTCCTTCTAAGAAAATCACACCAAATATTAATATATCATCTCTTTTGTTATTTCTGAAATTAAGAAAGCTATGTAACAATCCAGTGATATTATTAAAAGGTCAATTAATTGCATAGTTGACAAAAATGTAATAATTTCTCATAAAATTTTGTCAGTAGAATCAGGACATAGGGCACACACTTGTAACCCTAGTACTTTGAAGGCTAAGATAGGAGGATCATAGATGTAAAGACAGCCTCAGCAACTTAGTGAGGTCCTGTTCAAAATAACAAATAAAAATGGCTGAGGGTATAGAACAATACTGGATTCAATACCAGGACTACAAAAGAAAAAAAAAAAAAAACAAGTTAGAAGAAACATTGAATAATTGTTGATTACAACAAAATATTTGATTATTAAAATTAATTTTATATTTTTTCTTCTGAACAACAAACATTACTGTCCAAGATAGAAATCATGCATGTTTGTATAACAAAATTCACAAATATTTTTAAAAATGCATTTTGGATAAATGAAACTAAAACATTCTGCTCAACAGGATATCAAACTTTATTCATAACAAAATCTTTCAGACATGAAACTTTGTGTGTAAAGTTTTCATTATAGCATATTCTTTCCTATTTGTGTTCTGTCTAAACATTTTCACTAAAGAGATAGGAGGAATCGATGATGTTTTGGAATTAACATTTTAAAATCATACCTAAGAACTGAATTTAGAATTCTGCTGTGTGTGTGTGTGTGTGTGTGTGTGTGTGTGTGTAGTTTTTTGGGGGGGTTTGTTTGTTTTTTGAGGGGCACTGGGGATGGTATCCATGTAAGACCCTGAACTAGCCCCCCCAGCCCCATTTTTTTAATCTTTTCATTTTTTGAAACAGGTTCTTACTGAGTTGCGAAGGTCTCACTGAGTTGTCCATGAATTGTGATCCTCTGGTCTCACACCAAGAAGGTCTCTGCGGGAGATCTCTGCCTTCTCTATGCTGGGATTACAAGCTTGCCATGCCCCGCTACTGAGTTCTTATCTCTTATCATGCAGAATCAGAAAACAACACTTAACAGATTTGCAATTTAATTTATGTTACTGAAAGACACATTTTCTCTAGACTTACAGCAGGGGTAAAAAGAAATGAAGCAAGCACCCTGGGGAAGTCAGAAAGATAATTTTAATATTTACAAATAGAATAACCTACAGGAATGCTTTGTCAAACTGCTGAACAAGCAAGAATTTCCCCATCTTGTTGGATAATCTACTGATTAAAAAGTATTTCTCTGCATAGGCAATCATTTGTACCTGTAGCCTTGGGCAAGGTCTTCCCATACATTTTAAGCTATACTTTAAACTTCCTGCCAAAGACAGGCAGCAGCGCACATCAAGCCTTGTCTATATCTTCTTATTTATGAAATAACCTGCAACTGAGTCTTCCTTGAATATTTATTGAGTGTTGTGAGGTTTCAAGAGACAAATAAGTGATTCGCTTAGCAGGAAAGGAGACACCAATCAATAAAGCATTCTTTGTCCCTGATTTAAATTCATTTTAGCAACTTCAACAAAGCATAGTTACAACAACACATTTTTGGTCAATTTATTTTACAGGAAAAAATCTGATTTTAGTATATTGGTTATTTACAGATAATGTTAGAAACATAAATTACAATGGGATACTACATAATTAAGGCATTCTTTTTTAATCTTTAGAAATTTAGACACTGACATAGAGGAAACTATGTGCTATTAAGATTGTAACAGAATCCTGATAATGCCTAAGAATAACACTACCTCTTGGATCTAGGAGTTCTATCCTGAATAAAACTAATCATTATCCCCACCTGCCAACATTTAAAGTTAGTCACACCTACCTATGCTCACTGTGCAGGGCTCTTTTCTCTCTGCCTGCCTCTGATTCTCTTTGTCTAATACACACAAACAGCAAACGCAGGAAGCTATTCCCTGATTCAACAGATTCAAATTAAGCAGTTCCTGTGATCTAGACATTATGCAGCAAAGAATAATGGACATCAAACCAGGTGTGTTGACACACATGCCTGTAATCCCACTACTTTGGAGGCTGAAACAGCAAGATAAGAGGTTCAAGGCTACCCTCAGCAACTTAGCAAGACCCTGTTTCAAAACGAAGAAACAAACAAATAATGTATAGTGGAGAGCATGAAGGTTACAGTACAAAATGAGTGCATCTGAATAGTGCAGAGGTACAAAGAGAGCTTTATAATTTACTAAGGGAAAATAGTGAGTTTTACAGGAAACGAGTGTTCATATATATCTTTAAGTAAAGATAAATGCCAAGTCATGTTAAATTAAACATGAGGAGGAGGACAATTGTGAATGACAAGTCAGAAAAAAGCAGCTTCTGGATAAACAGGATAGGGTTTAATGCTGTGAGTCATAGCTGTATAAATTGAAAACATTTGTTTTCATTCACTTGTGTGAATTTTAAAGTGCACAGTATGGCTTAAAAATAAATCAAGTCTTCAGAGAATTGACTCGATATTTTCCCAATTTTAAATAAATCACCTGTTACCTTTATTAGTTTTTACTGCCTTAGTTTGAGTTGACACTGCAGAGAAACAGCCTCAAAGAATGCATTGCCCTTTTTTTTTTTTTTTTTTCTTTTTTCAATACTGGGGATGGAACCCACGGGCATTCTACCTTTGAGCTACACCCCCAGCCCTTTTTTATTATTTATTTTGAAACAGGGTCTCACTGAGTTGCAAAGGGCCTCACCAAGTAGCTGAGGCTGTCCATAAACCTGTCTCAGGCTCCCAAATGCTGGGATTACAAGCATGCGCCGTCAAGCCCAGCTTGTGTTGCTCTTTTCTGATTTAATTTAAACACTTCTATGTATGTTTTTGTCTTATTTATTTTATAATTATGTCTAGTAAATTTTTAAAATTTTGAATTAAGTGTTTGCAATATTTATTTATATTTTAAATATATATGCATATATACACATATATATGCCCAAGAGTTCCATAAGAGACTTTCTTTTTTAATTTAAAGTTAAGTAGTAAGTAATTAATCTTTTAAAATTGTTTGGAATTTGTATTTTTCTCCAGTTAAGCATTTTCAAGAGGAGAAGTGCATATATCTATCTATATTTATGTATATATGTGTATATATATATATATATAATCTCTAGATGATGTTATTTATTCTTTTCTGTCTCTTGTTCTACTGTTCTCGCAACACTTTTTCTTTTTCTCTCCCTGTGTACAGATGTATTTACACCAGAGACATAAAATATTTTTGCTATTTAACTGTCTAAACATGCTCAAAGTAAAAATACCATACTATGTCTTTCGACTGAATTTGTCAAAATGAAAAAAAATCAGTAAAATAGCATACATAGTAACAGATGCTTTTGAGGAAATCTATAAGTTTTCAAGAATAAAAATAAATGGCAAGTGGTTTTTAGTCAATACTAGATAATTTATTAAGTTCCTGCTAGTATTATATTAATTGTAGTTATACAATAGAGAAATAATTATGTTTTCATCTTGATCATTACAGACTGTTTGGTAAAGCTTTACTATAGCCTTGTGATGGTGAGGTTTATTTTATTTTTTTGAGGGGTGTCTAACCAGCACCACTTCTTTGTTTCCTTGAGAACTGAATTCTTAGCTTTTCGCAGTTTGGTATTTCCACTGGGGCTAACCTCACCACCTCATATGGAAGTGGCACACTTGTGCTAAAGCCTTGGCCAGGCTGTAGCTGCTCCTGTTTCCCATAAAGTCATCCAATTTACTACATATTTGGGCATGCACCCCAAATAAGGGTGACTAGGGAATTAAATATATGTCTGCCTACTTGAGTTGCTAAATCAGTAGGAATTTGACCTGAAGTTGTTCACTATTATACTTCTAGAACAAAGGGTGGGCTGCCTTGAATAAAGCTAACTAAGGAGGAGGCAAATTCCACAGATATGTAAAGATAGAATATCAAATATTGTGTATATCTATAAATATCAGTACCAAGAGTCAGTTCTATGAAATATTTCTGCATCCAAGACTTGAATTAAAAACACTTTTTTTTAACCATCAACAGAAGATTTATTAAGGTTTTCCTCAATATTGAGAATAAGAGAAAACAACTTAAATATATGGCAGTTAGACAATTGAAATGCTTAAGAAATACATATACAAACTTAAGCTTTTATAGTATGATTTCTTTAAAAAATGCAATGGCAGTAAAATTAGACAACTAAAAATGAATAGAAAAAGAACAATTATAATAATCCCAACCATTAAAAACACTTTTTAGGTAACTATGTTGTTTCACTTTTTAGATAACTATAGCGATGGTAAATGATAGATCAAATATATTTATATATTTGAAATGTTTTCCAATGGGGAAAGAAAAATATATTAGTTCAGCAGAGTTTTAAAATGCTATGTATGAGACAAATATGTTCAAAATACAGAGAGAGAGAGAGAGAGAGAGAGAGAGAGAGAGGTGTCAAGGTGATATAAAGATCTATTTACCTACATACATGTACATATGTAGTTTAAGCTTTATTAGATTCTCAAAAAGTACGCATACAGTAAATACAAATTAAGGATACGTTCTCTGTGAAAGGAGTTTTCAAAATATACTGAGGAATGCAAAGCCGAGTTCATGTAAAAAAGAAAGAAACTCAGTTGTTAATTTTGTTTTTTTTTTTTGTTGTTGTTGCTCTACCTATAGACCAAACTTTATGTTACAACCTTTTGATTTATTTATTTGACTGGTAAGAAATGGGGCTTTCAGAATGCCTAAACTCTTCCTAGATCAAAAAATTTATCACCTCATAATCATAACTATAAAATGGAGAGCTCCAAAGGCTGCTTAAATATAAAATCTATATTGGGAAACAAGTAAGATTTGTGGAAAATAATACATTAGTTTTTGTAGTGCCTTTCAGTGTAGAATTTATAGATTGGGAAGTAAACTGACATTTTTCTTACTATCAGCAATGGAAAATGGCAATGTTGATTCACAGAATGGATGACTATATACATGTTTGAATAAGAGCTGTAAGCAGTTACACTATTGGTGTTTTATGGTCTTCGAGGAATGCAGGAGTTCAGGGGAAAAAAATTGGTCCAAAATATTTGCACCATTTTGTTACTAAAATTATAATAAAAGAAAATTATAATGTTATAACTAAATTAGTTAATTGTTCTAGAAAATATCTACTAGGAAATATTTAATACCTCAATATCACTTTTGATAGATAACATGCACTTGTAATTTATTGCTTATAAAATATGAAATATTTTTATCCTAATCATGTTGACATATATTAAACTTATGTTTTATATTAATCTATTTGGAAAGCAGTCTTATATATTAACTTAGAAAATAAATTATTAATAGCCTTATATAGTAAAACATAAAAGCTTGCTGGTCATGGTGGCATACTCTTGTAATCCCCATGCTTGGGAGGCTGAGACAGGAGGATCGCACAGGTTCGAAGCCAGCCTCAGCTACTTAGTGAGGCTCTCAGCAACTTAGTGAGACCCTGTTTCCAAATAAAATATAAAATGGGTCTGGGAGTATAGCCCGGAAGTAAAAATCCTCTGGGTTCCATCCCCAGTACCACCAAAAAAGAAAAAAAAAAAAAAACAACCCAAACAAGAAAAAAGTATACAAGCTTAATTGGAACCTTGCTAAATAGAAATTAAATGATATGTGTTCCATTCTTAGCATTTAGAGATCATGTTAATGGACCACACATTATTCATTAAATAATCTTCATTCTTTCTATTTGTACTCTGAGAAGCAATAGTAATGCATGGGCTAAAACAAACAAAATATCTGGTGGACCAGATGTAGAGAAATTAGATATTCATGGTGGTTTTAGAAAATCTAAAATCAGCTATCCATGTAGCACAGATGATGAATCTTTTCTGTACAAAATATGATGAATATGCAGGTTCTATTTTCAATTTGTAAGTAATTTTTTGAGATTTTACTCTGAATTAGGTAAAACAATATGTTAAACAATTTTATTATAACCAATATCACTTAATGAAATCAGGATACTTAGAGATATTTTACTCTCTATGAAGAAATTATGTAAACAAAAATATGTATTTATTTGTTACTTGTAATTTGTCAATATCCTAAGTGAATATCCATTAAAAGATAAAATATGTAGCAATTTGAAAACATTTACAGTATCAGAAACAATGGAAGAAAGCATTCTTTGCTGATAGAAGACAGCAGGAAACAACAATTAAGTCACAGAAAGAATGGAAACCAGAAGTAGAGTTCTGCCATTGCTCAAGCTTTCTGCCTGGAAGAAAGGTTTTGACTGTTTTCTAGGGAGGAGAACTTGACCACAGTCTAGATATTTTGAGTTAAGACATAAGTTGAAGTTTGGGGAAAGAAAGCATAAGGCTAGAAAAATTCAACTTTCTTCTCCTAGGTTCCTGGGTGTCTCCAAAAAATTACCAAAAGTAAAGTCTATATATTTATTGAATACAAATTTCATATGACCTTGGAACTCTTATAAAACTATAAAACTATTTATATTTTAATTTGAAGTGCATAGGGAATAAAGATTCTAAAGGTGAAGAAATAGAAATTCAAAGTCCAGTAAAGGACCATGTTGATGATTTAATAAATCCTAAAATACTTGTACATGATTCTGGAAGAATAGGTAATGGAAGACCCACGAAGAAAAGAGAAAGAACAAATGGAAAAGCTATAGGAAGATAATGAGGAACCATATCAAATAACATAAAAAGTCACTTATTTTAAAATACGTTTATTGGTCCATTAAAGTCTCATTATAATGCAGTTCAAAGTAATAGTGATATATATGCACATGGCACTTGGTGAAGTTTCCCTGAGTCCCTTCCCACTACCCTCTTCTTCATAAAAGACATTGAGATTGACACTGTTATTGTCACATATCAGTGGAAATATTCCTTTCATTAAGTCTCCCTTTCCCACACTCCATCCTTTCCAAGATACTGCTGGAGTTTCTCCTCGAGTCAATTTATATGACTGGCTAATCTCATTTAACATAATATTTTTCAGGTTCATCCACTTTTCAGCAAGTCAAATAATTCTGTTCTTTATTGCCAAGTAGAAATTCCATTGTATGTATATCCCGCAAGTTTGTAATCTGTTTGTCTATAGATGGCACCTGGGTTGATTCCATAACTTGGCTACTATGAATGCTGCTGCTATAAACAAGGATATGCATTTATTACAATATTATAATATTCTGATTTCTGTCTCTTTGGAAGGATACCCAGGAGTGGCATAGCTGGATCATGTGATGCATCCATTCCTAGTTTTCTGAGAAATCTTTACACTGATTACTCTAATGGTTGAAATAATTTGCAATCTCACATCCTTGTAAGCATTTATTGTTTTTTAACTTCTTGATGATTTCCATTCTACTTGTGGTTAGATGGAGTCTCAGTGTAGTTTTAATTTACATCTCCCAGATAACTAATGCTGTTGAATAATATTTTCATGTATTTATTGGCCATTTGTGTTTCTTCTTTTGTGAATTGTCTATTTAGTTCAACTGTTAATTTCTTGATTGGCTATTAGTATTTTTAATATTAAGTCTTTTATTATATATTAATTTTTATTTCTAGATATTTGCCCTATATTAGAAAAATATCAGACAAAGATTTCCTATTCTATAGATTCTCTTTGGACTCTTGATGGTTTTCTTTGATGAGCAGAAACTTTTTAATTAATGATATGCCACTTATTAATTCTGGCTTTAATTTCCTGAGCTTTGAGTCTTATTGATGAAGTTTCTATCTGTACCTATGTGTTAAAGTATTAGATCTATTCCCTCCTCTAGTGATCTCAATGTCTCTGGTCTAAATTTTGGGTTTTGATCCATCTTTTTTTTGGGGGGGGGATACTGGGATTGCACCCAGAGGTATTCTACCTCTGAGCTACGCCCCAGCCCTAATTTTCATTCTTTAATTTGAAAGTGTCTCACTAAGTTTTGGAGGGCCTCACTAAGTAGCTGAGGCTGACCATGAACCTGTGATCCTCCTGTCTCAGCCTTTCAAGTATTGGGATTATAAATGTACATCACCACACCTGTCTTGATGCATCTTTATTGACTGTTTTGTAGGGAAAGAGGTAGGGATTTAATACCATTTTTCTACAAATGGATAACCAGGTTTCCCAGTACCACTTGTTAAAAAGGCTGTCTTTTTTTTTTTTTTTTTTTTTTGGTGGTACTGGGGTTCCTGGAAACCCTTCTACCTCTGGGCTACACTGCCAGACCTATTTTGTACTTTTTTATTTGGGAATAGGGTCTCCTAAACCAGCGCGGCTGGCTTCAAACCTGCGCGATCCTCTTGTCTCTGCCTTCCAAGCGTGGGGATTACAAGCATGCGCCAACACGCCAGGCAAAAAAAGGCTATCTTTTCTCCAACATAAATTTTTGACACCTTTATTAACAATCAATTTGTTACAAGTGTGTGGATTTGTTTTTTACCTTTTATTTTGTTCATTGGTTTATGTGTCTGCTTTTGTGCCCTTACCATACTGTTTTTATTACTGTAGCTTTGTGTATATTTTGAAGTCAGGTACAGTGATGCTTCCTGTATGGTTCTTACTGCTGAGAATTTCTTTGGCTATTCTAGATTTTTTTTCTTTTATTAAATTTAGGACTGGTTTCTATAGCTCTGGGAATAATAACATTGATATTTTGATAGAAATTGCATTGACTGTACATTACTTTTGGTGGAATGGCCATTTTGATAATGGCCTATCCAAGAGCATGGAAAACCTTTTCATCTTCTAAGATGTTTAATTTCTTTCTTTAGTATTTTATAGTTTTCATTATAGAGTTTGCTGCCCTTATTTGCTGTTTTTATTCTAAGGCATTTCACTGTTTTGAGGTTATTGTGAATGTAATTGTTTCTGATTTGTCTTTCAGTGAATTCATAGTTGACATAGAGAAAAGCTACTGATATTTTTTAGATTGATTTTTTATCCCATTACTTTGTTGAATTTGTTAATCAGTTCTACAGGTCTCTTGAGGTTTTTTTTTTTTTTTTCTGGTCTTCTAAGTATAATAGCATGTCATTTGACAATATATACAATTTCAGTTCTTTTCTACTTGTATTACTTTGATTTTCTTCTCTGGCTAAAGCCTTGAGTACTATATGAAAAAGTATTGGTGATAATGGTCATCCCTGTCTTGATCCAGAATTTAAGGGAATTCTTACAGTTTTTCTCCATTCAATACAATGTTGTCTTTGAGTTTATTGTTTATTGCCTCTATGATTTTGAAGTTTCTCCTATTCCAAATTTCTATAGTGTTTTTGAACATGAATTGTTGTTAGATTTTGTCAAGTGCTTTTTTAGTGTTATTGAGTTTATCAGGTGCTATTTGTCATTACTTCTATTTATGTGATGAATGACATATATTGATTTTCCTGTGTTAAACTAACCTTGCATCCCTGGAAAAAAAACAATTTGGTCATTGTGTAAATTTTTTATATTGTTTTGAATGTATACCACTAGTATTTTGCTTAGAATTTATATCATTTGGGTTCATCAAGGATATTGATCTGTAATTTTCTTTCCTTGTGGAGTTTGCTTTCAGTTTTGGTATTAAGTTCTTCTAAAAAGTTTTTATAGAAATCAGGTAGGAATCCATCTTTTGTGGAAGGCTTTTGTTTTTCTGTTTCTAACTCTTGCTTGCTATTGGTCAGTTTAGGTTTTTTTTTTAATTGGTACATTGTACTCATATATCTCAAGCAGTTTAGGGTGATAGAGGTATACATACATACAGCACTTGTTCAGCTGTGCCCCAGTTTCCACGTCCTTCCCCTCCCCACCTTGCTGTGCTCCTCACAGCAATTGACTTTGACAAGTTTGTGTATGTGCATCATGTCAGTTGAGGCGTTCCCCTCTTCAAGTCTTCCTTACATCTCTCTCAGTTTCCCTCCTTCATTCCACTAAGATTTTTCCTTGGTTTGGAGTTTCTCCTGTGTCCCAATTTCTCTCTAATTTTTTTCCATATTATGATGTACATCTGACCCTTTACTTTTTGTGACTAAGTGAAATTAGCCAGTTTAGTAGGTTATATGTGTTTTGAAATATGTGGATTTCATCAATGTTTTCTAGTTTATTGGAGAATAAGTTTCCAATGATCCTCTGGGTTGTCACATAATCTGTGATAATCTATCCTGTTTTATTTCTTATTTTGAAAATTTGAGTAAATTCTCTTTTTTGGTTACGTTGGTTTAGAAATTATAAATCTTGATCTTTTCAACGGCAAGATATTTGTTTTGTTGCTATTTGGTGTTGGCATACTGTTGTTTTTCTCTATTTCATTGACTTCTGCTCAGATTTAGACTTTTTCAAATATTATTTTTCAATAAAGAAAATTCAGAAATTTGTGGAATAGTCACATAGTCACTTTGATAACTTTATGGGACCTAATACCAGGATTGCTTATGTAGATATATAATAAGTATAAACTATAAAATATGATTAATAAAGGTCTCATGCAAATAAATGTAGAAAGATTCTCACATTGAAAAATCACTTCTATGTTTGTTCTACTCAATATTATTATTATATATCAAATATCCCAGTATTTCATTTTGTGTAATTAATTATTAAATTCAGGAGCATGTAATATTGCTGTATGTCCAAATCTACATTTTTTATGTATGTGTGTGAAAAAAATGTAAGTGACAATCCCAAACATTAGACATTCTACCTTTTATGTGATGTCATTTCAAAATATGTTGAGATTTATAATTTTATATTTTAGGAGGATGATCGAAAAATGTGTCTATCTTTATCTGTCATTCACAGGACTTCTTAATACTTGACTTTGGTTTTGTTGTTGTTTTGCAAGCTTATTATGTCCAAGTATAGGGGTTATTTTTGAAAAAAGTATTATTTTGTAGTATTTTAATTTGTTCAATATGGCCCATCATTTAAAATAATTATTAAGGTCAGGTACACATGAAGATTGATTTGTTTTTATGTCTCATTAACTGCATCTTATTGCCACTGCTGGTTGAATTCATAGGCTTTTTCAACTGCTTTGTGGTCAAAGAAAGTGTTTCATATATTCATGGAGGTAAGGGTAGGGAGGATTTAGCATGTTATTCTGTGGTCACCATTTGAAAAGCACATTTTAATAAATCTAGCATCACTGAATCTCAGTCAACTAATTTACATCATTGTGCTAATGTTTTTCTAAATTTTATAATGTGCAGTGGGATAGATAGTACTTCATTTTGTTCTAATTAATTTATGTGCATAATTGCAGGCTATGAAGTCATCATCTACCCACAAATTTTATCTTTCTCAGCTGACAACCTCTATGAAAAAAACAAGTTGATTACATATGCAATAAATAAAAGATTTTTTTCTTACATGAAAATGTCTAATAAAATAATCTGGTTCTGATATATATCTGGTGACTTAAGATAAATCTATTTCTTAATGTAACAACTTTTAGACATAAATTGATCAATTTTTGACATGTGAACACAGCATGATCTTAGATATAAAGCATAATTTTTATTCTTGTCACTAGCAATAATGACATGATGGTAATAATATATCTCCTTCAGTAAAAACTAGATTGATATATTAGTCAGGTAATATAAATTATATTTTGTTAGAAAAAAAGTAAAACAATGGTAAGCACATAATATATTTGGAAATGTACATCATAATAACAATAATTAGTTATTCCTTGTTTTTGGTTTTTCATACTTTTGAACAATCAAAACTTAAAAATTCTATTCACTTATCAACATCATTATAATGTAAGATAAAAATCTAATTACTTAAAATAATACTATATCAAAAATAATTCAAAACAAAACTTGTAGAAATAAAAATTTATTTTTATTTTTCTCCACTTAAAGGTGTTTTTTGATAAATTATATTAATATTATTTATTAATATTATTAAAGAAAATAAACTATGTTCCATAGAGATGTTACTATAGGATAATTTCCAGATTGTTTTTAGGTTGTTCTCTAGGAAATGTCCCCAAGTTATATGTCATAGTAGCTTTAATTAAAATTTGATTTATCTACCCAATGATATATACTAGAGTTTATTATTAGGAATTGCCTTCATATAATAAACATTCAGTCTTTATTACCCAAATGCATGAAAATAAGTAACCAAATACAATATTTTGAAATATGCTTTAGACATATAAATCTGGGCTTCCTAATATGAAAACATATATATATATATATATATATATATATATATATAAAGAGAGAGAGAGAGAGAGAGAGAGAGAGAGAGTGTGTGTGTGTGTGTGTGTGTGTGTGTGTGTGTGTGTGTGGTGTGGTACTGGGGTTCCTGGAAGCCCTTCTACCTCTGGGCTACTCTCCCAGACCTATTTTTATATATATTTTTTTATTTGGAAACAGGCTCTCCTAAGCCAGCGCGTGTGGCTGGCTTCGAACCTGCGCGATCCTCCTGTCTCTGCCTCCCAAGCGCGGGGATTACAAGCGTGTGCCACCACACCTGGCTTATTTAATATTTTTAATTGCGGACTTCTGAGTAGAATGAAACAGTTAAGGCTTTTTTTATTGGTATATTGTAGTCATCCATTTTAATGGGGTACAAAATGGTAGAGGCGTACATGCACACATTACTAAGCCCTTTCTTACTTCCAACCCTATTCCCTCTACTCTACCTCCTTCTCATGTTTGGCTTAGTGATTGAATTTGATGTTTGTGAATGTAATCATGTGCATTAGAGAATTTTTCTTTTTCTGTCTCCCTTTCCCAAGATCTACTTATTTGCTCATCAAAGGTTTCTCCTTCCTCATCTAGAGTTACTCCTATGACCCATTTTCTCCCAAGCTTCTATTCTGCATATTAGTGATAGTTTATGATTTTTTTTACTTTATGTGACTGACTAATATCACTTAACATAATGTTTTCCAGTTCCACCCATTTCCCTGAAAATGACATAATATTTTTTCTTCTTAATGGCTGTAAAATTCCCTTGTGTACATATCCCATAGTTTTGTAACCCATTTATTTGTTGATAGACATCTTGGCTGTTCCCATAGTTTGGCTATTGTGAATTGTGGGACTGTAAACATAGATACACAAGCATTAGTTTGGTAGTTTGGTTTCCATTCTTCTGGGTAAATATCCAGAAGTGGTATTGCTGGATCATATGGTAGGTTCATTCCCATTCCTCCTCCTCCTCCTCCTCCTCCTCCTCCTCCTCCTCCTCCTCCTCCTCCTCCTCCTCCTTCTTTATTTTTATTTTTTATTTTTTTGTCGTTCTGGGGATGGAGCCCAGGGGCATTCTACCTTCAAGCTACACCCCCAGACCTGTTTTTTTATTCTTTATTTTAAAACAGGATCTCACTAAGTAGTTGAAGTTGTGTACATGGATCCTCCCAAACGCTGGCATTACAAGTGTGTACTACCACACCTAGCTCATTCCCATTCTTTTAAGGATCCTGCATATTGTTTTCCAAAGTGATTGCAGTAATTTGCAATCCCACCAACAATGTAATAGAGTTTCCACTTCTCTACATCCTTTCCAGCATTTGTTGTGGTTTGACTGATTGTCATTCTAATTGGAGTTAGGTGAAATCTCAGGATAGTTTTTATTTGCATCACTCTGATTCCTAATGATTTTGAACATTTATCATACATTTATTATACTTTTTTGTGAAGTATCGATTTAATTTACTTGCCCAATTTTGGTTGGGTTATTTTTTTTCTTAGCGGTAAGTTTCTTGAGTTCTCTGTATATTCTAGATATTAGTTTTCTATCAAAGTAGTTGTCAAAATTCTTCTTCCATTCTTTTGGCTCTTTGTTGAAGTCCTTGCTAGTGTACTTTGCTGCATGGAAGGAAGCACTTCAGTTTATTGTAATCCCTATTACTTATCATCAACTTTTTTATTTTCTGCGGAACTAGAAGTTGAACCCAGGAGAATTCAACCTTCAAGCTACACATCCAGCCCTATCTTTTATTCTTAATTTTGAAATTGGGTCACACATAGTTGCAGAGGGCCTCACTAAGTAGCTGATGTAGGGAACGAACAAGTGATCCTCCTGTATCAGCCTCCCAGGTACTGGGGTTACAAATGTGTGCTAACAAACCAGGCTGATCCTCCTTTTAATTTCTTGGGTATAGTTGAGAAAGATTTTAGCTGTGTCTTTGTGTTGAAAAGTATTGCACCTATGTTTTCTTCAAGGAGCTATAAGGTCTTTAGTCTGATTTCCAAGTCTTTGATCCATCTTGAATTGACTCTTGTGCAAGGTGAAAAATTGGGATTTATTTTCATTTTTTTGCATATGGCTAACCAGTTTGGCAGCACCATTTGTTGGAGAGGCTATCTTGTTTTCAGTGTATATTTTTTGTTCCTTTGTCAAAAACTAATTACTGTACTAATTCTGAGTTTTCTATTCTGCTCCATTGGTCTATGTGTCTGTTTTTGTGCCAATATTATTTTTATTACTATGGCTTTGCTATATGGCTTCAAGTCAGGTATTGTGATGCCTCCTGCTTAGCTTGCTAATAAGAAGTACTTTGGCTATTCTGTCTTTTGTTGTTCCAAATAATTTTTTTGAGGTATTGGGGATTGAACCTAGGGACAGTCTACCTCTGAGCCTACTCCCAGCCTTACTTTTTATTCCTTGTTTTATTTTATTTTATTTTATTTTACTGGTACACTATAGTCTCACATCATAATATATATCATATTGACAATGGCATACATTCACACAGTACTTGGAGCCCTCCTCTCCCCTGTACTTCCCCTCCAACACTGAGTGCCCAGGTTAACAATGCTACATTTATACCTAAACAGATATTCGAATGTAGTTCCCAGTTTTCTAAGGATCTCTATACTGATCTTCATAGTGGCTGAACTAGTTTGCACTCCCATCAACAGTGTAAAAGAGTTCCTATTTCCCCACACCCTCGCCAGCATTTGTTGTTATTTGATTTCTTTATGCTTGCCACTCTGATTGGGGTTAGATGGAATCTCAGGATAGTTTTAATTTGCATATCCCTGATGGCTAATGATGTAGAACATTTTTTCATTTATCTATTGTCCATTTGTATTTCTTCTTTTGTGAAGTGTCTATTCAATTCAGTTGTCTGTATCTTAATTGGGTTATATTGCTGAGAGAACTGGATATCCATTTGTAGAGAGATGGAACTAAATTCTCACCTCTCACATGCACAGAAATCAACTCCAGATAGATCAAAGACTTGGAAATTAGAGCAGAGACTGTGAAGCTATTAGAGGAGGGCATAGGCTCAACACTACAACACAGAGGCATAGGTAGTAACTTTCTCAACAAGAACTCCAAAGCACAGGGAATTAGAACAAGAATTAACAATGGAATGGCATCAAACTAAAACGTTTCTGCTCATCAAAGAAACTCATCAAAAATCTAAAGAAAAATCCTACAGAATTGGAGAACATCTTTACCAGCCACGACTTTAATCTGGACTAACATCCAGAATATACAAAGTGTTCAAAATAATTTATTCCTTATTTTGAAACAGGGTCTCACTAAGTTGCAGAGGCTTCACTAAGTAGCTGAGGATGAGTGTGAACCTGTGATCTTTCTTTCTCAGCCTCCCAAGTACTGGGATTACAAGCATAGGTCACCACATCTGGCTCCAAATGAATTTAAGAAATGATTTGTTTGTGTCTATGAGGAATGGCCTTGGTAATTTAATAAGTAGCATTGAATTTGTAGATCACTTTTGGAAGAATGGTCATTTTGGTGATATTTCTTCTGCCTATCCAGGAATAATGAAAGATCTTTCCATTTCTTAAGGTCTTCTTCAATTTATTTTTTCAATGTTTTATAATTTAGGACTTGTTTTTTTTTTATATTTTTCTTCTTTTTATCGGGAGTTAAATCCAGGATCATTCTACCTACAAGCTCAACTCCCATTCCTTTTTATTTTGAAATAGGGTCTCCCTGACTTGCTGAGAATCTCTCTAAGTTGCTGTGGCTGCCATGGAAACTTTTATCTCCTGTCTAAGCCTCCCAAGTTCTGGCATTACAGGGATGTGCCACCATGCCTAGTTCAGTTGAGACTTTTTAATATACAAATTTGATAAAGTTTAAAGTCATGAAGCCTATTTTTCTTTCAGTTTTGTAAAACTCTTGGAATTGTATTCAAAGTTGACCTAAGAACTTAACTAGACCATAAAAAATTGTTTCTCTTTGCAAAAAGAAATGTGACTGTTGAACCATAACCATTGTTTTTAATAATTCATAAGGTTTTTGTCCCATTACAAAAAATAGTCTAAATTTGCCCTTGCAGAGAGGCAAAAATTAATATCTACAAATTTCTTCTTGTGTTTTCTTTGTTTGAAAAGAATTGAATGTTTCACAATTTGTATAAATTTCTTGTCTTATAAATTAGGAAAAAATAGAAATGACATTTTCTTTTATGCATAAAGAATATAAAATGAATTTATGATTACCTTTCATAATTAGCCTATGATGTCTGTCTTCACAGAAGGTAATTAAAATAATTATAAATACATGTAATACTCCTAATGTGGAATTAGTTTTAGACAAAATTTACCAGATATCCAGTATTCAGCAGTATAATTTCTAAGGTTCAATATCATTGCAGTGATCCCTTCTTTATTCCTAGGATTGGTCAAAGTGTGAGTTATAGGTAAATAATATGTTTGTGATACTGAGGATTTAACCCAGGAACATTCTACCTCCAAGCTAAACCCCCATTCCTTTTTTTTTTTTTTTTTTTGAACCAAGGTCTTGTTAGATTGCTGAGAGTTCTGCAAACCTGTGACTCCTGTTTCAGCCTCTCAAGTTCTGGAACTACAAATATCCACCACCTCACCAAGATTTGACACCTCATCAAATATGTAAAGAAAATAAAGTGGTTTCTGACTCATTATATCAAGAAATTTCTAACTCAATACAATGAAAATGATACAAATATAGTCAAAAGAGGGGTGGGATATTTATTTCTGACAGGACATAGAATATGTACTAAACCTGTGTAAATATTAGCATATTTTCTTGCTAACTTTGCATTTCTATCTTTTTTTCCGTGTAAATATTATCATCTTTCTTAAAATAGCTTTGCATTTTTCTCTTTCATTCTTTCTTTCTTCCATTTCTTCTTTTTTTTCTACCTTTAAATTTTAGCAGTACAATAGGTTAAAACCAAGGCCTTGATCATACAGGCAAGCACTGTATCATTGAACAACATATGCAGCTTTTGAATTGCTTTTAAATTACAATAATTAGTATATATGTTTACTTTCTGTAGAATTTAAACAAATTACCAAGAAAATAATAAATATTTATTCTTCTGAGAATAATTAAATAAGTTATGGTAAAATCATAACATTTATCAGGAATAGAAAACCTAAAATAGAATGGGTATATTTTTGTATATTATTTATGACATTATCTTCAAAATATATTATAATTGCAAAGCAGATTAGAATATATATATATATATATATATATATATATATATATATATATATTCTATGTGTTTGTCAAAGTGGAATATTCTTAAAAAGACTGACTTTAGAGCCGGGCATGGTGGCGCACGCTTGTAATCCCCGTGCTTGGGAGGCTGAGACAGGAGGATTGCGCAAGTTCAAAGCCAGCCTCAGCTACTTAGTGAGGCTCGAAGCAACTTAGTGAGACCCTGTTTCCAAATAAAATATAAAATGGATCTGGGAATATAGCCCAGAGATAGAAAGCCTCTGGCTTCCACCCCCAGTACCATAAAAAAAAAAAAAAAGAAAAAAAAACCAAGAAAAAGACTGACTTTAGCACCTGCCTCTGATAATAATACCTTAGGTGTGCTACTTCTTAAAATGAAGTGCATACTCTATGACTCCAAAATGTGGAGTAACTTCTTTAGAAATTCTTGCATATATGTGTATAGCTATGTATAAAGGATTTATTTAAAAATAAAATAAAATGCATAGAATTTTTAGCTAACCTATAAGCATCTACCATGAAGGCTCCTATTGAAATACAATTTGCTGTAACATCAATGGCTGATGAGGGTTCTCCTTAGTTAACTGTAGAACTGAGTTTGATTCAGGTACAGTAAACAAACAACAATAACAACAACAACAAAAACCCCACAAAACCCAACAAAACAAAATACCCAAAGGAAGTATAGTTTTTGGGGCAAAGTGTATCCATCATTCTTGCTTCTAGTTTAGAGATGGTATACAAAATAGAATTTGTGTTTGATGAGATAAGTAGCTAAGAAAATTATGTCTTCAAAATATCTACTTATTTGTGAATCACACTATTAGCACATTAAATACAATGGGCTCTTCCAGAGGAAACATAGTTGTTCAATTTCATTTAACCAAGAATTTCACAAGACTGTCAATAGAATATATTCTCCTGTATTCTCTATTAAAATCTAAAATAATTCAAAATTTAACCAAGAAATTTTGAAAGAAAAGGTACTTTCTATAGCATTCTCAAACATCTGTAGCAAGCTATAGCTCAGGATAGCAGTTTACAAGCTCCTGCCATAAAGGCTCCTATCAAAATACAATTTTCTGTACCATCAATGGCTGATGAGGGTTCTCCTTAGTCAACTCTAGAGGTTGAAAGTAAGCCCTTTTTTTCTTTTATAACTAATCACTGCGATTTACTGTCTCCACACTAGTATATAAATAAGCTACAATTGTGTTTTCTATAAATCAACACAGGTTTTGATTCTGAATTATTGTTGGGTTTTGTGGTATTTTTTGTTTGTTTACTGTACCTGAATCAAATCCAGGCTTTTGTACATGCTAGGTAAATGCTGTACCACTGAGCTTCTTTCCAGGCTTTTGAATTTTTCTATAGTGACAGGCTTCCTAAGTTGCCTAGGCTAGACTTGAACTAGTGATGTTTCTGCCTCAGCTTCCAAAAGACTTGAGATTACTAGCATAAACTACCACTTCTAACTATACATACAATTTTTACAAAATATTTTAATTTGTTTAATACTATTCCTTCTATTCAAAAATTTCAAACTATTTATTGAGGATAACCCACCTAAATACATGGGTATATACAATCAATCCTGAGTATCTTCTGACGATTTATACTTGGACACCATAAAGGACATCAAAATCTACAGACACTCAACTCCCTTATATAAAATAATGCATTATTTGTATATAGCCTGAGCACACCCTTGCATACATTTAAGCTAATCTTTGGATTACATATAATTATTCTTTATAGCCATATTTACTTTATAAGTCTATATGATATGTTGAAATTTTTCATAGATTCCTTCCTTCCTCCCCTCCTCCTCCTCTTCCTCCTCCTCCTCCTCCTCCTTCTTCTTCTTCTTCTTCTTTTCTCTCTCTCTCTCTCTCTCTCTCTCTCTCTCTCTCTCTCTCTCTCTCTCTCTCTCTCTCCTGCCTCTGTGCTACAGCCCCAGCCCCTATTTTATTTTTTTTCTTTATTTTGAAATAGGGTTACAGGAGCCAGGCATGGTGGCGCACACTTGTAATCCCAGCATTTGGGGGGCTGAGACCTGGAGCATCGCAGTTCGCAGACAGCCTCAGCTACTTAGTGGGGCCCTCTGCAACTCAGTGAGACCCGGTTTCAAAAGAAAGAATAAAAAATAGGGCAGGGGATATAGCTCTGAGGTCAAATGTCCCTGGGTTCCATCCCCAGACCCGAAAAAAAAAAAAAAAAGAAAAGAAAAGAAAAGAAAGAAAAGAAAAGAAAAGAAAAGAAAAGAAAAGAAAAGAAAAGAAAAGAAAAGAAAAGAAAAGAAATAGGGTTACGGAAGGCCTCACAAGTAGCTGAGGCTGGCTGCGAACCTGTGATCCTCCTGTCTCAGCCTCCCAAGTACTGGGATTACCAGCATGCACCACTATGCCTGGCTTCTTTAACTTCATCTCTTTTATATTTTTTGTTACTGATAATACTTGTTTGGTGACTTTTTATGGAAAGTCTTTTGGGGTTTATCAGTCCTAAAGCAATATTTGTCTTTTTTCATTGGTTCAGTTGTAATTTCTTTTTTGTTTTATTAATTTATGATCTTTTCTTTATTATTTTCTTTCTTCTACACCTTTTTTTTTTTTTTTTTTTTGGGCGGGTCATCCCCTGCCCTATTTTTTATTCTTTATTTTTTTTATTCTTTATTTTGAAACAGGATCTCACTAAATTGCAGAAAGCCTCACTAATTAGCTGAGGCTGACCACGAACCTCAATCCTCCAGTCTCAGCCTCCCGAATGCTGGGATTACAAGCGTGCATCACCACACCCGGGTTCTTCTACACTTTTATGTTATTTTTTCTGGTGTTTTGGATTAATAAAATGAGAGGTAAGGACTAGATTTTATGTCTTCCTTCATTTATAGTACATTGATTTTGGATCAAAAATTTTCTTCTGAGCAATGTATTAGCCATAGTGTGCAATGTTCATTTACTCTTTTTATTTTCAGTCATAGACAGCAATATATTTAGGAAAATAGGAAATGCATTTTTAAGAGAGAATATGGGCCAACTCAAAAGAATAAGAAGCTTAATAAAATCTTCATTTTCATTTTCTTAAAACTGTTTTTAGTATTCATTGCCATTTTTAGTAACTTCTAGAATATTTGAAAGTGTGTGTTTTAATTTTCTAGACTAGTTGAGATTTCCTAGGTGTAATGTTGTGATTTGTTTTACATTCGTTTTTATTATATTCAGAATAACACTGTGGAAGATTTTAATTCTTGTAAACTTTTGAGGCTTGCTTTATGGCAGGGGTCTAGGTGGTTTTCGTTTCTCTGTAATTGGAATCATAGAAGCTTTTTCCAGATTTCTTTATTTTATTTTATTTATGTGCATATTTCCTTTTTCAATGTGTTGGAATAGTCTTCCACTGAATTTTAAAATGGCAGGTTGCCATTTTCATGTTCCAATGGTTTTGTCTTTCTTTGTTGTTTGTTTGCTTTTCTCCCTAGTAATTAACATCTTCTGAAAAGGTTGCCAAATATATTGGTTAAATGAAACCTGTAAGCTGATGCTAGACTCTCACACTCGTATTTCTATAATTGCATTTTTATGAATTAAAGATGTGAAAATTGTGGGGAGTCAAAGTACTTTAAATTTTGTTTTACTGAAATTTTTAAATCAGCAGATGATTGAGACTTCTTAATTTTTTTGCATTTTGATATTTCTTTTTTTAAATTTTTATTTTATTTTTTATTTTATTTTTTTTTAATTTTTAATTGGTGCACTGTATTCATACATCATAGTGGGATACATACTTTTGTAGACATACATGCACACATTGCCCAGTCAGCCCCCACCCGATCCCCACCCCATTCTCTCCCTATCCCTCCCTCCCATGCTTGCCTTAGTGATTGACATCTAGTATTATAGCAATTTATCAAAAATTAAAAATGATTATCTCACATAACAGTTTCATTTGTCTGATACCAAGCTTTTGATGACTTAAAGATAACATTTCAATATTTCTTTTTACTTTCTTTCATACCAGAGAATATTCTTTATCTATTTTTTAGGTGAAACTATCATATATTTATATATTTATTTTTCAGAAAAAAAATCTATCCTAATATGGAATATGGACTCTAGGTACCCACAACGATCTCCATCATTTCCATGCATCTTCTGTGATTTAGCTATAGTGTTTTTCTTAGAAAGTTGTTTCCATGCCACATGAAATTCTATGCTCAAGTCAGTCAAGACATGAATGTTCTACACAATATAATCTATGTTCTTTTTATTTTTAATGCTGATAATTTATATTTAAAGCTAAAACTTGATCACTCAATCATTAAACAGTGATAACTAAGTAAAATGTTAATAGTCACAAAATGCTTTAGAGAGACAAAAAATTCAGTTTATGAGTAACAATCACTTTTACTTATTTTCTAGTCTAGATTATACACATATATATATATATATAAACATATATGTATATATACATATATATACATATATATATATATATTTTTTTTTTCAGGTCTGGGGATGGAACCCAGGGGCAGTCGATGTTCCAGCTACAGCCCCTGCCCTATTTTTTATTCTTTATTTTGAAACAGGGTCTCACTAAGTTGTGGAGGGCCTCATTAAATAGCTGAGGCTATCCTCAAACCATAATCCTCTGGTCTCAGCCTCCTGAATGCTGGGATTACAAGCATGTGCCACCACCCCTGGCTAGTGTAGAGATATTTTTACCCATTAATCACATGTAAATATGGAAAGGTGATAAAATCTGCCTTTTAGACTATTTTAATTTGTTGCCTTTTTAATTTTGTTCTAATATGAATGCAGTTGACAGAGCATTCTCTATTTCACCATCTGTTATTTCTCCTTCTCTTCTTGAAGCTCCCCAACTTTTTTTTTAAGGAGTCCTTGTTCTTCATCAGTGACTGTGGCATGGGAAAGTAAAATCAGGCATAATTATTTCTGGCATAACGCAGTCAAGACTCAAAGAGAAGTATTCAGCTCCCCTCCCACATTATCTCTGAATGGTGAAACCAAAGGCTATGATCTGTCTGATTGAGTTGATGGCAATAGTGATTATGTGGATTGTCTCCTAGGTTCTTTATATTGTTTTGTATTCATCACAAAGTTATTCATTCTCAGTTGTGCTATGCCTTTGTAGTTTAAATAAGACACTATGGTGAGAATAGTTACATTCACAATATGATCACAAAGTATATTATTTATTTATTTATTTATTTATTTATTTATTTGATTCATTATGTTTTACTGGTATATTATAAAGTCTATTTATTTTATGAATAAATAGATACTAATGTTGCAAAAATAATTTGAGCATTTAATTTTAGATTTATTTATTTCACAAAGATCTAGGAAACTAAATTCAAATCACAATCTAAATTTTATACTAGATAAACGGTGAACTCTTTTTCATAAAGATATGATAATCTTATTCATTTTACTTATTGAATAGTCTGTGAATTTCAAGACCAAATTAAATATATGATGATGGTGCACAAACAGTAAAAATATAAGTTACATTTTAAACATAAGATTTGCAGCAAGGGCTAAATTATAGCTCAATGTTGATAGAAGTCCTGCCTAGCATGCTCAAGACCTTGGGTTCAGTCTGTAGCACCACAAAAACAGATTAACAGAAAGCAAAAAGAAAAAAAAAAAAAATGGAGCAAAACTGAATTTGTTGATATAGTAAGGGGGGTCAATGCGTCTTACAGGCTTACTCATTTTGTGGTATTGGAGCTAGATATCAGAGGCAATCTACCACTGATCTACATTCAACCTTTTTTTATTTTCTTTATTTTGAAACAGTCTTGATAATTTACCATGTGCTGGCTTTTAACCTGCAATCCTCCTGTCTTAGACTCCAAAGTACTGTAATTTCAAGTATGGACACTAGGCCCAGTATGCTTATTCATTTTTATATTGGACATGTATTAAAACAACTTTATAAGTTAAAATAACATAACCAATTATGTGAAAAACGCAAAAAAATGTCTGAGATTGAAAGCTACTATGTAAGCTGCTAACACTTCAGACACATTTTACATTCTGAGGATAGGCTGTCTTTAATATTTCTACCTTACCATGCAAATGCTTACTTACTTTGGTAATATTAATAACTTATTAGTAACTTATTTTTAATATTAATAATAATTTAATATTTGTAAAATAGGAGGTATAAGTGTTTATAATTATAAAAGGATACAAGTAAGTGGTAAAACTAAGTGCTATTCTCTTACCTGTTGCATTTAAGTCAGTGAACAAAAACACATTTTCTTTGAATTAATCAAACCTTTACAAATACAAAAAAATCTTAAAAACTTGTTTTGTATTGGACAGATGCAAAATACTTTGGCTTCATAAAATCATAGATGAAAGCCATATAGAGAAAATGTGACAATACGAAAAGACAGTGAGACTAGATGCTTAGAAACTTAGAGGGCCATAACAAAATTAACATTTTTATTGGAATCAGAGAAGAGCAGAGTTTATTTTGTTGAGAGCTATATCAGTAACGCAGAAAATAAATCTGAGAGCCTCTTCCAAAAAGTAGGTTCATAAAAACAAAGGAAAAAAATACATAAATGATGAGATGTGAAAATCTTCAACTGGAGACACCAATGAAAATTTTAAATACTCTTTTCTAATAAAGAAGAATAAATACAACTGAAAAGATCTTTGCTTTACTTAGTAGGAATTTGAAAAACTACATATTCCAGAGGAATTTGGCTCTGTTCATGGGCAAATTGTGTCAAAAACATTTATCTATAAAGCTTAAACACTTTTACCAACTGGGCTTATTTTTTAAGAATTGCATATTATATGATTCCACTTATATAAAATATCCAGAATAGTTAAATCTATAAAGACAGAATGCCCTTGAAGGTTACAGACGCACACTGAAAGGAGAGTAATGAGACAAAACTGTTTCTGGGATGAGTTTTCCTTTGTGGTGACAGGAATGATTTGGCCACTAAATATAAGTGGTCATTGTACATTGTGTATTTACTAATTTCCATTGATCTGATCGCTTGAAAATGGTTAACTTTATGTGAAATTTCTCTCAAAAATTATTTTAAAATAAATATATAAAGATATGAACATAATTAAAACACACACATAGATTATATTTTAAATTGTGACAGATGTGAGTTTGATTCTCGACTGTGTGACCTTTTTCATTTGTAACAGAATAGAAAATATTTGTAAGATAAGATTTGTAAGACAGAATACCTATCATAGCAATAGCAGTACCTACCTCACAAACTTATTGTTAAGTCTTAGTAAATGAATACATGTACTTAGCATAATGCCGATCACAGTGTACCTAACAAGTAGTAATTAGTATTTTCCTTATTAATAATAATCACAATTCCACAGAATCCCAAAATAAGAAGGAGCCTCTGAGATTGCTTAACTCATGGCTGTGGAGATGAAGAAGCCTGTCCCCAGAATTCCAAGGCCAATAATGGGTCTGCGCTTCCTTAAGTCTATTTCAAAGGTCTTTCTACTTCACATTATATATGTATATACTATGGCTCTTCCTTGTCAGAAGTCTAATAAGCATTAGTTTGGTCCTTTGCAGCCAACCTTCCCTATTTTGGGATTACCACAAATTTTCTAGTAAATACATTTTGAGGTAGATTTCAAACCATAGAGGTTGGCTGACCAGGAAAGATCAAGGCCACAAAGGATGCCAAGAGCAACTCCTTCAGGACCAGATGTGTCTTCTTCAGAGCACACTGTTGTTCACTAACCTCATGCCAAGCACGGAGCTGTTGTGGCTCTGTACTCAGGGAGCCTGCAGTATGTGCCGGTGCTGGTGCTTTGGGGTTGCTCTTAAAAGTGAAGAAGACCTGTTATTTCTCAAGGAAATCACGTGGTCCTTTTTTTAATTAAAAGCTTTTTGTGCCCCTTGCTAGCTAGCTGTGTCATCTTTTTCATTTGTAAGAGAATAGAAAAGATTTGCAAGATAAAATACTTATAGCATTAGCAACACTAACCTCACAAATTTTAAAATTTAGTCCCATTCCATATACACACATTGTTATGATGTTGCTAAATATGTTATAAATACAAAATAAGTAAGAAATATTTGGGGGCATTAGTACGGGAAAATAAATTTTAGGGCCAAAAAATGCAATAACTATTATGTAATATAGTAACTCTTTTAATACAATACTCTTATTTTTTAATGAAAAATATCTTGATAAATCTTTGCATTTATTTTTCCTAGCCAGTTTTCACTATTAAATGAGCTACTTTTTGAATAATCAAAATAGTTTTACAGTGGGAGGCTAAGACAGGAAGGAAGATTGCAGGTTCAAAGCCCGCCTCAGAAACCTAGGGAGACCCATAACAATTTAGCAAGATCTTGTTTCAAATAAAAAATAAAAAGGACTGAGGTGTATCTCAGAAGTAGAATATCCCTGAGTTCAATCTTCAGTACAAAGAAAAAAATAGTTTTATAAAGTGCAAGTTTTTCTCCATTAAAAAGTTATGTTCACATCTGACTGTCTTGTATATATGTAGTTATGTTTATATATTCTCTACAATATAAGCACCTAATATACCTCAGGTATTTCTTTCTTGGAGCATATTATTAGAGATTTAACTCAGAGGCATTCAACCTATGACCTGTACCCCCAATGCTTTTTTATCTTTTATTTGAAAGTCGATTTTGCAAGTTGCTGAGGATTTTACTAAGTTGCTGAGGCCACTTAAAGATGAAGGATGATCAAGACCAGAACCTGCACTGCTGCTCCTATACTTTGGGACAGAACCAGTATTATCAGTTGGTAGAGATAAAAATTTCACTTCCCACTCTACATTTTTGATACCATCCCTTTGGATTGTAGAAGATAGCCAGGGACATCTCATAAAGGCAAGGTGTGCACAGAGGTCTGACTTTCCAGTAAACTTTGCTGGCAGGGTAGGGGAGGGAGAGTCAGTTGCAATGATTTTTGTGATGTGAGAATTGAATTGGATGGCTATTGTATAAATATTTTCTGACCATCAAAACCGATTATTTGGCAGCTGGGCTTTGTGGCATACGCTTGTAATCCCAGCATTTGGAAGGCTGAGACAAGAGAATTGTGGTTAGTGAACAGCCTCAGCTACCTAGTGAGGCCCTTTGGAAATCAGTGAGACTCTGTTTCAAATAAAGAACAAAAAATAGGGCTGGATGTGTATCTTGGATGTAGAATGTCCCTGAGTTCCATCCTCAATACCCTCAAACAAGCAAACAAACCTGATCCTTTGGTAAAAAAAAAAAATGCTAATGCTCTCTCTTACTCTCCTCTTCCTTCTCTTCCTCCTCTCTCTCTTTCTCCTTCTTTTTTAACTTTAATTGGTGCATTACAGTCTCGCATAACAATGTAGTTTACAGTAGTAGTTACACACATGCACACGATACTTGGTGAGTTTCTCCCAATTCTCCCTTCTCCCTTTCCCTTTCCCCACACATGATAATAAGATTAGCATTGGTATTCTCACATATGTATATAACATTGGTGAAAGTCTTTAATTCATTAAATTTCCTCTTCTCTGCCATCCCTCCCCAAGACCACTTCCCTTACTCCACTCAAGTTGCCCTCTATTATCAGAGGTACCTCTGTTACCTTGATTACTCCCTAGCTTCTGCATTTGAGACAAAAAAAATATGACATTCTCCTTTTTATTACTGGCTAATTTCACTTAATATAATGTTTTCCAGGACCATGCATATTTCTGCAAATAATATAATTTTATTATTCTCTATTGCTGAGTAGAATTTCATCGTATATTTTTCTTAATTTTGTGATCCATCCTTCTGTTAAGGTATATAAGGATTGGTTCCATAATTTGGCTTTTACAAATTGTGCTGCTATAAACATGGATGCAGGACTACATATTTTACTATAATACATGTATTAATATAATATTTTCATTTCATTCCCTTTGGAAAGATACGTAGGAGTGGCAAAGCTGAATCATATGATGTATCGATTCCCAGTTTTCTGAGTAATCTAAAAACTGATCTCCAGAGTTAATAGTCTCTATTTTTCCACATCCTTGCCAGAATTTATTGTTGTTTGGCATCTTCACAGTTGCCATTCTGATTGGGTTAGATTAAATCTCAATATAGTTTTAATTTGCATCTTCTTGATTGCTAATGATGTCCAACATTTTTCATGTATTTATTAACCATTTGTATTTCTTCTTTTGTAAAGTGTCTATTTAGTTCAATTGGTTCAATTGACTATTAATTCATTGGGTTATTATTTTTTGCTGTTAAGTCTTTGTTTTTATTTATTTATTTGAACTTTTTTATATCACTGCATTGTAGTTATACATCTTAATTGAGTACAAGATGGTAGAGGCATACATGCACACATCACTTATTTAGCCCTTCCCCACTTCCCACCAAATTCCCTCACCCCTCCTCATGTTTGGCTTACTGAATGACTTTGATATGTTTATGAATGTATGTCATGTACATTAAGGAATTAATCCTCTTCCCATCTCCAATCCTTATGACCATTTTTCTCCCTAGGATCCACATATTAGTGATAGCATCTGATTTTCTTATTTCTTGTGATTGACTAATCTCAGTATAATTTATTCCATTTCCATCCATTTTCCTGCAAATGATGTAATTTTGTTCTTCTTTATGTTTGGCTGGTAAAATTCCATTGTGTACATATCTCTGTTTTGTAATCCATTTATCTGTTGATGGGCATCGTAAATGTAAGAAAAAATGTTCAATATCATTAGCAATAAGAAAGACACAAACAAACCAAAATTCCCCTGAGATTTCACCTAACTCTAATTAGAATGACAAACATTCAAAACACAAACAACAACAAATGCTGGCAAGGATGTGGAGAATTAGAAACTAATATACTGTTGGTAGAATTGCAAATTAGTGCAACCACTTTGGAAAACAATATGGAGGATCCTCAGAAGGATGGGAACAAACTTACCATATGATCCAGCAATCACTTCTGGATATCTACCCAAAAGAATGGAAACCAAACTACCAAACCAATGCATACATATCTATGTTCATACCCACACAGTTTACAATTGCCAAACTATGGAACCAGAAATACTCTTTATGTTACCGGCGGGGTTCAGTCCTGTGGGGGGCAAGTCCACTAGCGGTCGGGGGCCTCAGAAAGATGGGTCAAAAGGCAGGCGGTGTTCTGCAGATCCTTATCTGCAGCGGTTCCTTTCCCTCTATGAATTCCTCAAGTTTTTTAGTTACGACGTTTTGGAAAAGAAACCTGAAGTGGACAAAGGCTTCTTGAGCCAATGACACTTTATTATGAAAACCCCAAGAAATTTATACACTTCACCAGTAAAGTTAAGAGAAAGGGGGGCGGGTGTCTCTCAGCTGGCTGTTGGCCTTTGAAGAATTAACTTCTGTTTCTCTCCAAGGTCTTGCAGATAAGCAGCTCCAGGTGGCAGCCTCCCAGGATAGTCAAGGCTTGGGAGCTTCTCAGGGGAATCTTCTTTTAACCCTTCCTGGAACTTTCCATCTTTTGGGCTCAGTTCATATAACAAGTGTGGGGAGATTTGGTAATTCAGGTATTGGCATCTTCTGAATCTGAAAGCTTAAGCATACTCACAACACAGTTTGGCAGACAAAATACCACAAACAACACCACAAGGTTTTTAGTTCTAATTGTCAGATGTATTTTCTTAACTGCTGAGCACTCTTCTTTAAACAACAAGCCTATTAAAAGAATCCACTTATCTTTAATAATCCACTTCCCTGTCACAAACTCTCTGCAACTTGCTTCTAACTTTCTAATTCCTTTCTTTCCCAGTTGGGACTTTTTTATGATAAGCTCTTCCTCATGCAAAAATGCTTTTCTTACTCTTATGGTATTTCTTTTCCTTCATATATATATATATATATATATATATATATATATATATATATATATTAGAATGTCTGTCCTTTATTTAGTCATATTCATTTCTAACTATGCGGCCATTTTTTCTGTCTCCTGGAGTGCTCACACTGAGATAAAAGTTAACAGTCTTTTTCTTTGGGTCTATTGTATTTGGGCAGCTAAGTTGTTTCTTTAAGGTCACACACAAGGTTTTTCTCTGTCTCTTGGCAGGATTTGCCAGAGTTAACGATGAAGGTCGGAGGCCATTTGTGATTGCTGCAGCTGGGGTGCTTATCACAGTACCTGAATTCTGGCCAGTCTCTCATTATTGTTGAGCAGAGCCAAGGACGTTTAAACAAATTACTAGAAAGTTTATCTCCACGGACTCAGTTTCTTTTTATAGTCCTAATTTCACATCACTGGAGCAATTCGTGTAGAAAGTTAAAAGAAATAATAGTGAAGGGTATCTAAAAGTGGGGGGTACTTTAGCCAGAGATGATACCTCCTTCTCGGAGCGTTTTTGCCGATTAACTATGTGGAGTGGGGTCTCAACACATAGATGCCGAGGCAGCAGGATGTCTTGGCATCTTTAGAAAGATTTCACATCACATAGCTCTTATGATTTATGAGCCCAGTAAATGAGTGGCACCAGGGAGGTGGTCTAGGGGAAGGAGAGGTGGGAAGAGTGAGAGGATCAATGAGGGAATAATTTGATTTGATATTATATCAAATATAAAGATACAGATGTCCATTTATCTGAGTATTTTTGATAGAAATGAACAATAGTACTGTGAGCGTTCTTGTAAGTAGCCATAAATAAATTAAACTGATATCAAGTTTAGTGTGAAATTTTACATCTACAAAGTACTATTAAGGTGATATATATATATATATATATATATATATATATATATATATATATATTTTTTTTTTTTTTTTTAATGAGATTTAAAAAAATATTTGAAATGTTACAAAGAATTACTTTTAAACTTCTTAAAAATGAAAAGAAAATACAGATGCTAATCTCAATATAATATATGGGGAAAGAGGGAGTGTGGAGGGAACTATGGGAAAGCCCACCAAGGGCTCTGTGCATGTATGTAACTACCACTATGAATTGCATTACAATGTGATACTATCATGCAACAGTAAAAGTATATAAAAATGACTTGCTTAAGCCTTATTCTTCACTCTCAAAAGAGAAATTAAGCTTGACAGTAAATTTACATGCTCAATAATTATTTATCAGCATAATTTGAGGCCATAGAAAATTTTATTTCAGTTTCTTTGTGTGTGTGTGTGTGTGGCACTGGGGATTGACCCCAGAGGCATTCTACCTCCAAGCTACACTCCCAGCCTTATTTTATTTTTTGGAAACAGGGTCTTGCTAGGTTGATGAGTGTCTCACTATTTGCTGAGGCTGCTGGTGAATCTATGATACTCCTGTCTCAGCCTCCCAAGTACTAGGATTACAAGCATGTACCACCATACTCCACTCAGTTTCTTAAGAAGAAGGCTGACACGCTGAAAAATAAGGTGGCTTTTTTTAAAAATAGAAACTGGTTTCATCTTGAATGCTCTATGGTATATTTAAGATTTTAATTTAATTGCTTAATTTGTTGATATTATCATATGAGGAATTTATTTTAAATATTGAAGAGGATTTTTAAAATCTAAAATGTCCTAAAATGGAGATGAATTCTGATGCATGAGATCACAGAGATTTCATCTAAGTATTATAAAAGAGACACACTGAATAGATCAGAATATCTGATTGCACAACTGCTTTACAATATAGAATGCAAATTGAAATTGAAAATCTTTATATTCTTTGTCACAAAGTGAGAAATTATTTTTTCAAAATTTCTTTCCTGTTTAAATGGTAAAATGTATTGTATGGTTTGTAGAGAATGTCTTCAGTCAAAAAAAGTTATTGCCGAGCCGGGTGTGGTGGAGCACGCTTGTAATCCCCGCGCTTGGGAGGCGGAGACAGGAGGATCGCGAATTGTCTTTGAAAGCATGCTATACCTATGTACAACAGAATAATTTATCAATATAGCTAAATCTAAGAAGAATGATTTTTTTTGATAATTTCATTTTGTGAGAGTTTCATTGACTGTTTTCATGGTAAAAATACAGTAAATTTGAGCTTTTAAATATTCAGCAATTATAACAGCATGAAAAAATTAATCATCAAATTTTTGTACATATTATCCATTATCTGGACTTTAAGGTCAATGAAATTGTATTTGGTAGGTAGCGTTGATTTAATGCTCTTTTTAGTTTAACTATTATTTATTATTAACTTGAATACTCTTTCCTAGTGTTTTCCTTGATAGACACCTCTCAAGTAGTATGAACACTGAAAATTACTCTAATAATCTGATATATTTTATAATTTATTAGTTTTGTTATTAGTGGATTACTAAAATCAATATGAAATAGGATAGTATCTTAACTTTTAATATACATCCTTATTTTCTTCCACCATCAAAATAATTACATAGAGTCAAAAAAGCTCAAAATCTTCTTGAAACTTTAAAGTGTTGAAATATGTGAAGTGTAACATTTTTCCACCTTTGATTATAAAGACAGAATAGTCTGGCATGTAAATAATGTTAATGGATGGTATTATATATCTTATGCCTAAAATAAAAATTTCAGGGAACTCTTGTTCAATATTCTCTTTTTTAATGTGTATTTTTATTAGACAATACATTTCAGTATTTGAAAATCTTTGAACCTCCTCAGAATGAACCTACAAAATGCAGTTAATAAAAAAGCTTTCAGTTTAAGCATAAATATTGTGCACTTTGTTTTTATTTTTTGAAGTATGTAGAATTCAATACAGTGTAAATTTTATTTTTCCACATAGCAAAGAAATGTGCAAAGCACATTTGCACCTGCTCATTTTATGATTTTATAACTCTTCCTATATTCGTAAGTACTTTTATAGTTAATTTATTTTTCAAATCCAAATTGTAACTTTAGAAAAAAATGCTTATAATAAAAAAGTTTGGCTATCTCAAAAATGCATCTTTACTAAAGTTTTCACCTATTAGAC